>NC_072488.1:66426410-66726410 GCF_027574615.1 Eptesicus fuscus
ACCTGTAATTCCTCGATCAACACCAGTGGACGAAATAAATTCTTGCCTGAAATACTCTACTTTGTGGCGACACGTAAAGACGTTAAAATTAACTACAAATATGCGTGTCCAGCTGCAATACGATCAATCAGCTGAGATATTCTCACATCAATTACTGGAAATTGGGAACGGAAAGGTGCCGGTTGATGTGACCTCAGGATGAATTTCATTGCCTCATAACTTCTGCAATTTAGTGACGTCAAAAGAAGAATTGGTTGAAAAAGTATTTCCCAATATTCAAACCAATTAAGAATCATGATTGGCTGAGTGAACAAGCTATTCTTGCAGCCAAGAACAAAGACGTCTATGAACTTAACAATATTATTCAGTCTAACATTCAAAGCGAGGCAGTCACATACAAGTCCATCGACAATGTTGTGGAAGCAGATGAAGCGGTTAATTATCCAAAAGAATTTTTGAATTCACTCGATCTGCCAGGGATGCCACCGCACGTACTGCAATTGAAAATCGGCATGCCAATTATCATGTTGCAAAATATCAACCAGCCAAAGCTTTGCAACAGCACGCGGCTTGCAGTAAAAAAATTAATGAGCAACGTCGTGGAAGCAACAATCTTGACAGGACCTTTCAAAGGTGAAGATGTCCTCATTCCTCGCATTCCTATGATTCCAACGGATATGCCATTTCAATTTAAGAGATTGCAATTCCCAATTCGATTAGCGTTTGCAATCACCATCAACAAAGCTCAGGGCCAATCTTTAGAATTGTGCAGTTTAGATCTAGACACGGATTACTTCTCACATGGACAATTATATGTTGCGTGTTCTAGAGTCGGCAAACCAGACAATCTCCTTATCTGCACAGACAATGGAACAACAAAAAATATTGTATACCCACAAGCATTGTGAAATTAAACATATTAGAAACGTGCGCTTTCTCTTTTCTTTCTTTTCCATTTAACCAGATTGAGCCACAGCAATGTGTGGCCAGGTACAGCTAGTTTTAAATAATTTTTTTATTTTTCAATTACAGTTGACATATTATACAGTGGAACCTCAGGGCTCGAACTTAATTTGTTCAGAAGGCTGTTCGAGAAGTGATTTGTTCGAAAACCAAACCATTTTTCCACATTAAAAATAATGTAAATGGAATTAATCCGTTCCAGGCCCCTAAATGATTCCGTGTTAACCTTTCTCATGCACAGCACATGTCTAATGCACTGTTTAATCTATAAACAAACACTTCGCTTACATTGATCGAACCACCTCCTACTAAGCTTAAAGGAACCACTTCCAGCACGGGTCCCAGGGGTGTCTTTCAGGGCAGCCTGCGGCACCTTCGCTTGTTCACACGTCACTGCCTGGAAATGCTGCCGGGGGCTAACTGCTTTTCCTTTACCCAAGTCACGTTTTCCTACCTCTTCAATTGCCTGTGCTCACTGCTTCTTTCACACCATTAGCAACATTAGCACTCTTGATGCCTCTTTATGTTTTAAAGATTTCACCAGCAACAATAGTATTCTCTCCTGTGTTGCCTGAGAGACCCTTTTAGTCATGCTGAGGTATCAGCATGAAAGGGTTGTCAGGTTGAAAACCAAAGTTTGGCTTGACAACGAGACATTTTTTCTGTGAACAACTTGGTCAAGAATGAAATTGTTCAAGATGGTAGATTTTCAAGGAACAAGGTTTGACTGTATTAGTTTCAGGTGTACAAATCAGTGACTAAATATTATATAACTTACTAAGTAAACAGCCCAATAAATCTAGTACCCACCTGACACCATGCATAGTTATTATAATTCATGCAAGAGTAGGCCTTCCTTCCCCCAGCTGCTGGCACCTGCTTCCCTCTAGCAGGGTTCTTATTCCGGCATTAAGAAGGGTTCAGAAATCTAGAGAAAGGCTGTGTGTAACGTAAGTAAGAGTCCAGAGATGAAAGATAGTTTTGAAAGGCATTGGGGGTTAGAGGAGCCTGGCTAAAGAAACTAAGTTCTCCTTGTCTCAGGACCCCTTGCTTTTTATTAACACAAATTGTCCTAAGCCGTGGTCGGCAAACTGCGGCTCTCAAGCCACATGCGGCTCTTTGGCCCCTTGAGTGTGGCTCTTCCACAAAATACCACGACCTGGGCGAGTCTATTTTGAAGAAGTGGCGTTAGAAGAAGTTTAAGTTTAAAAAATTTGGCTCTCAAGAGAAATTTCAATCGTTGTACTGTTGATATTTGGCTCTGTTGACTAATGAGTTTGCCGACCACTGTCCTAAGGCATGGTGGAGATATACACTTCAAAAGGTAGGGTTTCATACAGAATCATTGTCAGAATGGGGAATTGCCTGCAGTTGTTCAGGTGTTTGGCCAACAGGAGGCAATAACATGTAGATTAAGATGCCCTGAGCTGTCTGGCAGCAAACAATCAATTTAATGCATCCTTTTCAGGTTTAGGGAAATGCCTTTAGCCATTTCAGCAGGTGATAACATATGTGACTCAGCCCTTGTTGTGTCCCCAAGTTCTATCAACCTTTTGATGAAACTTGCAATTATGACATGCTGGAACTGGCTTCCAGCAACCCAGGACCCGGGCTTCCCTCACAGCCCCAGCTTTGTCCAGAAGGTCGTCCAGAAGGACATCCAGAAGTTGGTCCAGTCCAATTAGCATATTATGTTTTTATTATTATAGATTACTGACTATACACCCTATGCTGTATTTTACACCCCATGACTATTCTGTAACTACCAATTTGTACTTATTAATCCCTTCATCTTTTTCACCTGGTCCTCCAACCCCCTTCTCTCTGGTATCAATCAGTCTGATTTCTGTATCTATAAGTCAGTCTCTCTTCTCCTTGCTTGTTTGTTTTGTTTTTTAGATTCCACCTATAAGTGAAATCATGTGGCATTTGTCTTCCTTCTTTCACTCAGCATGATACCCTCTAGGTGCACCCATGCTATTGCAAAAGCAGGATTTCAATCTTTTTTTATGGCTGAGTCATATTCCATTGTATATATGCACCACCTCTTCTTTATCTGTGTATCTATTGATGAGCACTTAGGTTGCGTCCATATTTTGGCTATTGTAAATAATGCTGCAGTGAACATATGGATGTAGTGATTGAGTTTCTTTGGGTAAATACCCAGAAGTGGAATTGCTGGGTCCTTCTTTGTCTCTTGTTACATAGCCTTTGTTTTAAAGTCTGTTTTGCCTGGTATAAGTATTGCTACTCCAAAGTTTTGTTCCTTTGTTTCTATTTTCATGAAATACCTTTTTCCATCTCTTTATTTTCAGTCTGTGTGTTTCTTTCTATCAGAAGTGAGTCTTTTGTAGATAGCATATGCAAGGGTCTTGTTTTGTTATTCATTTAGCCTCCATACTAGTATGTCTTTTGATTGGATCATTTAACCATTTGCATTTAAAGTAATTGTTGATATATATGTACTAGTTTATTACCATTTTATTCATATTTTTATCTATTTTTTCTTTTTCTTAAAGAACACCCTTTAACATTTCTTGTAATACTCATTTGATGGTGATGAACTCCTTTAGCTTTCTTGTCTGGAAAACTCTTTATTTGTCATTGGATTCTAATGATAGTTTTGCTGGATAGAGTAATCTTGGTTATAGGTCCTTGCATTTCATCACTTTGAATATTTATTGCCACCCCCTTCTGACCTACAAAGTTTCTGTTGAGAAATCAGCTGACAGTTGTACGGGAGCTCCCTTATAGGTAACTAACTGTCTTCCTCTTGCTTTTAAGATTCTCTCTTTGTTTTTAATTTTTGGCATTTTTATTATGGTGTGTCTTGATGTGTGCCTCTTTGGGTTCAACTTGTTTGGGACTCTTTGAGCTTCCTGGATTTGAATATCTATTTTCTTCACAGGAGAGTTTTCTGTCATTATATTTTCCCAGAGGTTTGCAATCTCTTGCTCGCTTTCTCTTGTTCTTCCAGCACCAACATTATGTGAATGTTGGTATGCCGGAAGCCAATTCCAGCATGTCAGCAGGGCTGAATCATCTGGGATGGCTGAAGGGCATTTTCCCAAACCTGAATAGGATAATCGTTTGCTGCCAGACAGCTCAGGGCATCTTAATCTATTGCCTCCTGTTGGCCAAACACCTGAACAGCTGTAGGCTATTCCCCATACTGACAATGCTTCTGTACCCTACCTTTTGAAACCTTACCCTTTGAAGTGTATTCCTCCACCTTGCCTTAGGACAAATTGTGTTAATAAATAGCACAGGGTCCTTAGACAAGGGGTAGTCTTCAGTTCCTTTAGCTGAAGCTCCTCTGACCCACAATGCCTTTCAAAATTATCTTTCATCCTTGGGCTCCTTCTTAATCTACATGCAGCTCCTTTCTCCAGATTGCTGAACCCTTTGTAATGCTGGGACAAGAATACCAGCATTGGTATATTTGAAATTGTCCCAAAGGCTCCTTAAATTATTCTCATTATTTTTGTATTCCTTTTCCTTTTTCTGTTCTTATTGTGTGTTTTATGCTTCCTTATCTTCCAAATATTTGATTTGATCCTCTGTGTCATCTGCTCCACTGTTGATTCCCTATGATGTAGTCTTTATTTCAGTTAATATATTCTTTGTTTCTGACTTGTTCTTTTTTATGTTTCTAATTTCATTTTTATGTTTCCTATCTCTGTTGAAGTTCTCTCTAAGTTCATCTATTATTTCCCTAAGTTCATTGAGCATCCTTATAACCAGTGTTTTGAACTCTGCACCTGATAGATTACTTGTCTTCATTTTGTTGAGTTATTTTTCTGAAGTTTTGTTCTGTTCTTTCATTTGGGACATGTTTCCTTGTCTCTTCATTTTGTCTGCCTCGCTGTGTTTGTTTCTTTGTATTAGGTAGAGCTGCTGTGTCTCCTGGGCTTGGTAGAGTGGTCTTATGTAGTAGGTGTGCTGTAGAGCTCAGTGGCACAGCCTCCTCAATCACCTGAGTGGGGCACTCTAAGTGCACCTCTGTGTGGGCTGTATACACCTTCCTGTTGTAGTTGAGCCTTGATTACTCTTGGCACCACAATGGGATGGATTTACCCCCAGGTTGATTAGCTGTGAGGACTAGCTTCGACCACCATGGAGGATCAGCTCTGCAAGGGCTGACCCCACAAAGCAGGACTTACTCAGTGGGGCTCTGGTGCCCACTGAGTCTGTCCCTTGAGTATGTTGCTTGTGAAGATGTTTGGCTAGTGCTTTGACATGATCTGAAGCTATACACCAGGTGCACTGGCTCTGGCACCTCATGGGAGGTGCAAGCCAAGATCTTCCACCACATGTGCCCTGGCTGGGGCCAACTAGCATGAGTTACAAAGTGATCTGCAGATGGCTGCTACTTGTGCTGGGCTTAGAGTGCCCAGGAAAGGCCAACCTGTGAACCAAGGTTGGCTGCTGCTAGTGCCAGGCCTGGGGCACTTCATGAGAGTACAGGGTTTGTCAAGACCAGATGCTGCTTGTTTGAGAGATCTGAAGCATGAGCCAAGATAGGCTGTTTGTATGGGAAAGCCACTGGAAACAGCTTGGGTGGGTCCAAAAGTTGAGTGGAGCAAGATCTCAGGGACTCACTAGGGCAGCATGAACAGTGTGAGCCAGGCTGTTAGAGACTCAGGTATGGGGCCACCTGCCACCTCTGTGGGAAGAGGGCTCATCAAAGGAAAAATGGTCTCTGCCAGCACTGCTGTCTGGGAGAAAGCTGCTCCTCTAGTTCTTGCCCTGATTCCAGACAACTGAGTTCCTCCCATATGTCCCTGGAGCCTTTTAAGCTGCTGCCCCAGAGCTGGAACTCAAAGGGAGTGAGTCTGAGTAAATCTGTGCATGGACCCTTTAAGAAGAACTGTCTGGGACTCCAGCAGCCTCCGTCTCCCTCAGCTGCAATCTTCGCTGGTTTTTATAGCCAGAAGTTATGGTGACTTATCTTCCTAACACTGAAACCCTGGGCTGGGGGTTGGGGGGGCTGGTATGGACCTGGGACCCCTCAGAGGGGATCTTCACAGCCAATTTTTTATCTGCCACATGTGGGTGTGAGACCAGCCCATTCCCAGTCTCTTCTCCTCCTATCAGTCTTTATGTGGCTTCTTCTTTAAATCCCTAGCTGTCATACTTCTATTCAGCTAGATTTCAGGCAGTTCTGAATGATGGCTGTTCTGTAATTTAATTGTAATTTTGATGTGGTTGTGAGTACTGCATTTACTTACATTGTCATCTTGCCTGGAACCACTCATATTCTTTTAATGTAATAAAAAGACACAGAAATGTGTAGGGAAATGTAAAATAGGTAGCACAAACTAATATAAGGTAATAAGTATAAGTATATAAGTTTGAGAATAAGTAGATAAGTTTGAGAATAACCTCTGAACTCATTTGACAATTATCTCTACAGCTATTCAATAAAAACCAGCAAATAAATAAATAAATAATAAATAAATAAATAAATACAAGCCATGGTTGCTTGTGGCCATTCAGACCTACAGGGAAGGAGGCCCAGGAACTACCATTTATCGTTGGAAGCCTCCATGTGATCATTCTCTGACCCTTGCTCTCTACTTTGGTGAAGGTAGAATCAGGGGTGTGATCCTCTGAACATAGGTGGGTTGTGGGTGTGGCTCGCAGAGTGAGAACAAAAGGAGGTCCAGTTAACTGGAGGTGGGGACAAGGGGGGTTGTACTGGACAGAGACAGAGCTCATGACCCTCATTTGCAGGGACCACCCAAACATGGCATTTTCTTGGATTTGGGGGGTGCTTTTATAGTTGGGAGAGAAGGAGGAGAAAGGCAGTTGTGAGAGGAAGGAAGAAAGGATTGGGAGGCGGAGCTGAGCCTCGTCCAGGCCCCTGTTCCCTGCAAGGGGTGACATACAGAAGCGAGGAGGCAGCACCAACTTCCTTGGGCCTCTGCTGAAGGAGGCCCCTGTGTGAAGGCACATGTGGCAGTGCCACATCTGTGCGGGCCCTGCAGGAACTGTGAAAAATGAGCCTGGACCCATTTCCCCATCCACGGTGTCCGGCGGGTGTTTCAGCCCTCCCGCCACTCTTCTCTGGCTCAAGGGACTATCATTTAACTCCCTTTCTTCTGTGTTTCTTAGATTCTCATGATGCTTTCTGCATCATATCTGCTCAGCTCCTTACCAGATGCCCCCTCCTTAGGGAAAGATGCTTATAAGGAGTTTGGCAAGGCAAGGAGGTGGGGACAAGCAGATTTTTTTTTCCTTTAAAAAGGCATTCTTACCTTGTATACATATATACATAGCCCTTGGACACAGATAATAGGGAACTGAAGGCCTGGGGCAGGGGTGGGGAGGGAAAGGGAGGAGCGGGCTGGAGAGGATCAATGGGGGGAGGGGGTGTGGGAAGGTGGACATATGTAATACTTTCAACAATAAAGAATGATAAAAAATAAATAAAATTAAATAAGTAAAGAATAAATTAAAAGGCTTTCTTTGCTTGCAACTAAACTAACAGCACATTTGACACAATTTCAGGCACAAAGGATAAGAATTGTAATGTTGGGTAGACTCCCGGGTGGAAAGCTAAGCAGCCCTTGATGAACTACTCAAGCTCTGTTGATACCAAGGCTGAGACCTCGGTGATGCGGCTGTTTTCCTCCTCACTCAGTGCCTGCCATGTGCAGGGCACTGGTGTGGGTACAGGGGTAAGGAACACAGAGTCTCCAGACTCAAGGGGATGAATGTGGGGCCCAGACAAGAAAAGAAGCAAAGAACCATAAAGGAAAAACCCTCTTTATATAATGTTTGCTTACACACTCATTCATTCACTTATTCAATATTTATGAAATGTGGATAAGGACACAGGCCTGGGGGTCAGCCCAGCTGCTGGTGGGTGGGAGCCATGGGGAGCAGCATGGAGAGAATATGAAGCAGCTGCATGCAGGACTCCACAGGCCCACAGACAGGGACGTCAAGAAAGAAGTGTTTTCTAACAATGAAAACTCCTTAGAGCTTAGCCTTATGACAGAGAGAAAACTGATGATGTTGTTCTCTCCTTTCCCCTAAGAGAATTTGATTTTGCCTGCATAGTTTCTCTTCGTGTGCTCTTCTTTCTTCTAAAAAAAAAAAAGAATTGTTTTTTTAAAAACCTAGTTCCTGGATTTTTTGTGATGCACAATGGGAGGGAAAGGAAGGAGATAGGACTGAACAGGAGGCATGCTCTGGGCTCCCCTTTGTTGCAGACAATCTGCATGATGGCAGAAACACCAAAAACCCGGGAAAAAGCTAGGTGACTCAATCTACATAGTCCAGAGGGTGTGATGGCCAGGGAAACACGGGAAAATTGGCAAAACTGGCTGTTGAGATATTGATGGTCTTACTGGAGTCCTGGAGCAATAAATGTTGCCATGCTATCTCTAAATACACAGGTGCTGTGGCATGTGATGCGTAAGCCTTGACCCCTGGCACTCTGGGGCTTCCTCTCTCCTGGAAGCAAGATGATGATTTCACTAAAAAGAAACCTGCTGAGAGAGCGTGTGCTCAGAGCTGGGATGTAAGATCTCTAAGGTTTGTTCCAGCTGTGCAATTCTGAATAATACATCCTTCAAAGGATCTGAAATCACCACAGAGGCATCTGATGGTGTTACCAACCGACTGCTTATGTTCCCCCCAATGCATATGTTGAAATCCTAACCCCAACTATGGTGATATTTGGAGCTTTAGATGTAGTCATGAGGATGGGGCCTCCGTGATGGGATTGGAGGCCTTATAAGAAGAGGAAGAGAGACACTGAGTTTCCTTTTCTCTGCCACAAGAAGACACAGCAAGAAGGTGGCCATCTGCAAGCCAGGAAGAGAGCTCTCCCCAGGAACAGAATTGATGGCATCGTGATCTTGGACTTCCAGCCTCCAGAGCTGAGAGAAATCCATGTCTGTTGTTTATGCCCATCAGTCTTTGGTATTTTGTTACAGCAGCCTGAACAAACTAAGGCAGATGGCAACCTGAGCTGCACTACTTATACTTTAACTATTTGGTATTAGTAGTATTAACTTAATTAGGTGTTCATTTTCAACAAAACTTTGCATTCTTTTGTTGGTAATTACCTTACTTAGAATTTTACCAGAAAACTTACAGAAGACTTGGCACAACCCTGCCCAGCACAATTTCAGCTTTAATTTAATAAAGGGCCCCTTCATAAAGGAAAGGAGTGGGAGTCACGGGGCTGGGATCAGGTTTCTGCTTGCTGCAAGAGCCACCTGGTCTAAGGGATCTTCCTCCGGGGCTCCAGGCACTCAGGGGCTTCCCAGAGCAGAGCCCAGGGAGCACCCGCTGCAGCTGCAGGCAGTGGAGAGGATGCCCATCTGCAAAGAATTGTAAAATGAGAATGAAACTTACTAAAAGTCTGTCAGTTTTTATCACTGCACTTCAGTGGTTCTAAACAAAGTCAGTGATAGAATACTCCTCCCTCCCAAAAAAAAATGTTTTTTGTTCAAGTTCTAAATAATTGATGCAATTGCTATAGATTTTTAATAACATTTATGTGAACTTTAGCATATTTGCATTTCTTACTCATTACATTTTTGTTGTTGTTTTATTGCTACATAATAGGCTACCACAAATTTAGTGGCTTAAAACAACACTCACTTCTGGGTGTTTAGCCAAAGGAAATGAAATCAGAATCTTGAAGACAAATCTGTACTTCCCTGTTTACCACAGCACTATTCACAATAGCTAAGATATGGAAACAACCTGAGCTCCTTTGACAAATGAATGGGTAGAGAAAATGTTATATTATTCAGCCATAAAAAGAAGGAAATCCTGACATTAGTGACAACATGATGAACTACGAGGATAATATGCTAAGTGAGAGAAGCCAGATACAAAATGACAAATATACATGAGCTCACTTATATGTGGAATCTAAAAACGTCAAGCAGAAGCGTAGGGTAGAATGGTGGTTGCCAGGGTTTGGAGGGTGGGGGCAGGGAGAGGTGCTGGTCAAAGGGCACAACGTTTCAGCTGTGCAGAATGAGTAAGTGCTGAAGATCTAATGGACAGGCAACATGGTGACGGTAGTTGTATACTTGGAATTTGCTAAGTCTTGTGTTTACACCACAAAAAAGTAACTATGTGAAGTGACACTTGCTTGTGGTGACCATATCACAATGCATGCTGGTATGTCAAAACATCAAGTAGCCGAAACCGGTTTGGCTCAGTGGATAGAGCCTGCGGACTCAAGGGTCCCAGGTTCGATTCAAGGGCAGTACCTTGGTTGCGGGCAATCCCCAGTGGGGGGTGTGCAAGAGGCAGCTGATCGATCTCTCTCATCGATGTTTCTAACTCTCTATCCCTCTCTCTTCCTCTCTGTAGAAAATCAATAAAATATATATAAAAAAATAAATAAATAAATAAAATAAATATTAAAAAAAAAAACATCAAGTAGTTCACCTGAAATATACACAGTTAACTCTTGATCTGCACAAGCCCACTTATACGTCTATTTTTTTGTCAATAACATGCAATACTGTAAATGTATTTTCTCCTATGATTTTTGAGTAACATTTTCTTTTCTCTAGCTGACTTGATTTGTAAGAATTTAGTATTACTACATATAATATACAAAATATGTGTTAATCAGCTGTTTATGTTAGTAGTAAGACTTTTGGTCAACACTAAGCTAATAGCTAATAGGTTAAGTTTTGGGGAAGTTAAAAGTTATACTCAGATTTTCTACTGTGCAGGGGATGGTGCCCCTAACATCCATGTTGCTTAGGGTCAACTGTATAATTTTTACTTGTAATTATACCTCAATAAAGCTAAAAACAAACAAAAAACTTAGCATTTACTTAATAGCTCATAGATGGGAAGGTCATACCATGTGTCTCAGCGTGTTCTCCATTCCAGGTCACGGGGCTAAAGTCCAGTTGGCCAGTCTGAGTCCTCCCCTGGAGCCTCTGGGGGAAAACTTATTTCTGGACTCATTCTTGCTGTTGGCGGAATTCGGTTCCTTGTTGTGCTGGGACTGAGATGCCCCTTTTTTTGCTAGCCCTCAACCAGGGGCTGCTCTTGCCACCCAAGGCCACCCACATTCCTTGCCAGCGGCAACAGTGCATCAAACCTTTCTTGTGCTTTGAATCTCTGATTTCCTGTGTCTCTTACCTCTGCGCTCAGGTTTAAAGGGCTCATGTGATTAGGTCAAGCCCACCTGGAAAATCTCCCTGAAAGGCCAATTCCTTGGAGACCTTAGTTACATCTGCAAGGCCCCTCACAGTAGGGCCTAGATCGGTGACTGGCTGAATAACGGGAGAGGGTGCCTGTACAGTAGGGGTGGGAATCTTGGCGGCCACTTGAGATCTGCCCACCAGGTCCTTCGTGAGCTCTGCACCCTGGGGAGAGTTTGCCAGCGCGTTCCAGTCATGCAGCTGGCTGGGCTCAGCTGCACCCATTCCTTTTGAGAGCAAACTGGCCTTGTGTTTCTTCTGAGTAAGTTCACAGCAAGTTCATGTCTAATCCTCTGTGAAATGACATATTCCTTCACTCAATTAACAGATATAAAATTAGCAATGATAGAATGACTGCAAAGACGGAGAAACAAGTAGAGCGACTTCTGTTCTGGCATCTAGATAGTCACTGGAGTTGATGAAACAATGCAAACTGCAAGGTGCAAAGTTTCCCTACATGAAGTATATAATTTAAGTAATATTTGAAAATGTGAGCATTTAAAATTTAAATTTGTTTTTTTCTATTTATTTCACTTTTTATTCAATTGTTATTAAACTACACTATTGTTCATTCCCATGCCAGATCCAGGTTAGGTGCTCATCTTCCTCCTTTATTAAAAAAAAAATACACTCACGTAATTAAAAAGCACTAATTCCCCGCTTTTTTGTTGTTGCTGTACTGGAAATTTGTTTCCTTTCTTATATTGGACCAGAGGCCCAGTGCATGAAATTCATGCATGGGTAGGGTCCCTAGCAGCTGCTGGCTGCCGGCTGGGGCCTTCCTTCATCCTGCGCCACCCCCTGGTGGTTAGTGCACATCATAGCGAGCGATTGAATTCCCGGTTGGTCTAACTTCTGAGGGGACACTGCATATTAGGCTTTTATATATATAGATATTTATTTTATATTTTATGTTTTATTGTCATGATTATATATAGAAAGATCAATAAAAGGAAAATTTTACTGCATGCTTTCTGACCATTACTGTTATTTATTCCATGTAATGATAATGGCTGAAACACATTTTGCTGTGAATAAGGGAGGGGGATTAAACGCTGATCATGCGGATGTCAGGCACACGGGTGCCCACCGCAGGTGCTCCACATGCTTCCGGTCCCGTTAGCTCGAGGCAGCATGACGTGCCTGTCCCTACAATAGGGGCCTGTGCGCAGTGCTTTCTATACCCTGCCTCCTTTAATCCTCACAAAGACGTCACTTCACAGATGATGGAACAGCCCAGAGTCAAACTCTTGTAAGCAGTGGAGCAGCTGAGACTCAAACAAATGCCCAGACCATTAGCCAAGTCACTATCTGGCAACTCATAGGAAAGCTTTGGTTTGCTAAAAGCAAGTTTTGTTGTTATTTTTCCTATGTGTCCTGCCTCAGGGTGGTCAGCACCGCAGACGCCTGACACAGCTTCTCGGATGGTAAGAACAAAAGGGCCAACCCTCTCACTAGCACCGCTTTGTCCGGAGCAGACTGACCCTGCGAATGCGGACCCCAGCAGAGCCCTCCAGGCCTTCTACCCAGCACAGCATCCTTGGCACACACACGCGCTTAGGAAAGGTTTGCGGCACTTGCTTGCGGGGCTGAATGAAAAGGACTGGCGAAGAAGGCGTTCGGAAACTCTCGGGGAATTTGTTTAATATGATGACTCTGATCTCACACGAGTGATGGTCAGTTTCTTCCTCTGGCAGGAAGAGTGGTCTGGCTTCCTCTGCCAGAGAGAGCTTCCCTCTGCCATTCTGGGCAGATTAAAACAGAAGGAGCAAGCAAAGCCGAGTGTCCGGTAGGATGATCAAGGTCAGCATGGCTGACAGACAAGTGCAATCACATTGTCAATAGAAGTACAGTCACTGAGGCCATGCACAGATATTCCTGCTCCGTTTCCTTCTGGGGCGGATAGAATTGTACTTCTCTGCACCCAGTGGAATTAGGCATGGCCACATGACTTGCTTTGGCCAATGAAATGTGAGCAGAGCATTAGGAGCTTGTGTGCAATTCACCATGTTGTCTTCTTCATGCCTCAGGGATCATGGAATTGTGTGTGGAGAGGAAACTCAATCAACTTTGGTCCCTAAATGATTGTAGTGAGCAGAAGTCCTCCATCAACCCACAGTGCATTTGTAGCCGGAGCAGGAACTAAACTCTTATTGTATTAATGATCCTGTGGAGGGGCACCAATAGGAAGAGAGCCACAGTTGTTTGAGAGTTACTCACCTCACTAACGATAGATGAGAAGTTTTCTCACAGACCCTGGGACACTGGAGGATGAAATGAGGCTGTAAAAAGATAAGATGCCTCGATGGGTCCATGACTCAGAGAACAGACCAAGGGCAGGACACGCTTTCATTTGGTGGCTGTGCCGGGACCCTGACCCCTCTGGGGGTTTACCTCAGGACACTGACCATTCTCCAGTCCCAGGAACGGCTGAGCATTTGTAACATCATACACTAGCCACCTTGTTATCGGACTCTGAGCTCCCGAAGGCCGACTGCGGACCCTCCCTCCCCTTTCCCTGTGACACTGGCGCTGCACGTAGCTGTCTCCCCTCCTGTGCGTAACCAGCAGCTGGCGAGGGGGTCAGAGCAGAATTTCCAGGGTTACCTGCTGCTCCCCATGCTGCCGGCAGGACTGGCATAAACGCTCAGATAGGATTCAAGCCTGTCTCTGCTTGATTTGGCTCAGGAGGCCTCGGACCATGATGTCCGGTTTCATCAAGAGTGATTATTACTGTAGCAGCACCTAGTGTTTTCTGATTGACACAGAGGATCTGAGGCTGAGGACATCCCAGACTGAGAAGTTAAGGAAAAGAGAAACAGGAAACTGGGTCAAGAGGCCAGGTGGCAAGGGGTCTGGGCGGACACTGAAGCTGAGCCCATGGCCTGTGGCTTTACACTCTGTGGAGCGGCTGGCTTCCTCCGAGGGTCCAGGGTGGGAAAGGTAACCGCAGGGCGTGAGTGACACCATCCAAGAGACACGCTAGTGCTTATTCTGTGACATGTGCTGACACTTGGTCACCACTGACTGGGGAAGTGGTGGCAGGAAGAGGGTCAGGGAGGATGTGTGTCATGCACAGAGGAGTTTGATCCGGGAAGTTCTAACTCCCCAAGGATGAGTAAATTGGGATGTTCACCAAGTGGGCATAACTCAGACTTCCTGTGTGGGAAGCAGTGCTTTGCTGTTGGTGAGTGATCACTTTATCACACATGTCTAACGGCTAGGACACTCACTCTGTGGCCACTCCTACAATAAAGAATTTCTTAGGGGCCATTGATCATTATTCATACACTCATTCTGCAAGTATTTGAGACCCGAGGCATTGAGCTTACCACAGGGAGTAGACAGCCTTCATGGATATTATGGTCTGCTTTTAGCCAAGAAATTAATAGCAATTTACAACATGAATTCAGTACAGGTTATCCAGAGGAAAGGCACATAAACAAGTCCAGGGGTCCACAAAAAGGTGGCTGCTGGCCACGGAACGGGGTGAAGACCCAGCTGCTGCACAGCAGACATCCCCCACACTTGCAGGTGAGTGCAAACCTTCCTTTCAAGGGCCAGCGAGAACAGGAGAAATGATGGAGTTGTCCAAGGATTTTAACGCAGCATTAAAAGTTCTGAAATTTGAAAGTCTTGAAGAGAACATACATGAGCTGAAGGCTTATGATTCATACTCTTGGGTTCATTTTGTGGTCAAATAAACAAAAAAAATCTGGGGAATTTGAAGAAAGCCAAGTATCTGGAATGAATTAACTAGTTTCTCTCTCTCTCTCTCTCTCTCTCTCTCTCTCTCTCTCTCTCTCTCATTATGAGCAACAAGGGACCTGAGACTCTAGAAAATTAGAACAATAATGGGGCTGCATGCCCAACTACAGTTAACTCTTCCTATTCCACAGAGTCCCACCACATCCTCCCTCTCCATCCTGTTCCACTGACCAAATATTTCATCCTTTAAGGCCCAGTTTAAAATCAATCTCCTGGGATCATAAAAAGCAAATGTTAAACAGTGTGACCTGCTGAGAATGGAAGTGCATGGGGAGTGAGAGGATGAGCCACCTTTTCTTCTTAAAAATCTTTTAAGCATGTGTTATTTTGTTTAATTAAACTAAAAATAAGCCTATAAGGAAAAAATGTCCATCTCCCCCATGGAAGGTTCTATGAATCTCTATTGCATAGTGACCTCCTGGTCCTTGAGTCTTTTTTTTTATTATTATTATTTTTTATTTTTTTAAATTTCTTTATTGATTAAGGTGTCACATATTTGTCCTCATCCCCCCATTCCCATCCCACACCCCTCCCCACGGATGCCCCAACCCCCTGTTGAACTTAACCGTTAGATAGGCTCATATGCATGCACACAAGTCCTTTCGTTGATTTCTCCCCCCTCCCCCCAACCTCCCCTATTCTCCCTCTGAGGCCCGATAGTCCGATCAGATGCCTCCTTGTTTCTGGTTCTGTTCTTGTTCATCAGTCTATGTTGTTCATCATTTCCCCTAGATGAGCGAGATCATGTGTCCCTAGAGATATACTTATAAGAACTGAATGTGAGACGAGCAATAATAGTTATGCTGACAGGCAAATGAATCAGTCTGTAGTGAGTTTCTTTCTGGACCAACAGTTCTTTAGAGACCCAATTTCAATGTCCACCAGTTCCTTATGTGTACATGTCAGCACTGACCCCTCAGCTCTGGATGGTGGACAAATGGTGGTAACGGAGGTCCGACTCCCTCTGGTTTGGTCTCGGCCGGACCCAGGGGCACGGCTTCACCCGGACTCAGGGGCACGTGGCCTCACCCAGACCCAGGGGCGCGTGGCCTCTCCCAGACCCAGGGGTGCGTGGCCTCACCCGGACCTACGTGCGCGAGACCTCACCCGGATCCAGGGACACATGGCCTCTCCCGGACCCAGGGGCGCGTGGCCTCTCCCAGACCCAGGGGCGTGTGGCCTCACCCGGAGCTAGGTGCGCGCGGCCTCACCCGTGGTCCTTGAGTCTTATTGCCTTCCACAATTAACCACCATCTCATAGCCAGTCTTTTTTTAAAATCTTTATTGATGAAAGTATTACATGTGTCCCCTTTTTTCTCCCATTCATCTCTTCTAGCCTGCCCCCACCCCAGCCTCATGCATTCACTACCCTATTTTCTGTGTCCAGGGGTTATGCATATAGTATATGCATACAAGTTTTTTGGTTGACAACTTTCCACCCACCCTCTCATGCCTTCTCTCTAAGATTCCACAGTCTGTTCCATGCCTCTATGTGTCTAGATCAGTTTTGTCCATCAGTTTATTTTGTTCATTTGATTCCACATATGTGTGAGATCATGTGGTACTTGTTTTTCTCCAACTGGCTTATTTCACTTAGCATAATGCTCTCCAGGTCCATTCATGCTGTCACAAAAGAGGTCCTTCGTTTTTATGGCCACATAGTACTCTGTTGTACCACAGCTTTTTTATACACTCATCTACTAAAGGACACTTGGGCTATTTCCAGATCTTAGTTCCCTTTGCCCTAGGACCGTGGTCGGCAAACTGCGGCTCGTGAGCCACATGCGGCTCTTTGGCCCCTTGAGTGTGGCTCTTCCACAAAATACCACGGCCTGGGCGAGTCTATTTTGAAGAAGTGGCGTTAGAAGTTTAAATTTAAAAAATTTGACTCTCAAGCCGAAACCGGTTTGGCTCAGTGGATAGAGCGTCGGCCTGCAGACTCAAGGGTCCCGGGTTCGATTTGGTCAAGGGCATGTACCTTGGTTGCGGGCATATCCCCTAGTAGGGGGTGTGCAAGAGGCAGATGATCAATGTATCTATCTCATCGATGTTTCTAATTCTCTATGCCTCTCTCTT
Source organism: Eptesicus fuscus (assembly GCF_027574615.1). Lineage (NCBI taxonomy): Eukaryota > Metazoa > Chordata > Mammalia > Chiroptera > Vespertilionidae > Eptesicus > Eptesicus fuscus. Next base: position 66,443,417 of record NC_072488.1, read on the forward strand.
CCTCTCTGTAAAAAAAAAAAAAAAATCAACTAAAGTATTTTAAAAATTTAAAAAATTTGGCTCTCAAAATGAAATTTCAGTCGTTGTACTGTTGATATTTGACTTTTGACTAATGAGTTTGCCGACCACTGCCCTAGGAAATGTATCCATAAACATATTGCTACAAGAGATGTCTCAGATTTTACTGCCTATGGTTTCTTCTAGCATTTTTATGGGTTCATGACTTACACTTAAGTCTTTTATTCATTTTGAGTCTATTTTTGTGTATTATGTAAGTTAGTGGTCTAGTTTAATTATTTTTTTTTTTGGCATGTATCTCTCCAATTTTCCCAACACCATTTATTGAAGAAACTATCTTGACTCCATTGTATGTTTTTGCCACTTTTGTCAAATATTAATTGAGCATAATGGGTTGGGTCAATTTCTGGGGTGTCTGTTCTGTTCCATTGATCTATATGCATGTTCTTGTGCCAGTAATAGGCTGTTTTTATTATGGTGGCTTTGTAGTATAACTTGATACCTGGTATTGTGATTTCTCCAATTTTTTTTTCTCTCTCAAGATTCCTGCAGATATCGGGGTCTATTTTGGTTCCATATAGATTTTTGGAAGATTGTTCTAGATATGTGGGATATGCTGTTAGTATTTTAGGGATTGCATTGAATCTGTAGATTGCCTTGGGTAGTATGGACATTTTAATGATGTTGATTCTACCAATCCATGAGCATTGTATATTCTTCCACTTGTTTATATCTTTCTCTATCTCTTTTTTCAAAGTCCTGTAGTTTTCCAAGTACAAGTCTTTTACTTCCTTTATTAAGTTTATTCCTAAGTATCTTAATTTTTGTGTTGCAATGGTAAATAGGATTGTTTACTTAGTTTCTCTTTCTGAGGATTCATTATTGGTGTCTAAAAAAGCCATCGGTTTTTTGGGGTGTTAATTTTGTATCCTGCTACATTGCCAAATTCATTTATTAAATCTAATAGTTTTTTGGTGAAGTCTTTAGGGTTTTCTATGTACAATATCATGTCACCTATGAATAATGAGAGTTTCCTCCATTCCAATTTGGATGCCTTTTATTTCTTCTCATCTGATCAATGTGGCTAGGACTTCTAGTACTATGTTGAAAAGAGTAGTGAAAATGGACATCCTGTCTTGTTCCTTTTCTTAGGGGAAATGGTTTTAGTATTTTCCCATTGAGTATGATATCGGCTGTAGATTTGTCATATATGGCCTTTATTACGTTGAGATATGTTCCCTCTATTCTCACTTTGCTGAGAGTTTTTATCAAAAATAGGTGTTGGATTTTGTTGAATGGTTTTTCTGCATCTATTGATACAATCATGTGATTTTTGTCTTCCAATTTGTTTATGTGATATATCACGTTGATTGATTTGTAAATATTGTATCAGCCTTGCATCCCTGGAATAAATTTCACTTGGTCATAGTATATGATCTTTTTAATGTATTGCTGGATCTGATTTGCTAATATTTTGTTGAGGATTTTAGCATCTATGTTCATCAGGGATATTGGCCTGTAATTCTCTTTCTTTGTAGTGTCTTTATCTGATTTTGGAATTAGGATAATGCTGGCCTCATAAAAAGAGGTTAAAAGTGTTCCTTCTTCTTGGATTTTTTGGAATAGTTTGAGGAGTATAGTTGTTAGTTCTTCTTTTAATGTTTGGTAAAACTCCCCTATGAAGCCATCCGGACCAAGGCTTTTGTTTCCTGGGAGTTTTTTTTTTATTATTACTGCTTCTATTTCCTCAGTTGTTATTGGCCTATTCAGGTTTTTTGATTCTTCCTGAATTAGTTTGGGAGGTTGTATTTTTCTAGGAATTGGTCCATTTTATCAACACTGTCCAGCTAGTTAGCATATATTTGTTATTAGTATTTTCTTACAATCCTTTGTATTTCCATGGTGTCAGTTGTTACTTCACTGCTTTTGTTTCTGATTTTATTTATTTGGGTCCTCTCTCTTTGTTTATTGATAAGTCTAGCTAATGGTTCATCAATCTTGTTTATTTTTTTTTTCAAAGAACCAGTTTTTGGTTTCATTGATTTTTTGTTTTGTTTTGTTTTTTGTTTTTTTGTTTTTTTACTCTTTGTGTCATTTATTTCTCCTCAAATCTTTACTATTTTCTTCCTTCCAGTTACTCTGGGCTTTTCTTGTTGGTCTCTTTCTAATTCTTTAAGTTATTGGGTTAAATATTTTATTATTGAGTTTTCTTATTTTTTGAGGTGGGCCTGTAATGCTATGATCTTCCCTCTCAGGACTGCTTTTGCTGTATCCCAGAATTTTGGATTGTTGTGTGTTCATTTTCATTTGTTTCCAGGAAGTATTTATTTATTTCTTATTTCTTTCTTGATCTCATTGGTAACCCATTCATTGTTTAATAACACCTAGCTCCCAGCTTTATAAATCTATTTCTGCATCTTGCTTTCTTTCTTTCTATTACTTCTCAATCCCTGGCTGCCTCCACTTAGAACCAGTTCATTCATCTCTCTTTCCATGCTGGACAAGGAAAAGGGAGATCCCCGCCATGTCTGGCCCCCGCCGCATAGAGACTTGTTTTGTATCTTAACATGTGATCTATCTTTGTGAATGACCCATGTGCACTGGAGAAGAATGTATATTCTGCAGCTTTGGGGTGAAATGTTCTATAAATGTCAATTAAATCCATCTGATCCAGTGTGTCCTTTAGAGTAACTATTTCCTTGTTAAGTTTTTGTCTGGAAGATCTATCCAGTGAAGTCAGTGGGTGTTAAAATTTCCTATTATGACTCTATTGCTGTCAATCTCTCCCTTAAAGTCCTCCAGAGGTCTTTTGATATAGTTAGCTGCTCCTATATTGGGTGCATGTATGTTTGCCAGGGTTATATTGTCTTGTTGAATCGATTCCTTTAGTATTAGCTAGTGACCTTTGTTGTCTCTTGTGATGGCTTTCATTTCGACGTCTATTTTTTCAGTAATGAGTATCTCTACCCCAGCTGTTTTCTGTTTCCATTTTCATAGAAAAAATTTTCCATCCCTTCACTCTCATCCTGTGTGAGTCTTTTGTTCTGAGGTGAGTCTCTTGTAGACAGCATATATTTGCAACATGTTTCGTTATCCATTCAGCTACCCTATGTCTTTTGATTGGAGCATTTAATCCATTTATGTTTAAGATTGTTATTTATAGGTACTTATTTACTGCCATTTTAATTCTGTATGCCTAGGTTTCTCTCTCTCTTTCTTATTCTCATTACAGCAGTCCCATTAGCAGTTCTTATAGTGCTGGTTTGGTGGTGATAAATTCCTTTAGTCTTTTTTTGTCTGGGAAACTCTTTATTTCACCATCTATTTTTAACCTTTTTCACTCGGATGTCGAGTGTGACTCGACACGGTTAGCATCGGTAGCAGTTCATATGTCGAATTGTACTGAATGTATCAATAATTTGAAATATAAAAAAATCCAAATAAATAAGTTTGTATGAAAAGAAACTCCAGTTTTTTATTCTACTGCCGTGCTTTGTAAAATCTGGGGTATTTAAAAAATTAAATCCCGAGTAGAATAAAGGAATCGAGAAAAAAGCAAGCGAGTGCAAAGGGTTAATGATAGCCTTGCTGGATAGAGTAAGCTTGGTTTCAGATGATGGCTGTCCATTACCTTGACTACTTCATGCCATTCCCTTCTGGCCTACAGATTTTCTGATGATAAATCAGCTGACAGCCATATGGGAGTTCCTTTGTAGGTAACAAATTGCTTTTTTCTTGCTACCTTTAAGATTCTCTCTTTGTCTTTAATTTTTGAAATTTTGATTATTAGGTCTGGCAAAGACTCAAAGCCTCCAGAAACCCACCTCTGCCTACAAACTGATTGGATTTAGTCTTCAGTAGTTTAAGACGATTGTCCACGGTTGTGGCAAGAGAGTTTTCAACAGAGTTTGGAATTGCTTCTGCCTGGATGCTAATTATTATTCTCTATCTCTTAATGGGCCTCGGAAACTCCACAGGGTGGGACAAGTGGTTTTCCAATAGGGTGAGGTAACTGTCTTCCCCCCAGGCAAAAACCACCTGGATAGCAAGGGTTTGCCTGAGCAAGAGGGAACAACTCAGCATAAGAAACTGGGGTGTCTGCCCTCTGAGCTCTAACCTCAGAGCCCCCAACTATGGCTTCTGCTCCCATAGCTCCAGTCCACTCTTCCCTCCCTCTGCAGGAGCTCAAAGTGAGTGGCTGCGCAGGAAATTTTGCACATTGGTCCTTTAAGAGGGTGCCTGCATTTTCAGCCATCTCTCCCAGGCAGACAGCAACCCTGCTACTTTTCACAGCCAGATGTTATGTGAGCACCTTTCTCAGTTCTGGTGCTCTCTGCTGGGAGCCCAGCTTGGGGTTTAGATCTCAGAGTTCTCAGTGGCAACCCACCATAGCTGAGATATCTCTCTGGAACTTCAGCTGCTGTCTGTGGGTGTCTGGACAGCTCTTTCATGCCTCCATCCTTCCTACCAGTCTCTATGAGGTCTCCATTTTCCATCCTTGGTTATCAGGCTTCTCTCCAGCTAGTCCTCAGTTGACTATTCAGAATGGTTTCTTTGTATTTTAGTTGTAATTCCAGTTTGGTCCTGGGAGCATGTCTGTGTAGCCTCCACTTACTCTGCCACCATTTCCATAGCTAATTTTTTTCCTTCCTTTAGACTATGGGTCCCAACTAAAGCCATCTGTAGAGAGAGCATGATATTTCTTATAAACTGGCAACTTAATTAATATTTGGTTAATGATGACCTCCTAATGTTAGCACCCCAGTTTATGAGTGTGTGTATACACACTAGAAATTCATACCTTTAACTGAGTCCCCAAATATATACAGTTTAGTAGATGTAACAAATGTTTTTTCATTCTGTTCTGGTTTCCATATACTCATATCAGGAAGAGCCCAGCCCACCATCTCCCCCAAGAAATATGAAATGAGAGTACACAGGAGTTGATTGGAGTTGAGGAAATCTACAGCTCTTCCTCCTGTGAGATAAAGTGACTCTGAGCCAGTCCTGATCTGTGTGCCTGGGAAAAATGCCTCCCTCCCACACAGCTGTGCATTTTTTTCCTTGGGGATCCACTAGATGGCCTGCAATGAACACAGTGACTTTGAGGAAGCACATGTTGGGAAAAGAAATACTTCCTTGCTTATCTGTTCATTTGTTAGCTTTCTCTTTCACAATTTGTACTCATAAATCCCTTGAAATATAACTAACATTAAAAATGAATAAGTTGTGGATTTGAGAATGGGGAAAGTCCTACGTCAGAGCTAAAAGTATGGGTCTTCAAGCAGAGATTTCTGATTGTTGAGAGAACAATACTGATTTTCTTGAGTGTTGACATTTTGTGAATCACAGCAAAAATAACTCTGAATAGAAAGAAATAAAGTAGTAAAATAAATCTAAGGGCCACTAGGTATCTATTAAACTACAGAAATGGTAAGACCTAGCTCCAGTGGGTATGTGATAAAGCAGGCTCATTTGCACATTGCTAGTGTCCTGCAAAAGTTGTGGCTTTTGTAAAGCAATATGGCTTTATATAAGGGCCATAAAATAACTCTTACTCTTTAACCAGGAAACTTTACTCTGAGGAAAAATCTAAAAGTTAGAAAAAGGCCATCATAAAAATGTTCAGATAAGAAAATTTGGAAACAACTTGAGGGATTAACAATAGGGAATGACTGAGTTGACTGTGGTATATCATATATTGGTATATCATTATGTATATGTGGACATTAAAAGTGGCTGCCTCTACCAAGACCCCAGGAGGAAGTGGACAATCCCTAGATTGAAGACAGTATGGTACAGACCTATGCAAAGAGGGGGTTCAAGGAGGTCTGAGTCCATTTGAGCTTCTATCCTATATAATAAAAGGCTAATATGCAAATAGACTGAACAGTGGAACAATTGAACAACTGAACAACCAGTCGCTATGATGTGCGCTGACCACCAGGGGGCGCACGTGGAACATGGCGGGCTTTGGCAGCAGGCGGAAGAGTGCAGAACATGGTGGGCATCAGCCGTGGCGGGATGGTGGAGCAGGTGAGTGGGGGCGCCAGTCACTGTCATCGGGGTAAGCCTCTGTTGGTTACTGCAAATTCTTTGTTCCTGCGCACCACGGTCCCGCCCGGTGCTCACACCTGCTGCGGGTGCCGACCCTACTTGTACCTGCTGCCAGCACCAGAGCCACTGCTCACACCCACTGCTGGTGCCTGGTGCCAGCCCCAATAGCTCAGTGTCATCAGCGGGTGCAAGTGGTGGCTGCTGGCCCCGATCATTCCTCAGGGCTTCTCCACCTCCCCTTGCTCCTGAGGGGCCATCGGGCTGGCAGCTGCTTCTTGCACCCATTGCTGGCAATGGCCCCACTCGCATTCACTGCCAGTGCTGGCCCCAATCGCTCCATGCCAGCGGGTGCGAGCAGGGCCAGAGCCATCAGCGTGTAGGAGCAGCGGCAGCGGGAGTGGGGCTGCCGGCAGATAGGGGACCAGGGCCATGGTGGGAAGGGCCAGCAAGGGCATGGAGGATGGGTCAAGACCTGCCCCTGTGCCCACCGCAGCCTCACAGCCCACAGTTCCTTTCAAGGTGCACGAATTCGTGCACTGCGCCCCTAGCAATAATATACTATAGACTTGGTAACTAAACAACAGAAATTTATTTCTCATCATTCTGCAAACTCAGAAGACCAAGGTGCCAGCTCATTTAGTTCCTCACCAGGGCTTTTTTCCTGGCTTATAGATGGCCATCTTCTTGATATATTCTCATAGGAAATAGAGAGAGGGCTCTGGTCTCTTCTTCTAAGGGTACTAATCCCTTAGAAGTACCCTTACTTCTATCATGGGAGCCCCACCCTCATGACCTCCTTTGTACCTAATCACCTCCCAGAGGCTCCACCTCCAAACACCATTTCATTGGGGCTTCAACATTTGAATTTTGATGGGACACAAAATTTAGGCCATGTAGGGGACAATTCCACCAGCAGATGGCAGTGCACAGAAATAGCCCAGGCCAGAGGAATGCCTGAGAGTTGCTTCTTCTGTGGGACTAACTTGGTGTAGTCCTTTAATGGATCTGGGGCTATCCCACACATGCACAGTTGAACTCCCATCTGCTCAGATTGCATCACTAACATCAATCACAAAGCTTTTCATTCAAACTACTGCACAATTACACATTTTGTATGTAACTCTGGGCCTAAGGCATAAACTACTTTAAGGGACAGTCTGGTGATCAAAGGGAAGAAGCCATGGGATAAGGCAGCATTTGATTGGATGCCCAGGTCCCACAAGGGATACTTTCCTGGCATCCTCTCCACTGTAGTAAAAATGGCAGAATATTAGCGCTGATTACTGCAACATACAAAAATAGATTTGAGCACTGACAAGTTAAGCATTGCAAGTTAAGCAGGGTGATATAGAGTATAAGTTTTCTTTCCTTTCTCCTATAAGATAGCAGAGTTAAAAAAAATTTTAACTGCTCCAGAAGATTTCCTCCAATTCAGGAACAGCTTTCGTGATCACATATGTATTAAAAATGTCTAGTGGGCACTTACTCTGTTCTGGACCTTGTGACAACACAGACATGGCCCTCACCTTTATCAATCATAGTCTAGTGGAGAAAGACTCAATGGTTACAGAATAAATTAATGCTATGGTGACAAGTACTACAAAGAGAACACAATTGCCATGAGATTAAACGTAAGGTGTCCTATCCATGTGGGAATGTGATGTGGGAGTAGAGAATCATGAATTACTTTTTAAGTAAATGTGATTTAAACAGATCTGAAGGACAGAGGTTAGCTGAATGCATCAGTCAGCTAGAGATGCCATAACAAAATATTGTTAACTGGGGGGCTTACACAACAGAAATTTATTTCTCAGTTCTGGAGGCTGGAAGTCCAAGATCAGAGTGCCAGCTGATTTGGTTCCTGGTAAGGACCCTGGCCCTGGCCTGTACACATTGTAGGCTATCTTCTAGCTGTGTCCTCACATGGGGTGGGCAAGTTGTGCCAGTGGTCTCAGGTGTCTCTTTTTATGTTTATTTTATTTTTTTCTTGCTGTTGATCCTCACCCAAGAATACTTTCTCCACTGATTTTGTACATAGTGCAAGGGAGGGCGGAGAGATAGAGAGAGAGATAGAGAGAGAGAGAGAGAGATAGAGATCTATGTAAGAGAGACACATCAATTGGTTGACCCCCGCACACGTCCTGACCACCGCTGGGGATCTAACCTGCAAGCCAGGTACATGCCCTTGACCAGTAATCAAACCCACAACGCTTCAGTGCATGGGCCAATGCTCTAACCATTGAGTTGTAGCAGCTAGGACTTGGGTGTCTCTTTTTATATGGATACTAGAGGCCTGGTGCACAAAATTCGTGCACGGAGGGGGGTTGTCCCTCAGCCCAGCCTGTACCCTCTCCAATATGGGACCCCTCAAGGGATGTCCGACTGCCCAGGGATCGGGCCTAAACGGGCAGTCAGACATCCCTCTCACAATCCAGGACTGCTGGCTCCCAACTGCTTGCCTGACTGCCTTCCTGATTGTCCCTAACCACTTCTGCCTGGCAGTCTGATCACCCCCTAACCACTCTGCTGCCAGCCTGTTTGCCCCCAACTTCCCTCCTCTGCCGGCCTGGTCACCCCTAACTGCCCTCTCCTGCAGAGTTGATCACCTCCAACTGCCCTCCCTTGCAGGCTTGGTCCCTCTTAACTGCCCTCCCTTGCAGGCCGGGTGCCTCCCAACTGCCCTCTCCTGCTGGCCATCTTGTGGTGGCCATCCTGTGTCCACATGGGGGCAGGATCTTTGACCACATGGGGGAAGCTATATTGTGTGTTGCAGTGATGATCAATCTGCATAGTACTCTTTTATTAGATAGGATAGAGGCCTGGTACAGGGGTGGGGGCCAGCTGGTTTGCCCTGAAGGGTGTCCCTGATCAGGGTGGGGGTTCCCTTGGGGTGTGGGGCGACCTAAGCAAGGGGCCTGTGGTGGTTTGCAGGCAGGCCACGCCCCCTGGCAACGCAAGCGGAGGCCCTGGTATCTGGAATTTATTTTCCTTCTACAATTGAAACTTTGTAGCCTGCACCAGAGCCAAGCCTGGGGCTCCCTCCGAGGCCCGAAGCCATTTGTGTTGGGGTTATAATTGAAACTTTGTTGCCTTAAGCGGGTGGGCCTGGCCAGGGTGTGTGGAAAGCTTTGCTTCCCCTGTTGCCGGCAGCAACCCTGGCCTGCTCTCTCAAGCTCCATTCTGCTGCCATTTGTTTGAATTTGTTTACCTTCTATAATTGAAACTTTGTAGCTTGAGTGGAGGCTTAGGCCTGCAATGGCTGGCAGAAAGCTTGGCTTCCTCTGTTACCTAGGAAACCTTGCTCTCTGTGGCTGTAGCCATCTTGGTTTGGGTTAATTTGCATACTCGCTCTGATTGGATTGTGGGCGTGGCTTGTGGGTGTGTCGGAGGTATGGTCAATTTGCCTATTATTAGATAGGATGAATTCTATTGAATTAGGGCCCCACCTTTATGTTCTCATTTAACTTTAATTACCTCCATAAAGACCTTATTTCCAAATATAGTCACAGTGGGACTTGGGGTTTCAACACAGGAATTTGGAGGGAACACAAATATTCAGTCTATAATCCTGAAGATGGGAGATGGGGTGGAGGAAGGAAAGCTACTGTGAGCAGAGGGAGCAGCAATTGTAAAGGCCCAGGGGCAGGAAGGGAAGGAATGATGGTGTGGCTGGAAAGACAAAAGTGGCAGGTGAAGGAGGAGGGACTGGGTTAGCCTGGGCCTTGTAGGCCATAAATATCTTGTTCTATTCCTAGAAGCAATGGAAAGCTCAAAGGGTCTGAAACAGGGCAGTGACACTAGAGGACAAGAATGAATGTGGGGCAAGAAGTCAGGAGGCAAGAGATGATCAGAGCCTGAACTAGGGTAGTGGTTGTGGAGATGGAGATAGATTTGCAATATGTTTTGGAATTAGCAAGTCTCAGTAAAGGCTTGACTATAGGAAGTGGAAAGAAGATTTCAAACAGGACTCATGGTGTTCAACACGAACAACTATATAGATGTTGGCCATCTATCAGGAGAGCTTTGTGGGAGAGCAGGTTGGAGGGAAAATGGTGAGCTCAGGTAGGACATGGTAAGTTGGAGATGCCTGTAAGACCTCCAAAGATGAAACTGGACACAGAGGAGAGGTCAGAGCTGGAGATACACAGTTGGAAACAAGTGAATAGGATCAGCTAAGGAGAGAGTATAGAGTGAAAAAAATAGAAAGCCTAGGACTGACCCCTAAAGAATGTCAGAATTTATAAGTTGAGGGGGAAGAGGGAGGCAGCAAAGGAAGCTATGAAGTGATTGGTGAAGTAGGAGAACTTAGGAGAATAAGATGCCATGAAAACCAGTGGACAAGAATATTTCAAGGAGAAGGTGGTGATCACACTGGTGAATGCTGTTGCCAAGTGGAGAAGATTGAGATGGCTCTTGTTTTTACCAACGTCCATGCCCTTCTTGGAAAGGCAGATTTTGTGGGGTTGTGAAGCATAGACAGTTTGAAGTGGATTGAAAAGTAAGTGGAAGGTGAAAAAAAATTGACTGTAGGGTATAGGATTGGCTCAATGTGGGATTGAAGGAGTTCCTCAAGATGCAAGAGACTTGATTGGGTTCCAATGCTTGACTAGAAGGATCCATTATTTAATAAGAGCAAGTTCAAGATATCTTTACAGAGAAGAATGAAGGGGTGTGCCTGGGCCAGGAGGAGTGCTTGTGGAGGCTGAAGGACACACAGCTCCAGCTTGTCAAAGGAGGACATGGAGAGGAGAGGGTGACCGTGTGGAGGAGAATAAGGATGACTGGATGTTTCGTACTGGGGTTGGGAGAGTGCTGTTAACTGTTAGCGTCTCAGTGGGGTGATCTGCCTGGGGCCATGTGTTGGAGAACCCTGAGGTCAGTACTTTCAGGTCTCTTCTCTTGGGCCATCTGACTCCCCTAAAGAGAAGCCTCCAGCAGCTCCCTGGAGGTAAAGACCTGTGTGCCTGTGTTCTGGGAGCTGAGAGAGAAGAGAGAGCTGCCCACTGCAGTTCCCACTGGCACATGCATCATTCTCTCTCTTTCAGTGCAGGATCCTTGTCCTCACTATGCCTGCTGCTCCCAGTCCCGAGACCCTCCATTTGCTTTCTCCATAGACTGACTCTCCAGTCTTCTGACGGGATTGTGGAGGGGTCGAGGGCACCTGCAGACCTAGCTGCTTCTCCAACACTTTCCAGCTCTCCTCCGTTACCCCCACTTCCAAAAGTGCCTGATGCAACCATTTCCGGAACTTTCTGAGAGTGCTGAAATGTACATTGTGTAGAATCTCAGCTTTCTGCACTGCCAGATTTAACTTTCATCTGCCCTTCAGCTTCCCAAACCTCGTCGTCTTTGCCCGTTTCCTTCATTACATGTTAACAGGGTTATAGGAGAGAACAAAATCAGAGGCAGGTGTTCACCTGCCACCTTTATCCAGAAGTGAGCAGCAGAGCCTGTTGGGTGTGAAAGAATACTTTTGCTTTGGTAAAAAAACAGAAAAGGCCCAGAGATTCCTGTCTCCTCTGCTGCTGTGTGGACACCAACACCTCAAACCAAACCTGCCCATCTGGCCCCATAGAACCAAAACCAATCAAGATAAACACCATACACAGATGGCAAACTGCAGAGTCTGAGTGGCCTTCAGCACAGATTTGGAATTATATGGACCAAAGTCTTTGACCCGCTGATGGCCAAAGACAAAATGAGACAGATTTAGGAACTTGCTCTTCACCTTCCTGATACAGAGTTTGATGCAATGCTCTTTAAGTCCAGATAAATGGCTACTACCTCTGAATTCTACAAAAAAACTTTATAAGAGTGTTTGCAGAATCCAAATAAAAGGAAAAAAAAGGAAACCTAGCCATAATCCTATCTGCTACCCATGACACATGATTTTATTGTTGCTGTTGTTGTTTTTTTCAGATTTTCAACAAGTTCTGGTTTGTAGACATTCATAACATTACAAAAATAATCTATTTATATGTCAACTCTTGTTGGCTTGTAAAAGTGGGCTTTCCTGTAATCATTTCCGTGCCTAAGCCAGGCCCCCTTGGGGAGATCAGGAACTGTTTTGGGTAACATACAGAACGATGCTTTTTTCTAAATGGGGGGTGGGCACTATTCCTCCTACTGAGAAACCCCTTGATCAGGTGCTTAAACAAACTAGGGAAGCAAACATTGATCTGCAGCTTGTGGAGAACCTTGGCTCTAAATCCCTCTATAACCGCTATCGTCTGCCTCACAGCAATCCCATTTCAGGGTTAGAAAGGGCCTTACAGACCAATACTCTGCACAGTGCCTGAATTTCCCTCATAGAACCCCTGACTAGGGGGTGTCCACCCTCTTGTTACATGCTCCCAGGGCCTGGACACTCACCTGGGAAAGTCCAATGAAGTTCGGACACATCCCTGGAACTATGTAACTATCAAGCCCTTAGAACCTAACTTACATATTCTTATGCATTAACTAGGGTCCCAGTGCACAAATCCTGCACCTGGAAAGGAACTGTGGCTGTGGTGGGCACAGGGGTGTGTCTCAGCCCATCCTTGGCACCCCCGCCCGGTCCCTCTTGCTGTGGTTCCTGGCCCCCTCTCTGCCGGCAGCCCTGCTCCCACTGCTGCTGCACCCATGCACTGATGGCACCAGCCCCACTCGCACCTGCTGATGGCGCTGGAGCTGCCACTCACAACCACTGCTGGCACCTGGTGCTGGTGCCGGTCGCTCATCGCTCAGCTCCATCAGCAGGTGCCAGCGGCGGCTGCTGCCCTGATCGCCCCTCAGGAGCAGGGGGAGGTGGAGAAGCCCTGAGGGGCGATCGGGGCAGCATCTGCTGCTCACACCCGCTTATGGCCCCGAGAGATTGGGACTGGCACCAGGCGCCTGCTGCGGGTACGAGCGGGAACAGCGCTGGCAGTGGGTGCAAGTGGCGGCTCTGGCGCCGGCAGCGGGTGCGAACGCCAGGCGGGACCAGGGCATGCAGGAGCAAAGAATTTTCAGTAACCACCAGAGGCTCTCCCCTATGACAGCGACTGGAGCCCTACTCTCCTGCTCCACCATCCTGCTGCAGCCGACGCCCGCCATGTTCCGAGCACACCCCCTGGTGGTCAGCACACATCTTAGCGTCTGGTTGTTTGCTTGTTCCGGTTGTGCCACCATTTGTTTTATTTGCATATTAGCCTTTTATTATATAGGTTATGTTCATGTAGTATGGCCAATAGAGGCCAGGCCTGGTTGGGCACCACAGGGGGGTATGAGGTACCCAGATGGAATGTGGGTTCCAGGTAGTGAATAAGCAGGCAGGGGCACAACGAGAAAGCCTTGCCTGTTACCCAGAGGTCCTGCCAGAAGCCCTCCTGCATGTGCAGTGTTAATTTAGTACAGCGCCTGGCATGAATTTATCATCAGCCGCCCTGTAGCTCCTAGCAACTTTCTGCTTTTTAGTTCTTCACTCTTGCTGATGGTTCCTTACCCACCCACCAAGTCCCCGGACAAGGCTCTGACCCTAGATCCCATGGTCCTATTTAGGGCACAGCAAAGACTTGCACCCCTGCCCCGAGGATACTATGGACTGTCCCATGGAATGGGTGCCTTTCTGTGCGGAGCTACGGGAAAGCTGACAACACCTTCCTGGCCCGCGGTGGCAACTGCAGAACTTGCGGGAGACAAATTTTCTAGACAAGGCAGTTAAGGAGGAGGGAGCGATTGGAGCTGGGGTTGGCCTAACAGGCTGCACCTCAGGGATGTTATTGGCAGGGAACTGCTGTTTTTGGAGGACTAGTTCCCCAAAGAAAAGAGGTTTGGTGCTCATTCAGGAGCATCTGTAATGTGCAAAGATGGAAGAAATGGCCAACAAGACAAAAACAAAACACGTAATCATGTGGTAGATGCAAGGGCAGGACCCAGTCTAAAGACAACAATGAAACGGAAGAAAGTGAAAACTCCGTCTGGAAACAAAACAAAAAGCAACCAGATCAGCAAACCGGTCGAAAGGCCACAGGCCTGATGCTCACAGCAGCGCCTCCCGCGCCCGCTCCATCTCCCTGGGAGCAGCCCCTCAGATGCTGGGACAGAGCTGGCTTCCCGCTTAGATTTCACCTCCAGAAAAGACAGGAGACGTTGCGGGGCACCTGGGGGGCCGTGCGTGCGGGGAAGTCCTCAGGGTCACAGAGTGGGGCTTAGCCACGCGGTGGGACAGCAGCTGCTGCAGCAGAGAGGCGGGAGGCGGGAGGCGGAGCCCGCCCAGCCCCGCAGGAGTGCAGACCGAGTTTCCGCAGAGGGAGCAGAAAACCATCTCCACTGCAGGCAGCCAGCCCTCCCACGGGGCCACCGTGACCTTCTGTGAGCCGGATGCCTGCTCTCCCGCCGGAAGACGGCTTCCAGAGGAGCCGCGAACGCTGTCTTCCTCCCCTGCCGCAGGGCCCGCGCTCTGAGGCCCCGACCAGCTTCCTAGCAGAAAAGGGCGCGGACGTGTGTTTAAGATGCTGAATATTCCCAGGAAGCCGAATGCTGCTGCAAAGCGCTCCTGAGTCTTCCTGTTGAGCCCCTTCTAATGAATGAAATGGGGGGACGCAGGGGGCGGGGTGGGAATTGTATGCTAAAGGTATGTAGCTGCGGTCCTCTATGAGACGCAGTGGTTGGACATTTTTAAAGATGTCTGACTACACCTGTTTTCCTTCGTGACGATAATTTGTCATGACTTAGTCACCTGGACTGGCCTAGAGGTAGCTGTTAATAATTTTGAAATATTACGGTCTTACCAAGGTCCTGGTGATTCCAACCTGCGCTACTAATACCACGTAGGACAGACTAAGCTCCCTGGTGCAAATGCCTCGAAGGAGTAATTCCTAAATATGCAAAGAGGTCAGTGGGCAGTGCATGTTGTACCCTGTGCCGCCTCCCTCATAGTGACATTTGATGGAGATTTTAATTCATGTGAAACTTCTAAAGCAGACTCAAACCTCCTCTTGGGGAAACGTCAAGCCTTTAGGATAAGCAATCTTACATAAAGAGTAGCACAGCTTCACCACCTGGCAGAGAACACTCTATTAAAAGTGATAAATTACCTAAAAAATAAAATGTGTTCGCCTCGGGGTGGCATGAAAAGCATCAAGGTGAATGTGGCTGGGGCACGTCTCTCAGGGCTTGCGGGTGTAATTGACTTGTCCGTGCGCCGTGACTGGTGACTTCCTTGAGAACCCACAGAGCTGTTTCTGCTCTGGGTGACTTCGCTGACCTCCGGGAAGGCTTTTTTTTTTCATTTTTATTTAATTTTATTGATTTTAGAGAGGGAGGGAGGGAAGGAGGAGAGAGAGAGAGAGAGAGAGAGAGAGACAGAGAGAGAAAGAGAGAGAGAGACACGGAGAGAGAGAGATCAACATGAGAGAGACACATTGATCCGCTGCCTCCCATACATGTTCCGACCAGGGATCAAACCCACAACCTAGGTATGTGCCCTAACTGGGAATCAAATTGGTGACCTTTTGGTGCATGGAGATGCTCCAACTGAGCCACACCATCAGTCAGGGCACATATGGCTTTTGTGAGAAACGGAGGATATTGTGAAACAAAGCAACAAGATAGTGTGATACAACTCTGACATGTCTGAGAACCACTGATGTGAGCCCAATTCAAACAAGAATTTGTCTACCTTGGCATTAATGACACTTTGGGCCACAGAATTATTTTTTCTTTTTTTAAGAATAATTACTTTTTCTTTTTCTTTTTTTTTTGGTTTTTTTTTTAATTTCTTTATTGATTAAGGTGTCACATATTTGTTCTCATCCCCCCATTCCCATCCCACACCCCTCCCCATGGATGCCCCCACCCCACTGTTGTCCCTAACCATTGGTTAGGCTCGTATGCATGCACACAAGTCCTTTGGTTGATCTCTCCCCCCTCCCCTCACCCTCCCCTACCCTCTCTCTGAGGCCCGAAAGTCCGATCGATGCCTCCTTGTTTCTGGTTCTGTTCTTGTTCATCAGTCTATGTTGTTCATCATTTCCCCTAGATGAGCGAGATCATGTGTCACTAGAGATATACTTATAAGAACTGAATGTGAGACGAGCAATAATAGTTATGCTGACAGGCAAATGAATCAGTCTGTAGTGAGTTTCTTTCTGGACCAACAGTTCTTTTGAGACCCAATTTCAATGTCCACCAGTTCCTTATGTGTACATGTCGGCACTGACTTTTCAGCTCTGGATGGTGGACAAATGGTGGTAATGCAGGTCCGACTCCCTCTGGTTTGGTCTCAGCCGGACCCAGGGGCACGGCTTCACCCAGACTCAGGGGCGCGTGGCCTCACCCGGACCCAGGGGCGCGTGGCCTCACCTGGACCCAGGTGCGCACGGCCTCACCCGGACCCGGGACCCAGCCTCACCCGGATCCAGGGGCACACGGCCTCACCAGGACCCAAGATCCAGCCTCACCCGGACCCAGGGGCGCGTGGCCTCTCCCGGACCCAGGGGCGCGTGGCCTCTCCCAGACCCAGGGTCGCGTGGCCTCACCCGGATCCAGGGGCGCACGGCCTCACCCGGACCCGGGATCCAGCTTCACCAGGACCCAGGGGCGCGTAGCCTCACCCGGACCCAGGGGCGCGTGGCCTTACCCGGACCCGGGACCCAGCCTCACCCAGATCCAGGGGCACACGGCCTCACCCGGACCCGGGATCTAGCTTCACCCGGACCCAGGGGCGCATGGCCTCACCCAGACCCAGGGGCACGTGGCCTCTCCCAGACCCAGGGTCGCGTGGCCTCACCAGGATCCAGAGGCGCACGGCCTCACCCGGACCCAGGATCCAGCTTCACCAGGACCCAGGGGCGCGTAGCCTCACCCGGACCCAGGGGCGCGCGGCCTCCCCCGGACCCAGGATTCAGCTTCACCCGGACCCAGGGGCGCATGGCCTCTCCCAGACCCAGGGTCGCGTGGCCTCACCCGGGCCCGGGACCCAGCCTCACCCAGATCCAGGGGCACACGGCCTCACCCGGACCTGGGATCTGGCTTCACCCGGACCCAGGGGCGCGTGGCCTCTCCCAGACCCAGGGTCGTGTGGCCTCACCTGGATCCAGGGGCACACGGCCTCACCTGGACCCGGGATCTGGCTTCACCCGGACCCAGGGGCGCGTGGCCTCTCCCAGACCCAGGGTCGTGTGGCCTCACCTGGATCCAGGGGCGCACGGCCTCACCCAGACCCAGGATCCAGCTTTACCCAGACCTAGGGGTGCATAGCCTCACCCGGACCCGGGACCCAGTTTCACCCAGATCCAGGGGCACACGGCCTCACCTGGACCCGGGATCTGGCTTCACCCAGACCCAGGGGCGCGTGGCCTCTCCCAGACCCAGGGTCGTGTGGCCTCACCTGGATCCAGGGGCGCACGGCCTCACCCAGACCCAGGATCCAGCTTTACCCAGACCTAGGGGTGCATAGCCTCACCCGGACCCAGGACCCAGCCTCACCCGGATCCAGGGGCACACGGCCTCACCCGGACCCGGGATCCAGTTTCACCCAGACCCAGGGGCATGCAGCCTTGCCCGGACCTGGGGGCGCGCAGCCTCACCCGGGTCCGGGATACAGCCTCACCCAGATCCAGGGGCACATGGCCTCACCCAGACCCAGGGGTGTGTGGCCTCTCCTGGACCCAGGGGCGTGGCCTCACCTGGACCCAGGGGCACATGGCCTCACCCAGACCCGGGACCCAGCGGGGCTTCGTCTTCTTGATCCCAATTCCCGTTGGTCAATTCCCTCTCAGCAATTCCTTCGGCCATTTTCTCAGAGCTCCGGGGCGGCTGCCGCAGAACTCGTTGGGCAGCGGGCTCAGCGAAGCTCCAGTGTGCCCGGTGCGCAGTGGCAGGCTGGTCCGGGGTCGCTGCGTCGGCGCTTGGGTCTGCAGCGGTGGCCGATCGCTGAGCGTGCACACTTGGCCACTTCCGGGGCATTGAGATTCTTGAAGGACTTGGAGGTCAGCAAGCGCAGAGTCTCCCACCCCATGTCTCCCAGGGGGCTCGTCTATCCGTGCTCAGCAGCGAGTGGAGCCGTCCCCTCAGCTGGAGACTGCCGGGGGAACTGCGCCGAGCACATTCCAGGCCGCCATTGTGTCGCCAGAGCCGTAGTTCTTAAAGTGTGATCTTTGGCTCACCGGCATCAGCATCATCCCGTGTACCCCTCTCTATTATTCTAGTTGTAGAGCATCTGCTCAGCCAGCCCTCCGGTGGTTCTGGATGGTGTCTGCTCTGTTTTCCCATTGTAGTTTCAAAATAGTTGTGGTAGGCAACAATCAGGCGTCCGCCCTATGCCTCCATCTTGGTCCTCCTTTGTGTAGTTAAGTCTTGATTGTTGTTGGTGTCACTGGGAGGAATTTTCCTCCAGGCCAATTGGCTGTGAGGACCCGCTGTATCTATAAAGGAAGAGTTGCTGTGCAGGATACACGTTTATGGGCCGGGTCTTGGTGCAGCAAGGCTTTGGCACTCACTGAGTCTGCCTCTTGAATGTATCCCTTATGCGAGTGATTGAAATCTGGTGTCATCTCACACCAACCACTAGATGCCCTCGTTTCTGGGTCTCCAATGGAGTGTAGGTCAGCTACTTTCTGAGGCCACTCAGCAGGAGTTACAGCAAAAACTGCAGTTTCCTCCTCCTGCCTGAGCGGCCCTGGAGCAGTCCGACTGGAACCGCAGTTCATCTGGTCAAGCTGCCACAGGGCAGGCCACCCACATGCAAAAGCCGCTGCTTGGAGCCCGGGTGGGCCTGCAAAACGTGTGGGGCGGGTCCCAGGGCGGGGCGGGTCTCAGGGTGGGGCGGGGTCTCAGGGCGCCACCAGGCCATGGCGTGGCGAACCGCAATGGCTACAAGTCTGCTTTTTCTGCCTTTCCACGTTTCCAAGTCCCCTCACCCCGCACTCCAGCGCAGCAAACACTGATTGCTGGGCGCACCTCCGCAAGGAAGTTACTCCCACTCTCCGACACGAAGGCCAAGAGTCCAGCCTCTCCCCACAGGCGTCTGGGTCTCCCGCGTGTCTCCAGAAGCTGGATTTCAGAGTGATGGGGAGCTTATCTCCCTTAGGGTTGGAAAAAAAGCCACACGTTCCTTCCCCCGCGACCAGCCCAACCTACGCGCCTCCGCACCTCATCCCCTCCGAGTTTGCTCTTTCCTCTTCCCTCTTAGTTGTAAATGCACCATTCAGCCAGCTCTCCTGTGGTTCTGGGTGGCAGACACTCTGTCCTCCAGTTGTATTTTTGAAATTGCTGTGCACGGCGCAGTTCATTTGTTTAACTTTGCCGCCTTCTTGGTTCTCCTCTCTCAAAATGGCTAAAGGACTTGAATGTAAGATGGGAAATCATAAAAATCCTCCAAGTCAGTGTCAGCAGCCACCGGGGCCCCGAGGATCTCACTGGGCAGCTCGGCCAGGTCGGTGACGTGGATGAGCCCGTCCTGCTGAAAGATGGTCTCTTCCTTCACTGAGAGCCACTGCGCTGAGTCTGCAGCCGCCGCCACAGCAGCTGCCACGGCCGCCGATGAGCCCATGGCCCCGGCTGAGGTGCTGACTGAGAGGAGCAGCCGCCCGGCCTGGGGAGACGCGAGCAGGAGTCGCCGCGCTCACCAGTCCATCTTTTAGTTGTATTTCCGAAACTGCCACGCGAGGCAACAGATCAGCCGTTCAACTCTGCTGCCATCTTCCGGGAAGGCTTTTTCCGTGTAGAGTGGTTATTTGGCTTGTTTGAACCTTCGGGGATGGGTTGTTTTTTCACTATAGTAAAATAAAATTCTAATGAAAGGAAAGAGCTGTCTTCACGTTGAGTTGGTTGGTCTTGGTCTGGTTTTCTGAACATTGAGATGTTAGATGCTAAATCCTAAACATGTGGCCCTTAAGTTCTCGAATCTTTATTAAAAGCCTGTCACTTAAACCCAAACCAAAGAACTCTCATTGCCTCTTTTCTCAAAGTTCAGAAAAATATTCCAATTCACACTTTTCATAATGAGAAAGGATCAGTTGTCTAACTTATAATAAAACTAGAGGCCCGGTGCAAGAAATTTGTGCACAGGAGGAGGGGGGTCCTCAGCCCGGCCTGCACTCTCTCCAATCCAGGACCCTTTGGGGGATGTCCAACTGTCAGTTTAGACCTGATCTCACAGGCCTAAACACTCTTGCAATCCGGAACCGCTGGCTCCTAACCGCTCACCTGCCTGCCGGCCTGATCTCCCTAACTGCTCTCCCCTGCTGGCCTGATCACTCTAACTGCTCTCCCCTGCAGGCCTGATTGACCCTAACCACCTCTGCCTCGGCCCCACCACCATGGCTTTGTCTGAAAGGACATCCAGAAGGTCATCCGGAAGATGTCCAGGCTAATTAGCTATTTCCCTTTTATTAGTATAGACTAGTGGCCTGGTGCATGAAATTCATGCACCCTCTCCAATCTGGGACCCCTCGGGGGATGTCCCTAAACCAGCAGTCGGACATCCCTCTCACAATCCAGGACAACTAGCTCCTAACTGCTCACCTGCCTGCCTGCATGATCGCCCCTAACCACTCTGCCTGCTGGCCAGCTCGCCCCCAACTGTCCCCCCAGCCAGCCTTCTCGCCCCCAACTGCCCTCCCTGCTGGCCTGCCCACCCTCAACTGCCCCTCCCTGCCGGCCTGATCACCCCCAACTGCCCACCCCTGTTGGCCTGATCGCCCCCAACTGCCCTCTCCTCCTGGCCTGATTGCCCCTAACTGCCTCTGCCTCAGCCCCACCCCCATGGCTTTGTCTAGAAAGACATCCAGAAGGTCTCCTGGTCTAATTAGCATATTACCCTTTTATTAGTACAGATGACTCAGTGCTCATTTTTAAAGCTGGATTTTAAAAATTGGATAGTATAAACACAAGGAGTGAGCCACTTTTAATGGACAACCTATGGTTTTGTAGTTCTTAATCTAAACTTAAAATGTTATATTCCTTTGGAAGAAACTATAAGCCACCATATGTACAGACCATACAGTGAGCAGGGGCAGCTCTCCCAAAGCCTTTAAGTTGTATTGCAAGCATCTCAGCCACTATCATCTTCCTGTTGAGTTATTTTAAATGGTTCTTTTGTGTGTGTGCATTGTGGCTGCAGTGTTGGTGTAGAATATACTATAACATGGATCATCACTTCTTTGGTATTTGTTTATTGCTGGACCTCAGCCACAGTCTGCTTTTCCCCTTCCACCTCTCTCTACCTGGAGGATGCACTGCATGTAGACATGCATTTTGTATTAACATATTAGAAACCTACAAATCGGTTTTGTACTAATTTTTTTTTTAATTTCAGAGAGGAAGGGAGAGGGAGAGAGAAATAGAAACATCAATGATGAGAGAGAGTCATTGATCAGCTGCCTCCTGCATGCCCCCCACTGGGGATTGAGCCTACAGCCCAGGTATGTGCCCTTGGCTGGAATTGAACCTGGGACCCTTCAGTCCTCAGACCGATGCTCTATCCACTGAGCCAAACTGGCTAAGGCTGTTTTGTACTTTTTATACTGTTGGATACTTATAATCAAAACTTTTAATAGGTTATTAAATAAATTTAGTCTTACTTTTTAAATATATTTTTATTGACTTCAGAGAGGAAGGGCGAGGGAGAGAGATAGAAACATCAATGATGTGAGAGAATCATTGATCGGCTGCCTCCTACACACCCCCCACTGGGGATCAATCCTACAACCTGGGCATGTGCCTTTGACTGGAATCGAACCTGGAACCCTTCAGTCTGCAGGCTGACTCTGTATCCACTGAGCCAAACCAGCTAAGGCAAATTTAGTCTTATTAGAAAACTAGTGGCCCGGTGCATGAAATTCATGCACGGGAGTGGGGAGTGTCCCTCAGCCCGGCCTGCACCGTCTCCAATCTGGGACCCCTCGAAGGATGTCCTACTGCCAGTTTATAGGGATTGGGCCTAAACCAGCAGTTGAACATCCCTCTCACAATCCGGGACTGCTGGCTCCTAACTGCTCACCTGCCTGCCTGCCTGATTGCCCCTAACCACTCTGCCTGCCGACCTGCTTGCCCCCAAATGCCCCCGCCATCAGCCTGATCACCTCCAACTGCCCCCCGTGCCAGTGTGCTCACCCCCAACTGCCCCCCCTGCTGGCCTGCTCGCCCCCAACTTCCCTCCCCATTGGCCTGCTCACTCCTAACTGCCCCCCTGCTGGCCTGCTCACTCCACACTGCCCCTCTGCTGTCCTGATCACCCCCAACTGACCCCTGCTCACCCACAACCAGCCCCCTGCTGGACTGCTCACCCTCAACTGCCCCCCCGCCAGCCTGATCACCCCCAACAGCCCGTCCCACCAGCCTGATCACCCACAACTGCTGTCTCATCCTGGCCTGATCATCCACAACTGCCCTGCCCTCTTGGCCTCTAACCACCTCTACCTTGGCCCTGCCACCATGGCTTTGTCCAGAAGAATGTCCAGAAGGTATCCTGGAAGGTCTCCCAGTCTAATTAGCATATTATCCTTTTATTAGTATAGATAAAGGCCTGGTGCACAGGTGGGGGCCAGCTGGTTTGCCCTGAAGGGTGTCCCAGATCAGGGTGGGGGTTCCCTTGGGGAATGGGGCAGCCTGGGTGAGGAGCCTGTGGTGGTTTGCAGGCTGGCCACGCCCCAATAGGGAGAGGGTCTCTGCTGGGGGGATGTGGCCAGACTGGGTGAGGGGCTGAGGGATGTTTTCAGGCTGGCCACACCCCCATCAGGGTGGGGTTCCCCACTGGGGTGCCTGGCCAGCCTGGGTGAGGAGCTGATGGCTGTTTGCATGCTGGCCAGGCCCCCCAGCGGGGACTCTTACTCCATGGGGGCATGGCCAGCCTGGGTGAGGGGCTGAGGGCTGTTTTCAGGCTGGCCACACACCCCCGGTGACCCAGGCTCCCAGCCACTCCTTCAGCAGCAGCCAGGGTGGACAGGAAGATTGGCTTCCTCCATTGACAGGGGCAACCCAAGCCTCCTGATCACTCCAGCTCCTTGGCTGCTGCCATCTTTGTTGGGATTAATTTGCATACTCGCTCCTGATTGGCTGGTGGGGCATAGCTGAGGGATGATCAATTTGCATGTTTCTCTTTCATTACTGTAGATAAAAAACAACTACATTTCCCAGGTTTCCTTGCAACCTGGTTTCTGACTGTGACCTAGGCTCCACCAATGAGATGCTCCCAAGCAGGGACTCAGTGCAGACCCAAGCTGAGGCCCAGAGTGTAAGACGTCACTTTGCCAGGATCTGATTGCTGTGAAGACAGTGAGTTCGTGGGGAGGTTTCTGCAGTGTGGGTGCTTCTGAGCCTAAGAGCTACTCCTGGAACCTCCCACCGGAATCAGCTTCTTCTGGTGATCCCTTCCTGCTCCTGCCCTTTCCTCAAACTCCTTTGGCTCTATACCTTCAATGCAGCAAATGCCGTACTGGAGGGTGGTGTGTCCTGAACCCATCACGTCGCACTCTTGGTTTTGGATTTCATCTCTATCACTTATTAACAGTGTGGTCTAGGGTAACTAATTTAAGGGATGTAACCTCTCTGAGGCTCAGGATACTCGTCTTTAAACTGGAGGACAATACATCGCTCTCACTAGTGAATTTAAATGAAAGAAGACAATAACATGAATTCGCTTCAGCCTCATTTTGATGAGAATTGGAGGTACAGCCTCTATTGACAAAGAACATCAAAATTACCTTCCAGACAGAGCTGTTAAAATTTGAATTGGGGCCCAGCCAGCGTAGCTCAATGGTTGAGCGTTGACCTATGAACCAGGAGGTTACAGTTCAATTCCCGATTCCCAGTCAGGGCACATGCCTGGGTTGCAGGTTCAATCCCTGGTATGGGGCATGCAGGAGGCAGCCAATCAATGATTCTTTCTCATCATTGATGTTTCTCTCTATCCCTCTCCCTTCCTCTCTTAAATTAATAAAAATATACTTTAAAAAATTGAATTGGGGTCCAGAACATCTCAGGTTATGACATTAGTTCTCAGCATCACCCAGGAAAAGCGATCTTAGTGAAATCCATCCAGGCCTAACTTTAGGCTTATTTCAGATGGTCTGGAAGGCCTGTTCCTTTGTGGCTTCTGTTTAAAATGATACCCAGACTTCCTTCAAACAAAGAGCTAGCGCGAGGACCAGTGACAGTCACACGGGTGCCTGACGGTGCCCTAGGTTCACACATGCACATGATTACCTGCCGTTTCAGAAACAGTCGCCTAGTGTAGGGCCCAGCTCCTCTCCCACTCACTGAAAAAGGCGAAGCTCCGGCTACTTTTATGCTGAGTGAATACAAAGATAGGGTCCCATTTCCTCAACCCCCAGCCCAGAAGAAAGCAGGCTCACAGGACAGTGGAGCAGGTGGTGGAGCAGAGTGGGTGGTGGTGGAGCAGGAGGAGGTAGAGAGGGAGCGGGAGGCAGTGGAGCAGGAGGTGATGGAGCAGAGGGGGTGGCGGTGCAGCTGGAGGCGGTGGAGCAGGAGGCAGTGGAGCAGGAGGCAGTGGAGCAGGAGGCAGTGGAGCAGGAGGCAGTGGAGCAGAAGGTGGTGGAGCAGGAGGCAGTGGAGCAGGTGACGGTGGAACAGGAGCTGGAGGCGTGCTGGAAAGCAGCAGCCCCAGCGGGAGGCAGGCGGTGGGTGGGCTGCTCCCCTGGGCTTTCCTCTCCTGCAACAGCTAGACCGTTATCATATTAGAAAGGAAGCCAACCGTTAATCTGCAGGGCAGTGGGGACTCTTCTCTGCCTTTCTAAATGATGGAAATGGTTTGTGTTAGGACATTTTAAAAATTAGTATTAGGCATGGACTTGAATGGTTTATACAGAAGATCACAAGAAAACGGCCTCCGGACTTCCCAGTGTGGTGTCTCCGCCCTTCAAGACCAGCGGTGCTCTCTGCTGACCAGAGGCTTCAGGGCACTTTAATGTGAAATTTGAGAGTCAACAAACTCTGCGTTGCAAGTAGAACTGGCAGAAGTGGCCAAGTTCACAGCTGCCTTCCAGAATGCCTTACGTTGGTGGTGCTCGGGCAGGCTGACTATCCATCTCAGATGGCGATTTAAGAAAACTGAATTTATTTAAGGAAAGGGGCTGGGGATGGGATACCCAAAGGGAAGGGCTGCACAGCCAAGGGGACATGGGGTGATGATGGCAGCCCCAGGAGCAGGAGTTCCATCCTTACATGCGGTCACTGGCAGGAAACTTGTCCTCAGTGGGTCTGGGGGCGGAGGTGGGCTTGGAATGAGGATGGAGAACAGGTGTGCAGTCAGGTCTCTTCAGGACAGTTTCCATTCCTTGCATGGCCTGACTCCTGATCTTTGTTCTCCTGTGGCCATTAAGGATCATATTGCCCTCTGGTCCTAACCTTTCCCTCCTCTTTCTATTTGTTACTAATTATTCTAATGGAGTCAGGGGGAAGGTCTCTATCTCCTGTCCGTCCTCCAACAGAACAAGCCCCCCGGTGCTGCTAGCAGGGATATCTGGATAACCAGTTACCCCACAAGTCAGAAGCCAACCAGATGGCAGCTTAGTATGGCCATTACTGTAAGGGAGGGTGAAATTATCAGAATAGTTTATATTGTAGTTGTTAGGTACTGAAAGAAATAATCAGAACACCCAGTAAAAGTCAGACATTTGCCACAGGGGGCTACTGCAGCAACCTTTAGAGAAAACATCTGCGTCCTTTTCCAAGACATTAAGTCCCAGCGCATAAAGGTCCCCGTATGTGACTTTCTTCCCAACATTAATCGAATGAGTATAATCTGTATATTAACAATAGGTGTCCCAACTCCTACTAGGCAAGATGGAAAGGTCTGTACTCCATAGGTTCCTCCTGAAAGTCAAAGAGATACTAAGAACAATTTTTGCTAAATACATCCAAATATTTTTATCTCTTCTGGACGAAATTAGTTCTCCTTCAGCCAGACCAGCAGTGGTCAAAAGTGCAATTATAACAAATGAGAGGGACAATGAGACCTGGACATGGAAGGAGGTTGTGATGGTGTTTAGGGGTGGTATTTCCTGAGTACAAGTAGAGCTTGTAACCTAGTGGAGATAAACTGGTTATAAATTATATTATTATTGGGGTAAAACCTAGAACAATAAGAATAATGACAAATAGTCTGGTGGAAGGAAAGAAACATTAGTTTGGATGGTTGTAGTCAAATATTTAAGATAAATTCAGGATAGAGTTCAATTCATAGGTAAAAAATAAAGCTTTAAGTCTAATATTCACCACTGTGTATTATAGAGTCTATTGAAACACAATTTTTCTCCCTAAAATTTACCCTCATTTTTATTAAAAAGCCAAATTAAGACTAATTTAATTACTGTATTAAGTCTAGTTTCAATTTGGCCTGAATGTTTGCATAAACACAATGAGAATAATAGGCTTTTTAAAATCTGCTTTGCTGGAATCTCATAATTGAGCTTTAATTAGCCCCTCAAGGCAAAGAAGATGGATGAGCTACCTAGTTGCCATCAAGTTTTCCTGCAATACCTGTAGACTTGGATGAATTCCTCATGTTCTTGAGATCCCCAATGATGTCTTGAGATTCCTCCCTTGCCATCTCTCAGGAGAGCAACCTTAGTTCCTCACCTGGAAAGACTGTGATCAAGCAAGGTACCAGGCATTGTCCAAGGGGCTCTTACTGGCTCCTTAATGCCTTCTGGTGACATCCAGAGTCAAACATGTCTCTCTTAGGCATGATATCCCAGTCAAAATCTTGGTTAATAAAACCCCAATTGACCCTAACCAGTTTGGCTCAGTGGATAGAGCATCGGCCTGCGACTGAAGGGTCCCAGGTTCGATTCCAATCAAGGGCATGTACCTTGGTTGCAGGCATATCCCCAGTAGGGGGTGTGCAGGAGGCAGCTGATCGATGTTTCTCTCTCATCGATGTTTCTAACTCTCTATCCCTCTCCCTTCCTTTCTGTAAAAAATCAATAAAAAATTAAAAAATAAAAAATAAAACTCCAATTGGACACTGGCCTAATTGAATTCATGCAAAGAAGCATATTGCCATGACTCACTCATTAAGAATTGCC
Source organism: Eptesicus fuscus (assembly GCF_027574615.1). Lineage (NCBI taxonomy): Eukaryota > Metazoa > Chordata > Mammalia > Chiroptera > Vespertilionidae > Eptesicus > Eptesicus fuscus. Next base: position 66,470,506 of record NC_072488.1, read on the forward strand.
AAATTCTGGCCCACCCAGGTGTGGCTCAGCTGTTGAGCATCAGCCCAGGAACCTAGAGGTCACCAGTTTGATTCCCGATCAGGGCATATGCCTGGGTTGCAGGCTTGATTTCCAATAGGGGAGCATGCAGAAGGCAGCCAATCAATGATTCTCTCTCATCATTGATGTTTCTCTCTCTCTCTCCTTCTTCCTTCCTTTTTGAAATCAATAAAAATATTTTTTTAAAAATAATTGCCAAATTCTGGAGGATAAGGTAGAGAGAAAAATATAAAACTTCCATATTGCTTATGAAGGTATAATTTACCAAATTTTTCTAGGGAAATAAAAACAAGCTTTTATATATAACCTTTTGTTTGTCCCAATTTTTGCCAGTTTTCAGTCATTCTATAGAGTTCTATAAATTTTTACTTATTTTAAAGAGATGACCTGTTTAGAAACCTGTAATTTACCATAAGTCGGAGTCCTTGTTATGAATTTTTTTTTCAATGACTTAACTAACAAATGTATAAATTCATCAGAGCAAAACAATGAGGGTCTGTAAATGACAAACTTAAATGATATGGTTATAGATTTGACCATAAAACAATTGACAAAGAATCTTGCTTTTCTATAAGATATAACATTCCAAGATAATTTTGGGTAAATAATTATTATAAAATTACATAAAAGAACATTATAAGAGATCAACCGAAGGACTTGTATGCATGCATATAAGCATAACCAATGGATGCAAGACACTGGCAGGGGGGTGAGGGTATGTGCCGGGGGGTAGGGGAGGCTGGGGGAAGGTCAATTGGGGGGAAAAAAGGAAACATATGTACTACTATTTGTAATACTTTAAACAATAAAAAAATAAAGTTTATATTCTTAAATTCAATGTAGAATTTTAAAATATATATAAAGAACAAAAATATGCAAGATTTTAAAATGTTGCACATGGCTCATTGGACGTGTGTATTGAGCACTGAAGACAATTCACAAACCCCCCAATGTGTGGATCACAAACATCTGGAGTACTACTGCCAGCTGCCTCCCATAGGGAACCATTACTCTAGGCTTGTCCAGTGTCACTGACAAGGTACCTGTTACTCCTGGGAATTTCCTGCTTGAACTCAGCTCTGAAACATTGCAAGTTCCCTCCTAGAGCAGACTGAAACTTCTAGAATATCAATTTTAATAAGAATATCTGTATATTCTTATTTGGCAAAGCTTCCCATGTAATTTTTCAAGCATATTAAATAGGCCTAATTAGTTTAAAAACTTAGGAGAGAAAATGAATCCTTGAGGTATTTCAGGGCCTGTTGGAATAACTCGTCATTTCTCTGTTTTTAAAAAAAGGCAACCTTTGGGGAGGTTGTCAAATACACTTAGCCAAAAGATTATATTATAAATCTTTTTAAAATCTAGGTAAAACAAATGAATATATTATGGCAAAGACTTTAAGGGATATTAATTAAACTCAAACCAGTTTTAATATTAAATATTTTGTCTAGACCATAGGATCCTATTTAATTTATATAAGTATTTAATCCTTGTAAGCCAATAAAACATTACACCCTGTGATGCCATCCAGAGGCAGAAAACACATTACATATAACATAGAGACAAATACATAAAGACCATATACGTGATTAAAATTATTAATTTTTGTAGAGAAGACATAAGATTTTTCCTTTACCTTTGATGACTTTAAGAAGGCTAGAGAAGGGGTAAGAAGTTCCCAAATACCAAGCAAGAAGACCTGTTGAGATTCTCAAAGACAGTGTCAAGAGCTGTGAATGAGCGGTGGGAACAGCCTGGGCTCCAATCCAAGGACATAAGCAACAGGAGAGAGCCTGGGTGGGGTTGCTTTGGGTCACTGAAAAGTCATAAACCCTGATGACATAAGATGTGACATGACGAGATTGGGGTTGTTGGAAATACTAGGAGAAAAGGGGCCCCTTCATCTGTCAGGGTGATCAGATCCTGACTCACTGGACCCCATTGCCCAAGTGTCGCCTGGGGATGGTCGTGTGGGTGGGTCACTCTGTGTCCAGAGGGCAGGTTTACCTTTCATTTCTGCATTGATGAGATGTGTCTTGAAGAAGGACTTACTCCGCAGCTAGACAGGTAGGGCTCTCCCACCCCAACAAGGGCAAGAGAAAGCATAATGAAAGCAACTCCAGGTCCGAGAGAGAGAAATTAGGAGGAGGAGGGACACTGGAGCCTGCCTGGGGTCTTCTTTCAAATTTAAAACTTTCATAAACTTTTACAATCTTCATAATCTTTTTTCAACCATTCAGAAATAACCATTATTAGAATAACTTAACTTCAATTCTTGTCCTGCAAAAAATGTATCTTTATACTCTATGCTTTCTATTATTATACCTATATAATTTTCCAGTTTAATTTGAATTTTTAATTCTTGGGAACCTTAATTTTCCAATGATAACCAAAAGTAAACAACCAGCATTTCTTCAATTGACATTTATGAACACACTTTAAATACACTCTCACTTTCAAGAAACACACCTTCAAAAAAGCACAAGACATTGCATTAACTGTTCTAAATTTACTTTATAGATTTTCTATAACAAACGCTAAAATCAGGTGAACTTAAAACCTGTCTAGCAATCAATGTTTCAGTATTTTATGTAATATTAGAATGTCTAGATGTTTATCACTTAGCCCAGCAATGCTCCAAAGCTTTTAAGTTACCAAAGACTTTGGAAAAATATGTACCTGTATATGAGGCTGGAGAAAGGTAGGGGGAGGGTGGGGGGGTACACATGCCCACAGATCACTCCTGGAACTGCAGTTTCCAGGTCTCCAGCTGCTGGGATTTAAAACTGCTACATTCTTTCCTTTGAGATATCATACTTTTCCATGTATAAGATGCCTCCATGTATAAGACACCCCCTACTTTTCCAATCCCAAGTTAAGAAATCAATATTTTAAACATAAAACAGAACACATTTTTATTTAGTGACTAGTGAACCGGTGCATGGATTTGTGAACATTGAAAGGAAATTAATTAGAAGGTGGCCGGCAGGCGGGCGTGGGAGATACAGGCCGGACATGCCCTGAAGCCAAACTCCTGCAGTCCCTCCCTGGCATCTACGGAGGGAGCAGGGTCTCTCCAGTCGGTGGGGTCCTGCATTGAGCGTCTGCCCCCTGGTGGTCAGTGCACGTCATAGCAACTGGTCATTTGGTCACTTAGGCTTTTACATAAATAGATGACCGCAGGTAATGTCTACATACCAGTATTATGGTATTATGCAGCATATCACTTTATCCAGCCTCTGTTGCATCACTGCTCTCTTCTTCACCACTATCAGTTCCAGTCATATCGATTTCTTCACCTTCTATTGTATCACTGCTGTCTTCTGAGTCACCTTCCATATCTGTGAGATCATCCTCATAAACTGGTGGCATTTTCTGAGCTAACTTATTCATGTTCTCATGGCCAACCCTTCTCTCCTCATGAAATTGAAGCACCATTTTGCTTTTCCTGTAAGATCAACAATGTTCATTCTGCTTGCAAACATTCTTGCCTGACATTGAATAAGCTTGGTTGACAGACGTAAGCCACTCTGGCACTGCTCCATAATCCAAGTCTTAAGCCTCTGCTCCAAGTTTGACCATTTTGCTGGTTTTCCTATTAAGGCCTTCGGATTTTTTGGCATCTTAAGGAGTTGTTCTTCCTGTTCTCTCCACTGTCTGATCATACACTCAGTGGGAGGAGGTCCAAATTGTCTCTCTGCAGCTCTATTTCCAAGCTCTTTTGCATAGCTGATTACATTCAGTTTGAATTTTGCAGGGTAAGACAATCGCTTGCCGGTATTTGTCTTTTTATTTTTTGACATCTTTATGGGCTCAGAATGCTCCAGTCCCTGTTGCATCTGTGCACTCTCGGCCTTCACCTACAATTACAGCATCAGCTGATGTCACTAACAATAAGGCTCGTGATTGGAGGAAGCCTGTTTGACAAGGTTTGGGCAGCTACTCGTGCAGCTCCCTCCTCGGCTGACTTCTGTGTATAAGACACCCCTTGATTTTCAGTCTAACAATTTTAGAAAAAAATAGTGTCTTATACATGTAAAAATACAGTAAGTTAAGGGTTGGGTAGTAATGAATTCTACTCCTGATAGTAGCAGGACTGTTAAGTAAGTGCTTGCAGTTTTGTAGAAAAGAAAGCGTTAAACAGCAGCTGCTTACTCTTTGGGGGAGCAAAATCAGGAGATGAGGCATAAAGGATGTGACAGGAAGAGCAGGGTTCATAGGGAACCTCCAACCATTTGCCTAGGCAGCGGCAATATAAATCCAATCGGAAAATGGTGTTATAATTAAAGGTGCCATTCTAGGCCAGATTTTCTGATTGTCTAATTTATATGGTGGCCATGCTGTATTGCAATAGAAATGAGGCATCTGGGTCTAATTTCATCTCTTAAATTGAGGGCCTTAAGGTTCTTTAAAGGCAGGCCAGAGGTGAGTCCTGGTGATTGAATTGCCCAGGGCACACAGCGTTACTGCCAGGAGGGCATTGGCAGGAGGGAGAGTCGCCCTTGAGAGGGAGAAACCAATGGCTGGCATCCCACTTTGGTTGCTGGCCCCCTTCCTTGTGCTGTGGCTTATTCTAGCGGGTGTCCCTCAGTGACTAGAAAGGCTCAGTTTGGAACCCAGAGTTCCCTGGTGGCTAGGGATAAAGAGGGGTGTCCCCACTGTTTATTCCTTAGTAAACTGCTGGTCGGAACCAGCGCTGGGATTCCTTGTGCCTTGTGCCTAATGTGACAGGACCAGCCTGTGAAGGAGCTATCTGCCCCCTGAAATATTGGAATTGGCAATGCCAAGACTCACATGCCGGGACTCACAGTCCCTACAATAAAATCCCACAGGGTGTTTGGGGCCGGGGTTTGGGCGAGTGTATGCATTTTCGTAGTGTGCAGTGTGCCTCGATTGCTTGGATGTTTGCTGGTGACTGGCGGCTGCCTAGTGCAATCTTGCCCATTCCAAGCCCGTTTATACTGTCACAGGAGTCTTCTAGTGGCACCGCCCTAGTGGCTTTTAAGTGGCTGACATGTGCCCACAAGTGGTGGCCCCGTGGTGAGCTGAGAGTCTCAGTCCCTAGTGCCCTTTTCCCAACATGAAAAGACTCACCCACCAGCAGAAATCAGAAGGTCTGAAGATCTGGCACTCCTGCCTGCCCTAGGGAGTCCAGAGGCTGTGTTGGACCTGAGACTAAAAGTCTCGAGGTCGGGGGCAGGGGAGACCCACTGAGGACTAGCTTCCCTTCTGGATATCCCTGTGTGGGCCACCAAAATGAAAGGCTGGCCTGGGTGGTGCTCAGGCAGGCTGACTAGCCATCTCAGATGGCGATTTAAGAAAATTGAATTTATTTAAGGAAAGAGGCTGGGGATGGGATACCCAAAGGGAAGGGCTGCACAGCCAAGGGGGCATGGGGTGGGTGATGGCAGCCCCCAGGAGTGGGAGTTCCATCCTTACATGCGGTCACTGGTGGGAAGCTAGTCCTCAGTGGGTATGGGGACGGAGGTGGGCTTGGAATCAGATGGGATGCAGGTGCACAGTCAGGTCTCTTCAGAACAGCTTCCATTCCTTGCATGGTCTGACTCTTGGTGTCCAGGAGTTTTTCCGGGTCTTTGTTCTGCTGTGGCGGGAAGTTTACACATGGCCATTAAGGGTCAGGTTCCCTACATTCCTAACAACAGCAAAGAAGTGGGAATGGGAGGCTGGACTGTGTCTAGACAGTTGACAAACAAGAAGGAATCAGACACAGAGTGAAAGCGAAGTTCAGGTAGGAACTGGGAAGTTCGGAAGGACTAGGAAAAGATGTGTGTGGACATTTGGGCTGGTCGGGTGGAAAGAACAATGGCATTGGAACTCACTAGCTGTGTGACTTTGGCAAGTTTCTGAGCCTTGGAGAAGTACCAGAAACTACAAGACAACTAAGAAAAACAGTGCCAGGACTGGGTTGTTATGGAGATCAAATGGCATATTGCATGTCAAGAGCTTAGCATGTAATAAATGGAAATTATTATTTTTAAATGATATGTACATTGGTTTTTGGAGTTAAATATTCAGAGAAAATGGATCTGTTCAGAAAGCCCTGAAGATACAGGCATCTCTTCCCCTCCCTTCGTGCATACTAAATACATTAATTACTGGTTAATTTTTCATAATTTACATGAACAGGGCAAACCTATTTTTCTTATATTTTAGATACAGAGATTAACATAACTTACTAGAGTTGCCAGATAAAACACAGGCTGTCCCTATGGGACATGTTTATATTAAAATTTATTTATCATAAAAAGTTATTTGTCATTTATCTGAAATTCAGTTTAACTGGGAATCTCTTTTTTATATCTTTGTGCTAAGTCTAGCAACCCTATACCAAACACCTATGTAACCAACATTCAGAGTTAACAAATATTAGTATTTTGCTATGTTAGTGTGAGCTATTTTTATGTTTTAAACTAGAGGCCTGGTGCACAAAATTCATGCACGAGGGGAATGGTCCCTCAGTGGTTGAGCTCTCTCACAATTTGGAATCCCTCTCACAATCCAGAACCACTGGCTCCTAACCGCTCACCTGCCTGCCTGCCTGATCACCCCTAACCGCTCACTTACCTGCCTGCCTGACTGCCTGATCACCCCAACCACTCTGCCTGCCTGCCTGCCTGCCTGCCTGATCACCCATAACCACTCTGCCTGCCTGCCTGCTCACCCCTAACTGCTCTGCATGCCTGCCTGCCTGCCTGCCTGCCTGCCTGCCTGCTCAGTGCACGTCATAGTGACTGGTCATTTCAGTCGTTCTGCCATAATGGTGGCTTAGGATTTTATTATATAGACTAGAGGCCCGATGCACGAAATTCGTGCAAGGGGCTCGGCCCTCACAGAAGCCCCAACTGCCTCACAGCCCCACCCCCGCCCACTGGTCGTTCCGGAAGGTCGTCCCAGTAGGTCATTCCAGAATGTAGTTCTGCCTTCTGGTCTAATTAGCATATTAGCTCTTTAACATATAGGATAGAAAGTTACAGATCACAGTTGCAATCTCTTTGTAACCTTTGCCAAGTAATTCCCACCATCCGGCACTTGCTCCTTCAAAGAAACTCACTAATTGTTATATTAGTGAGTATCCTCATGGGGTCTTTTTATACTTTTACTATGTGTGTGTATTCAGAACAAAATATACTCTGGTTTTCTCTACTTTACAAATGTATGTAAATGGTATCTTAATGTACTTTTCTTTCTGCCACATAATATTTTGATACCTGGCCCTTTTGCATCCCTCTGTGTCTTGTGTATAACCTCACGGTTGCCAGGAGTGTGTGACTAGCTTGGGCTGTCTCCAGCCTGTGCTACACAGGCACATAGACTCAGCTAGGGGAATGCTTGCCTCAATCACAAATCAACCTCAGGCTGACAGCACCACCACGGACCCGGACCCGAGATTATCCCTGTCAGACTATGCAAATGGCTGTAGGTGTCAGCCACTGCTCCACGCTGAAAAGCTGCTAGTACTCATGGCCTGTCCAAGGGGAGGGATGGCAGCAGACCAGCAAGGATGCCACTCTTCTCAGTAGGCTCTCAGGCATAAGTTTTTCTTAGACTTTGCTATGACTTTGGTCAGTTTCCAGTACACTTAACTAGTTTTTGTCCAATTCACCTAGCTGTATGGTTGCTTTTGGAAGGTAAGATCTGTTGACCTTTTCAGTGGCCAAGGCCAAGGTTATCAAAACCCATTTCCTTCAGGACAACCAGAAGTCGATATTGATCACTGCCTGTCAGATCCTGCTCTTACCTCATGTCTTACACAGTAGAGTTGCACAGTACCGGTCAATCTGCCAGCCTAAAATACGCGAGTTTAGTTATCGAAAAGGTAAAACACCATTGCCAGAGGCATTTTAGCAACCTAAATAGCAACCTTCAAAAGAGACTTGCAGGTGGTGTGCCAATGTATAAGGATAGATTTTTGTGTGTTTAACACTCATGAATTCAAGTTTTACAGCATCCCCAAGTAGGAGATAGAAGGTAGGATTTCTTATGGCCATTTTTCAACTGGCACAATTGTGTTATTAAAGATGACTAACAATAACATTTCAATGCATAGGTACCTGGCACTGTGCTAATTGTTTCACTTACATCAACTGTCAATTGGGTATTATTACAAACAGGAGTCCCCAGCTGATAACCGGGCTCTGAAGCCAGTGGCCACACACCAGAGCCCAAGTCTTTATTTCCTGCACTTGGTGGCTTTGTGACAGCTCTTGAAACGTGCAGGCCCCGAAGTGAGTAATCAATAGAAAGATGGTGAGCTGTAACCTATTTCAGCACTAAACACAGAAACAAGCCCAGCCGGTGTGGCTCAGTGGTTGAGCATCGACCTATGGACCAGGTCACAGTTCAATTCCCAGTCAGAGCACATGCCCGGGTTGCAGGTTTGATCCCCAGGAGGGGGTGTGCAGGAGGCAGCCAATCAATTATTCTCTTTTATCATTGATGTTTCTATCTCTCTCTCTCTCTCTCTCTCTCTCTCTCCCTCTCTCTTCCTCTCTGAAATCAATAAAAAATGTATATTTTTAAAGACAGAAACGAGGGGACAGTGTTTATGCCACGGTCAGACATGGGAAGTATAACTAGCTTGATATAACTAATTCTTCCCTTAGTGTGCTTGCTGGCCACTCATGAGAGACTTTCAGCGTGTCCAGCCCCTCAAGTGGCCCACACTGCGCGTGATGGCAGGGCTAGCGGAGGGCACCCTCTCCTAAGGACAGACTCCTGCTCGTGGGCGGGTGAGGCATCACTTACTGGGAAAGTCCTTCTCAATGAGTCAATCTAATAAGGAAATTGTGGCCCTCCAGTTTCCTCATTTTAAAGATGAGGAAATTGAGGTTTAGAGAAGTGACCCTTCAAAGGCCACTTCAAACATGATCTCTTCCCTGCAGCCTTCCTTGTTAGGGCACTAGTCCTTACTGCTCACCTGCCTCTGAATTCCTTCAGGGGGACCGGCATGCTTCCTTCAGGGAGCCTTGTTCTGGCTGGCGAGTGGTTTGAATCTCATGGGCGATGTTAGAGCCACAGCACAGAAAGGAGCCCCAACTGGGCAGCTCCTTGGCCCAGAGCACAAAGGCTCCCCGACCCTGCACACCGGGGTGAGAGGCAGAGTGGCAGCCTCTTCTATTTCTGAGGAAACTGGCTTTCTAATAGTGGCATCAGCTTCACTTACACCAAGCATGTCAGACTCGCAGCCCGCAGGCTGTCTGCGGCCCACAACAAATATTTTTGCAGCCCAGCCAATATAACAGATGTAAGAAACATTTTAATAAAAATTTCATAACTTAATTTTTACAATATTAATAACGAACTACGACATTCACTAATGACTGATTACTATAATCGTGTTGCATTTATTTCCCTTACACACCTTATGCACAGGCACATCATTTCTCTCCACTAATACCAGCAGCAAATATTTTAGCAGCCAATTGCCAGGTCATTAGTCTTGGACTGACTTGTTTGGTGTGCGCAACAGGAAATATTTTACTTTCAGAGAACAAGAAAAATAGGTTTATTTGTGTTACGCTTATTTGTGCAGTTATTCAGTGTCTGTAATGTTCAAGAAGAAATATTAATTTTTATTAAAATGTTCTATTATTTTATGTTAACGATGACTCATTTATTTCACCTCTTTGTATTCAGCATGTCTCTATCGAACTAAACCTACATTTCTATGAACATTGAAGCTTTTGTTCTTTTGCGGCCCACATAAACTTCAACCTGTTTATTTGGCCTGTGTTAGCCTTTGAGTTTGACATGCTTGACCTACATGGTCATGTATATTGTTTCTCTCTCCCTCTCTCTTTCTTTCCTTTTGTCTTTCTCCAGGTCTTGAAAATATAGAGACAGATCGGATTGTGGGCTAATACAGAAGTTTCCCAAAACTGAGCTTCATCTCCCTGTGGCATTGGAGTGAGAGAATGTTTCCCTTCCCAGCCCTTGTCCTCCTCACTCTCCAATTTGAAAATGGGCAGATAAATACATCACGGGCATGCTTACTCCAATGTCAGGGCCCTAGGAAACACAGACCACAAGAATCTATTAGGGGAGGTTCCCTAAAACACAAATTTGCACCAAGTTGTCCAGTTACCTATGGTTAGTGGGGGCTGCCATTGCTACCTCAATTCATTCTTTCCTTTTCCTTTCTTCATATATTTCTTAACTTAATGTGATCATGGATGGAGTGGAGAAGAGCCTTTTAAAATAAAGAACCACATTTTCTATGTGGTTCTAGAAAGACTTCTGCATTGATTGTGTATAATACCATAGAATTAATAATGATGAGCCTATGCATTTGTATGACTGGAAAGGGCTCACACGTGCCTATTTTCTGCACCAAGGGGATATTTAGGTTGTTTTCATTGTAGTGGGCTGTAACTAGTTTGCAGCTGACTTTTGCATTATATGGGCTGACACATGGATTAAACATGAGCTCTGCTCTATCTCTCAATGGTGCAAACCACCTTGGTTGACCTTCATGCCTTACAACACTCATGGGCAGAGTGTGGGCCCCTCTTCCACATTATGCACAATTTAAGAAAACGTAAAAGGTTCATGGACAAAACTATTTCTCCCTTACCCTCTGCCTTTGCCCTTCCTCATTCCCTCAGGGGGATGGTAACTTCAAGCCCGAAGGTTGCTTTGTCATAACCAGGAACATTTCTGTGTCCAGAGGAAGCATGCAGAGTTTCCTAGTACCCAAGTCTTCTCTTGCCATCTTGTCCCATACCAAATCTGTCTCCAACACTAGCTAGTACAGAATCTAGCCATGGGAGAGCCTTTAGCCCAAACACAGCATTTTCTTCTAAGACTGACTTCTGAACATTAACACTACTTACTGAACTTTTAGTAAGCAGGCCACTGCCTGGAGTCTTCTGGGGCCATAAAATCTCTGTCTTGAACAACTCAGGGATGAACAGACACCACTCATTGAGCTGAGGAAAATGAACATGTCCATGACCTTTACATGTGTATAGTCATGGCTTTAGCTTAACATTAAGATAGATAGTTGTTTATTACTGAATTATATGAAGAGACATCAAGAAGAGCCAAACATGACCCAGCCCAGGCCATTCTCCTAGAGCACCTGCCAGTGCTAGTGATGTGGCTTCTGGTGGTTTTAGGGAGACAAGAATACTGCATGAAGTACAGGTTGGTGCATGGCTGCTTCCTGTTTTCTCCAAGGCAATTATTCTCAGACACATGACAAAACAGACCAAAGTGTTTGGGCCACCTCAACCTAAGCACCATCATTTTGCAGTTTAGTGCAACAGTATGAGAAAGACTGGGTGGGATTAGAATCACGTTAAGCACCATGGCAGTCACCAGTGACTACACTATACTTTCTGTCTGGAAGACAAAACAGGCTTGGCGCTGAACGTGTTAAAGTGGGTTAGGTACTGGGAGGAGGTTCAGACCATCAGGCGGAACACAACATTCAAAGGATAGAGCAACAGATGATAGACGGTGGGGAAGCCCAGGCAAGTCACACATTGTCCTTTGCTGCTGCTACTACTGGTGGCACCAGCAGAGGTGGTGATGCGGTGGGGGGAAGGTATTGTTTATGTCAGGGATTGTCTAGCACAAGCAAATAAATATTATTAGAGCTAGAGAGAGTGTGGTTACAAACCCAGCATCAGGAAATCCAATGGGCAAGAGTCTCCAATTATTTAGGGGCATCTATTAAATCTGGGGCATACATTGTGAATTGCATTTCAGGAAGTTATGAGAAGTGCAGCACAAGGTCATGGCAAGGTGAGTAACGAGGGAAACTTAATGCCGGTATGTGGTAACCTTCCTTAGCTCTTGCTACAGGCAATATCCTTTAGGCCAGTGGTCGGCAAACTCATTAGTCAACAGAGCCAAATATCAACAGTACAACGATTGAAATTTCTTTTGAGAGCCAAATTTTTTAAACTTAAACTATATAGGTAGGTACATTGTTATTAACTTGCTTAGGGCACTCCTAAGCTGGTCTTTGCTAAAAACTCAAGGGGCCAAAGAGCCGCATGTGGCTCGAGAGCCGCGGTTTGCCGACCACGGCTTTAGGCAGTCTCCTGGGCCATTCCATATGGCCTTACCCTGGAGCAGTAGCAGCAACTGGAGCTAAAGGAAGATTGACAGACTGGCTCAAACAGGTCTCAGTCCCACATCGCAGTGCTGCATTTGGCTGAGAGAGAAGGCACAGAAGAAAGAGGGCTGGCCACAGTGGTCAAAGGTCAATGGACGACACAGGTTGGGCAAAAACACAGTTATCAGAAACGAAGCCTGAGGTTAGTGGATCTGTACTGAGGAGTCACTGAAGAAGAAGAGACTTAAAGCAAAATATTGTGGCACAAAAGTGTCAGGACCAGAGGTTCACTGACTGGCTAAGGAGCTGCTACAGATAGAGAGGAAAACAGGAAAGGATGCACTTGCCCAGGCGCCATGGGGACATGGCCAGTTAAAGGCTACAGAGTGGCTGCCTCAGGGTGCAGAATATGGTTTGAGTTTTTAAAAAATTTTTACTCTTTATCCAACATGAAAATGTCCATCTTTCTTATCATTTCATTTTTCACTCTGAAATTGCTTTTATTTTTATTTTATTTTTCAATTTATCTTTATTGTTGAAAGTATTACACATAGTGCCCTCAGCGGTCCCGGGTCTGTCTCCTGCTTCAACAGACCCAGCATCTCCAGCATCTTATCCAGTCAGAACCACCTTCGAAACCAGCCAACACACAGTGTGTGTTTTTTCTACCTTAACTCCTTATTGCCGAACAACCGTGAGCTCCCAAATTCGTCAGCATTATCCCACCAGGTGGAGGCTGCGGGCACCACCTGGCCCCCTGCCTCTGGGGCCTCCACACCCACCTCTCTCTGAGCTTCTATTTCCACCCCAGGACGTGGCTCTGGAGGGCGGAAACGCATGTCTCTTAAAGATGCAAAAGCAGAGCGGTGGCCGCATTCTCTCCAGGACATGCTGAAGCCTCCCCAAAGTGAGTGATAAAACTCAGGACGCCATGGAAGCCGCCTGGCCTTGGAGAGGAACCTGGGCTTCCGTGGACTATCAGTTCCGTCTTTCAACATGGGGAGATTGGGGGGTCCCACCTGGTTCCCTCCCCTGTGCTACGCCTGGACTCTCTTCAGTAAAAACAAATTTTGTTTGTTTCCCCCTCTAAGGGATCAATGACCTTCACTGCCTGATTTCAATTTCTTGAAAACATGTTTTCTTCAGTGGTTTAATTGTTTCAAGTTCAAGGAGAAACCCAGGCCTTGCTACTTCATCATGGCCAGAAGCTGAAGTTCCTTTGTGTTTCTGAATGTTTTCCATCCATGAGGCTTGTTGTTTAGACTAGAAATATAAAACTCCTGAACCTCAATGCCCCCTGCTGAGCAGGGTTCGCTGGGGAAAGGCCTAGAAACCTGTTCTATTATCTATTGCTAACATCAGTGATCTGCATGTTTCTCCAGGCCTAGACTAACTTACTTGGCTCTTGCTCTATATCTTGCTTTAGCCTCTGGTAACTAATACTCTTTAGTTTCTTCCTTCTATGTCTAGAGAAAAGAAAATCCCTTGGTAAATCCAGTTTTTAGCTTCCCAACCAACAATACGTATTCTACAACTACTGGTTTGACATCCTTTCTTTCTTTCTATTTTTCTGTTTCTTTCTTCCTTTTTTTTAAACAAATATTTATATAGTGTCTATTGAAAACCAGGCATTCTGCTAGGTATCAGAAATATAATTGTAACCAAAAGTAGACACTGTGGCTGCTTGCATAGAGTTATTCCAGATATTTTCTGACCAAAGTAATCAATAAACATTGAAATTTACACATGTAGCCCTCTCTAATTCTGGACATAACCATGAGGGTTACAGTACACAGCACTTCAGTTCTTCTTTCCATGACTTGGCACCCGCTGTTGGAATGAGACCATGAACATTTGCGTGAACTTTTTTTTTTTTTTCTGTTACATGATCCTCTTTGAGGGAGGGACACGGTTTATTTTTTATTTTTATTTTTTTATATTTAATAAATCTTTATTGTTCAGATTATTACAATTGTTTCTCTTTCCGCCCCCCCGCCATAGCTCCCCTCCACCCGGTTCCCACCCCACCCTCTGCCCTTACCCCCCTCCACTCTCCTCATCCATAGGTGTACGATTTTTGTCCAGTCTCTTCCCACACCTCCCACACCCCTTACCCTCCGAGAATTGTCAGTCCACTCTCTTTCTATGCCCCTGATTCTATTATATTCACCAGTTTATTCTGTTCATCAGATTTTTAATTCACTTGGTTTTTAGATTCACTTGTTGATAGATATGTATTTGTTGTTCATAATTTTTATCTTTACCTTTTTCTTCTTCTTCCTCTTCTTAAAGAATACCCTTCAGCATTTCATATGATACTGGTTTGGTGGTGATGAACTCCTTTAGCTTTTTCTTATCTGTGAAGCTCTTTATCTGACCTTCAATTCTGAATGATAGCTTTGCTGGGTAGAGTAATCTTGGTTGTAGGTTCTTGCTCTTCATCACTTTGAATATTTCTTGCCACTCCCTTCTGGCCTGCATAGTTTCTGTTGAGAAATCAGCTGACAGTCGTATGGGTACTCCTTTGTAGGTATCTAACTGTTTTTCTCTTGCTGCTTTTAATATTCTCTCTTTGTCTTTTGCTCTTGGCATTTTAATTATGATGTATCTTGGTGTGGTCCTCTTTGGATTCCTTTTGTTTGGGGTTCTCTGCACTTCCTAGATGTGTAAGTCTATTTCTTTCACCAGGTAGGGGAAGTTTTCTGTCATTTTTCTTCAAATAGGTTTTCAATATCTTGCTCCCTTTCTTCTCCTTCTGGCACCTCCATAATTCGGATGTTGGTATGCTTGAAGTTGTCCCAGAGGCTCCTTATACTATCTTCATATTTTTGGATTCTTCTTGCTTTTCTGATCGGGTGTTTTTTGCTTCTTCATATTTCAAATCTTTGACTTGATTCTTGCGATCCTCTAGTCTGCTGTTGAATCTCTGTATATTATTCTTTATTTCAGTCAGTATATGTTTAATTTCTAGTTGGTCCTTTTTCATATCCTCAAGGGTCTCACTAAATTTATTGGCGGTTTCTAGAAGATTCTTGAATAACCTTATAACTGTGGTTTTGAACTCTATATCCAGTAGTTTGCTTTCCTCCATTTCTGTCATTTCTGACCTGTTTCTTTGTCTCTGCATTTTGGCTGCTTCCCTGTGTTGATAGAGTGGCTTTGTGTGCTAGGTGTCCTGTAGGGCCCAGTGGCTCAGCCTCCCCAGTTACCTGAGGTGGATACTCTTGGTGCACCCCTTTGTGGGCTGTGTGCACAGTCTTGTTGTAGTTAAGCCTTGATTATTGTTGGTATCACTAGGAGGAATTGACCTCCAGGCCACTTGGCTGTGAGGATCAGTTGTGTCTACGATGGGAGAACTTCTTTGCTGGAGACACCCTTATGGGGCAAGACTTGCTTCAGTGGGGCTTTGGTGCTCACTGAGTCTGCCCCCTGAGTGTGTCCCTTATGGATCTGAGGAGTTGTAATCTGAATGGTCCCACTCTGACCACTGGGTACACTGGCTCTTAGATTTCCAAGGAGGTGCAAATTTAGCTTCTGCCTGAGGCCACCCAACAGGAGCTACAGAGAGATCTGCAGATTCCTCTTCTTTGTTTGGGTTTGGAGGTGCCCAGATGAGGCCAGCTGTGAAGCAATGCAAGCTGCTGTGGAGCTTTGGGCCTTCTTTTGGAAGTTCTGGGGCTCTCTGACCCAGCTGCAGTTTATTAGGTAATTTTAGATTGCAAAGGGCCAGGCCATTCATATGCAAAAGCCTCTGCGCACAGCTGGGGTGGGGTTGTAAATTGGGTGGGGCGGGGTCTCAGGGAATCAACAGGGCAGAGCAAATAGCAATGCCTGACGATCAGCCCTGCCCTAAGAGGCCCCTGGGTCTCAGTGTCCTGCAGTAATCGCTGCAAGCACCCCTGAGAGAAAGCCGCCCTCGAGTTCCGCCCGATGCCAGATAGTCCAGTTTCCCCCGTATGAGTCTGGGTCCCCAGAGTCTCACCCAGAATTGGAGTTCAGAGCAGTTGGGAGCTTTTGTCTACCTCCCGATTGAAAAAGACAACCATGTCCTCAGTTGCTAGCCCCTTTCCACGTGCACGCACCTCCGTACCTCCACACTTTACTTACGCACCTCCTCTGAGTCTCAGTGTGCTTTTCTCTTTCCTTCTAGTTGTAGAATTTTCACTCAGCCAGCCTTCCTGTGGTTCTGGATGATATCCATTTTGTCTTTTAGTTGTAGTTTTGAAGTGGTTGTGTGAGGCAGAATTTCAGGTGTTTACCTATGCTGCCATCTTGGTTTCCACATTTGCGTGAACTTTAAAAGCTGCTCAAAGCTATGCAGTTTCCTGTGTGTATCAGCTTAGAGCAAAAGGCATCTCAAGGTCACTTATCCAATTGTGTTCAGAGGGCCTGAACTAGAAATTGGGTTTCCTTTTTCTCATCTGGCCTCATGTTACAAATGAATTCCACTAAGCTTCAATTTCACCACTCGGGATCTTTTTAGGAATAGATTCAGCAAAGCTACTAGAATAACTTACTAATAAAAGGCATATTTATTTGAAACAATAAGTAATACCGCTGACATCAGCTATTTCTTGGTCTTATCCCTTCATTAGCTTGTGACCCGTAGGATAAACAGTTTGACTCCTAGTTTTCTTTTTTTATTTCTTTACCCTAAACCTCAAAAAAAAAAAGCTTCAATTTTCATAGACACGTAGGTTTATTTCTATAGAGATATGCTGAATACAAAGGGCTGAAATAAATGAGTAATTGTTAACATAAAATAATGGAACATTTTAACAAAATTAATATTTTTTCTTGAACATTAACTTACCATACACTAAATAACTGCACAAATTAATAAACATAATACAAATAAACCTATTTTTATTGTTCTCTGAAAGTGAAATATTTCCTGTTGCACACACCAAATAAGTCAGTCCAAGACTAACAACATAACCATCAGCTGCTAGAATATTTGCTGCTGGTATTAGTGGAGAGAAATGGTGCTCCTGCACATAAGGTGCATAAGGGAAATGAATGCAACACGATTATAGTCATCAGTCATTAGCAAACATTGTAGTTCGTTGTTAATAATTATGTAGTTCATTGTTAATAATTAATATATTTACAATAACAGGATATTGTAAAAATTAGTAAAAAAAAATTTTATTAAAACGTTTCTTACATCCATTATATTGGCTGGGCTGCAAAAATATTCATTGTGGGCCGCATGTGGCCTGGGGGCCGTGAGTTTGACATGCTTGCCATAGGGGCTTTCCCTGACCAGGGGAAAGAGGACGTGTGTGAAAGAGGGTACTTTGTAAGCCACAGTGGGTTGCTCACCTACCTATACCATATCTTTCGATATAGCCGTTATTTGGTAACAAAGCAAATGTCTGGTCACTATCTGCTGACTCCTGCATCTACCATTAAATAGGCTCTACACTCAAGAGAGTAAGAGCACTTCTCCCAGAGCACTGCCTATGGGGAGCAGGTGATGCAGGGCAGTGACTAGCTAAGTGGCTGGACAGAGAAAGGTCAGTTAATAGCGGGGCATGTCACCTCGATTCATGGTCTATAAGAATATGAACAAAGAGTCAACAAAATCCACCTCCACATAAACCAGTCAGCGGGAACATTCCAGTCCAGAATGGATTAGCATGAAATATTCAAAGTGATGAAAAGCAAAGACCTACAACCAACACTACTTTACTCAGAAAGGCTATCATTTAAAATTGATAGAAAAATAAAGAGCTTCCTAAAAAATAAAAAGCTAAAGGAGTTCATTACCACCAAACTAATATCACAAGAAATGTTAAAAGGGTTTCTTTAAGTAAGAATAAGAAAAAGAAGAAATAAAAAAGAATATTTAAAAAGAATAAAATGGCAATAAGTAAAAACCTATCAATAATAAAATTAAATGTAAATGGAATATGTTCCTATCAAAATATGTAGGGTAGAAATTTTAGAGAGAATCAAGATAGGGGCTTAGGTAAATGCCTGTACTTGCCACCTCCCACAATCACATCAGAATTACATCTAAAATACAGAATAACCATCATTCAGAACCACCTGAAAGCTGGCTGAATGGAAGTCCTACAACTCGAGAAGTAAAGAAGAAAGCACATTGAGACTGGTAGGAGGAGCAGAGACATGGAACGGGCTGGTCCAACTTGTGGCATATTTTTAATCAGCGGGAGATCATCTCTGCAGAGGCTGCCTGTGGGGAGCAAGGGGTCCCAGCCCCACACCAAACCTCCAGCCCAGGGATCTAGAGCTGGGAAGAGAAGTCCCTATAACTTTGGGCTGTAAAAATCAGTATGGATTATGGCTGAGTGACATAGAGGCTGCTGGAGACGCAGGTATTCCTTTGTAAAGGGCCAGCACATGAACTTAATGGGACTCAATCCCCCTGAGATCCAGCATCAGGTGGATTTGGGGCACACAGACATATATGGGGAGGAACTGGATTATCTGACATTGAGGCAAGAACTCGGGGGCTGCTTTCTCCCAGTTAGGGGGCTCATATGGGGTCATTGTTCCTATACTAGGCCCTCGCCTGCCATAGGGATGACTGGCTGCCAAATCTAAATATCCATCAGCCTAGCTCACACTGTTTTCTCCACCCTGGTGATTTCCTGAGACCCCCACCCCATCCAATTTGCAGCCCCACCCAAGCTGTTTGCAGCTGCTTTTACACATGAATTTCCTGTCCTTGCTCAGGCTTCAGACTTTGCTAAGATCTCCCAAACAAGCTGCAGCTGGAGTCAACATGTCCCAAACTTGTAAATAAAAGGCCCAAGACCTGGCATTGCTTCACAGCTGGGCCTCACCTGGGCACTTCCAAACCCAATATAAATAGCAACCATTTATAGATCTCTCTGAAGCTCCCATTTGGTGGCCCCAGGCAGTGGCTGACTTTGCACCTCCCTGGTGGCCCTAGAGCCAGTGCACTCAGTGGACAGCTTCATACCATTGCAGATTACAACCCTACACATTCACAAGCAACACACTCAAAAGGCAGACTCAGTGAGCACCAAAACCCCTCTGAAGCAAGTCCTACTCCATAGGGGTGTCTCTTGCACAGCAACTCTCCCATTGTAGTCACAACTGGTTCTCCCAACCAATTGGCCTGGAGGTCAACTCCTCCCAGTGACACCAAAAATGATCAAGGCTCAACTACAAGATTTTGCACACAGCCCACACAGGGGCACACCTAAGAGTGCCCAGCTCAGGTGACTGGGGAGGCTGAGCCACAGAACATCTACTACACAAGCCCACTCTACCAATTCCAGGAGACATACGAGCTCTACCTAATACATAGAAACAAGCACAGGGAGACAGCCAAAATGTGGAGACAAAGAAATGTGTCACAAATGAAATAAATGGAAGCAAGCAAACTACTGGGTACTGAGTTCAAAACCATGGTTATAAGGTTACTCAAGGATCTTCATGAGAGTTTCAAGGGACTTAGTGAGACTTTCAAGGATCTTAGTGATAATGTCAAATACATGAAAAAGGAACAATCAGAAATTAAGCATATACTAACGGAAATAAAGAATAATTTGCAGGGATTCAGCAGTAGAGGAGAGGATTATGAGAATCAAATAAATTATTTGGAATATGAGGAAGCAAAAAACACCCAATCAGAAGAGCAAAAATGTGCCACACCAGCACAGCCAAGGGTTTAGCGAGCCTGAGGGAGGGCCGGCGAAGGATGAAGAAAAGTCAGACAAAGAGAATAAGCTGGGTCTAGGTGGATCTTCTGTGCGTGACTGAGACCACAGAACAGATCCAGACTGCAAGCTGAGCCTTTATTTTATAGTCAGAGGTAAACAAGGTAGTGGTCACCATAGTTATAATGTTCTTGTGAGTTTCACTTGTTTTGGCAGCACTTGCTGCACCTCCCACAGCCCATTAGCTACCCAGGAAAGATCTAGGGAGTAGTCACAAGATCAAGCTTAATTATGCTAAGAGGGCTGTGCCCTCTAAGCTGGGATTTGTTTGCAGCTTTGCCAGCAGGTCAGTCTGAGGCTTAACCCTATAACCGCTCCCTACACAAAAAGAAAAAAGAATTTTAAAAATATGAAGGTAGTGTAAGGAGTGTCTGGGACAACTTCAAGTGTTACCAACATTCACATTATGGGGGTGCTAGAAGGAGCAGAGAGAGAGCAAGATATTGAAAACCTATTTGAAGAAATAATGACAGAAAACCTCCCCTACTAAGAAATAGGCTTACAAGTTCAGGTGTCACAGAATCCCAAACAAGAGGAACCCAAAGAGGCCCACACCAAGACACACATAATTAAAATGCCAAGGGCTAAAGACAAAGAGAGAATCTTAAAAGCAGTAAGAGAAAAGCAGTTAGTTACCTACATGAGAGCGCCCATTCAACTGTCAGCTGATTTCTCAACAGAAATTTTGCAGCCAGAAGGGAGTGGCAAGAAATATTCCAAGTGATGAATAATAAGGACCTACAACCAAGATTACTCTACCCAGCAAAGCTCTCATTTAGAATTGAGGATCAGATAAAGAGCTTCAGAGACAGGAAAAAAGCTAAAGGAGTTCATCACCACCAAACCAGTATTACATGAAATGTTGAAGGGTATTCTTTAAGAAGGGAGGAGGAGGAAGAGGAGGAGGAGAAGGAGGAGGAGGAGGAGGAGGAGGAGGAGGAGGAGGAGGAGGAGGAGAAGGAGAAGGAGAAGGAGAAGGAGAAGGAGGAGAAATATGGACAATAAAATGGCAATGGGTACATATCTATCAACAATTGAATCTAAAAATCAAAATAAATGAACAAGAAATCTAATGAACAAAATAAACTGGTGAGTAAAATAGAATCAGAGGCATGGAAATATGGAACAGACTGACGAATCTCAGAGGGAAGGCGGGGGGTGGGGGAAGATGTGAAGTGAAGAGATTAACCAAAGATCTTACCTATGGACACAGACAGGAGGGTCGTGAAGGCCTGGTGCAGGGCGAGAACTGTGTGGAGGGGAGCAATGAAGGGGTAAGGGGGACATCTGTAATACTCTCAACAATAAAGATTTAGAATAGAATTTTTAAAAGCCCACTAAAAAAAACATATGGAAGCAAAATGGATAAGAAAACAAGACCCATATATATGCTGTCTACAAGAGATCTTCTCAGAATGAAAGATAGACACAGACTAAAAGGGATAGAAAATGATATTTCATGCAAATGGAAAGAAAGAAAAAAATCTGGGGTACCAATATTTATATCTGACAAAATAGACTTTAAAACCAAGGCTATGGTAAGAGACAAAGGTCACTATATAATACTAAAGGGATCAGTACAACAAGAGGATCTAACCCTGGTAAACATATATGCACCCCATAGAGGAGCATCTAAATATATTTTTAAAACTTCTGGAGGACTTTAATGGAGAAATAGACAGCAATACACTCATAGTATAGTATTTTAAAACCTCACTGAGGGGGGTGGGTGGAGGCATCCCAACCAGCCCGGCCAGGTCACTGGAGGAAACCCTCCTTCGAGGCCATGAAAGGTGGGGGTGGGAGTGGGAGGGGAGGGGGGGTCCTCCCACCACACCCCAGCACTGCAACTGAGTTGCAGGGATGGAGCAGGCCCCATAGCCGCACTCACTTCTTTTTCTGTTTTTGACAGCTGGGCTCTGTTCTCTTTGTCGAGTTTTACAGAGGTAACTGAGAATTGGAGGCAATCTTGCTGACGATGAATATACCACATTAGCGGAGGAAGAGGAAGTGGAGGAAATTTCTTTTCCCTTCAAAAGTCTTGTTTGGTGGCTTACTTCTAGTTACCACTTTTCTCCTGAGTCTGTTTGCTTTAGGAGAAATGAGTTTTGCATTCTGCAGAAAAAATATGTCCCAGAAATTGAGTTTACTGTTGCTTGTATTTGGATTCATTTGGGGATTGATGTTACCGCACTATACTTTTCAACAACCAAGACATCAAAGCAGTGTCAAGTCACATGAACAAATGCTAGATTTAAGCCAAAGATACATTAAAGCTCTAGCAGAGGAAAATAAGAGCACAGAGAATGGCCCTTCGATGGCAGGATATGCGGATCCAAAAAGAACACTGCTGTTCTTTTGGATGCCATTTTACAGCAGTTGGTGAACCTAGAGAACAAAGTCGACTATCTCGTTGTGAATGGCTCAGCAATCGACACTGCTAGTGGTACTGTGGGAATCTGGTGCCGGTGACCATGAGCAAAAGGGTTAATGCATCAGGCAACATTGGAGAGCAGTTAGAGGTCTCCTGGAGCTGCTGCATCCCCATGGGTTAGATCCGAGGGCAGAAAAGCTTTTAAACCGCTGGCTAGGATAGAGTAATACTTGGCAATTACAGCTCTCTGCATTTTCAAGGAATATGCTGGGTTCATGGAACTCTTGTTCTGTATATAAATTTTTTAAAGTTATTAGTTTGCTTTCAGGCAAATCTCTTCAATGCTAAACTCTATCTTTAAAAGGAATTTGGTAACATGGTTGATGTGGTATGCAGGTAGGTGATCTTTGTATAAACCTTTTGTGTTTGAGATCAAGCTGAAATCAAAATACTGAAAGACAAGGCTTCATGTATATAAAATTTTATTTAAATATATAACATGTTTTTCAGACAAGTGAAGAATATTGTTATTGAATCATTCTGTCATTTGTTCTCAATATATATAACTCTTAAACTGATACTGTTAAAAAAGTGTGCTTATTTCCAGTACTATATTTTGTTACTCAGATTATGAGCAGAGAAAGGAAGTATAATGTTGAAAATAACGTTTTGAAATCATGACCCAAAGAATGTCTTCATTTGCTCTATCCTTCAGAATAACTGGAGGTTAATTATTGTATATTTTTAAAAATTACATTTGTATGAAAATAATTTTGAAATGGGTAGTAGCCACTGTCTGTAACCTATTCTTAACATTGAGACAATTAAAGAACATTAAGATAGTAATTTCAAATGTCATATGTAACATTTTCTTACATATATTCTAAAGAACAAAAGATATTTTTATGATGAGATAAAAATAAGTATTAAAAGTTTAACCCTTTGAGTGTCTAAGCATTCAGGGAAGCACATTATTTCCATATTTGGATAATCTTTGCCTTTATGTTGGCAGGGGAAGGGAGATGGAGATATTTGTGAGACTGGGGCTTTCAAGGACTTTAGCCAGATGTATAGATGTATAAAGGCATTTGTTGCTTGGGAAATGTTAACATCTATAATAATAAAAGCGTAATATGCTAATTAGACCAGATGACCTTCTGGATGAAGCCAGGGCTGTGAGGGAAGCCCGGGTCCTAGGTGCCAGAAGAAAGCCTACTCTTGCATGAATTTCGTGCATCTAGTTATCCTGCTTTATGAAATTTTGGATTTGTATAATAGATACATTAGATGTTCATTTTGTGTAATGACCACTTAAAATAATTTAAAACATTTAAGGTGTAATTTAAATTATGAAGATTGACTTTTCTTTCAGGAAATAGTTAATGTATATAGCACAGAAGATCCTAATCTTGGGTAATTTTAGCATAGAGCAAAGGACACCTTTATTTAAATGTCCCTTGTAGCAAATTTAATTGCCATATGGTGCCCTATATTTCATAGTATTTATTCTCTATAATAACTGCTAAGTGCAGCTAGCTTCTAGATTTAGACTATATTGAATTTAGTTTTGGATATTATATTGCTCATCATTATTACTACCATGCATAGTAGCAATAATTAAAATGTTTTATTAAAATAAGTATGAAACAAATTCATGAAAAGGGGCTTTCCAAACTTTCTCTGTATTCTATCTTTATGTGAAGAAATGAATTATATACCATTGCCAAATGAAGTTTGGAATAATTGTACTGTCTTATTAGATGTGGACATTTTTTGTTTTTTATTGCTGTTTTCAGAGATTAAATAAAATATATTATTTGTACTTAAAAAAAAAAAAACTGACATCACTGGATAGATCTACCAGACAAAAATTAAGAAGGAAATCGTGACCTTAAACAACACACTAGATCAGATGCATTTACTTGACATTTATAGAACATTTCATCTCAAAGCTGCAGAATATACACTCTTCTCAAGAGCACATAGAACATTCTCAAGTGTAAACCGCATGTTAAGACACAAAATAAGTCTTTTTACAAGTTCAAGAAGATTAAAATAATACCAAGCATCCTCTCCAATCACAACAGCATGAAATAATCAACCAACTACACTAAGAAACACAAAAATATTCAAACACATGGAGGCTAAGTAGCATCTTATTAAATAATGAATGGGAATGGATTGCTAATGAGATCAAGAAAGAAATCAAAAGCTTCCTGGAATCAAAGAAAAATGAGCATAAAGTAATCTGAAATCTATGGAAGACAGTCCTGAGAGGGAAGTTGATAGCATTACAGGTCTACCTCAAGAAACAAGAAAAAGCTCAAACAAATTATCTAACCCTACAACTAGGGGATTAGGATTGGAACGAGAACAAGAAAGTTCCAGAGTAAGTAGAAGGAAGGAAAAACTAAAGATCAGATTAGAAAGAAATGACACAGAGACTATATATATATATATATATATATATATATATATATATATATCAGTGAAACAAGGATCTAGTTCTTTGAAAAGATAAGCAAGATAAACCTTTAGCCAGAATCACCAAAAAACAGAGAGGTCCCAAATATATAAAATCAGAAATGAAAGAGGTGAAGTAACAACTGACACCACAGAAATGCAAAGGAATGTAAGAAAATAGTATGAATAAGTATATGGTAACAAACTGGACAACCTGGGGGAAATGGGGAAATTCCTAAAAAAAATAAAATCTTCCAAAACTGAACCAGAAGAATCAGATAATCTTAATAAGCCAATAACAACTAATGGAATTGAAGTGGTAATAGAAAAATTTCCTAGCAAACAAAAGTCCTATATAGGATGGCTTCACAGGCAAGTTTTATGAAACATTCAAAAAAGAATTAACTCCTATCCTCCTCAAACTATTCCATAAATATTCAAGAGGAGGGAAGATTTCTAAGCTCTTTTTATGAGGCCAGCATTATTCTAATCCCAAAACCAGAAAAAGACACTACAAAGAAAGAGACTTACAAGCCAATATCCCTGATGAATATAGATGCTAAAATCCTCAATAAAATATTAGCAAATCAGATCCAGCAATACATTAAAAAGATGATACACTATGTCAAAGTGGAACTTATTCTGGCGATGCAAATCAATAAATGTGATACATCACATAAACAAAATGAAAGACAAAAGTCACATGATTATAACAATAGATGCAGAAAAAGCATTTGACAAAATCCAGCACCATTTTTTACAATAAGCTCTCAGCAAAGTGGGAAAGAGGGATCATACCGCAACATAATAGAGGCCATATATAACAAACCTACAGCTAACAGCATACTCAATAGGCAAAGCATTTCCCTTAAGAACAGGAAGAAGATAGGAATGTCCACTTTCTCCACTCTTATTCAACACAGTACTGGAAGAAAAAATAAAAGGCATCCTAATTGAAAAGGAGAAAGTAAAACTATCATTATTTCCAGATAACATGACATTGTACATAGAAAATGCTAAATATTCCTCCAAAAACTACTAGATCTAATATATGAATTCGGCAAAGTAGCAGGATACAAAATTAACATCCAGAAATTGGTGGCATTTTAATAGAACAATAATGAACTATCAGAAAGAGAAAATAAAAAATAAATTACCAATGCAACAAAGTAAGATACCTAGAAATAAACTTAACCAAGGAGATTAAAGACCTGTACTCAGAAAACTATAGAACATTGAAAGAAGTAATAGAGGAAGATACAAACAAGTGGAAGCATATACCATGTTCATGGATTGGAAAAAATAACAACATTAAAATGTCCATACTATCCAAAGCAACCTATAGACTCAATGCAACTCCTATTAAAATACAATCAGAAAATTTTACAGATATCAAAGATTTCAAAAATTTATATGGAACCAAAGAAGACTCCAAATAGCTTCAGCAATCTTGAGAAAG
Source organism: Eptesicus fuscus (assembly GCF_027574615.1). Classification (NCBI taxonomy): domain Eukaryota; kingdom Metazoa; phylum Chordata; class Mammalia; order Chiroptera; family Vespertilionidae; genus Eptesicus; species Eptesicus fuscus. Next base: position 66,496,647 of record NC_072488.1, read on the forward strand.
AGCAAAGTTGGAGGGAATCACAATACCAGATATCAACCTGTACTATAAAGCAATTGTAATCAAAATAGCCTGGTAATGGCACTAAAAAACAAACAAACAAACAAAACAAAACACCAGAATGGAGACCCTGGAAATTGACCCATGCTATTATGAGAAAATAATATTTGAGAAAGAAGGTGAGAGCATAGAATGCAGTAAAGACAGTCTTTTCAATAAATGGTAATGGGAAAAGTGGACAGGCATGTGCAAAAAAACTAGACCACTAATTATCCCATACACAAGAATAAACTCAAAATGGGTAATATTATTAGCATAATAATCTCCAGGTCCACCTATGCTGTTGCAAAGGGTAAGAGATCCTTTTTTACAGCTATATAGTATTCCACTGAGTAAATGTACCACAGCTTTTTTTATCCCCTCATCTATTGATGGGCTTGAACTATACCCAGATCTTAGCTATTGTAAATAATGTTGCTATGAACATTATAAATATTCTAGAAGAAAATATAGGCAGTAAAATCACAGACATATCCCTAATCACCAATACATCTCCTAAGGCAAGAGAAACAAAGGAAAAATAAACAAATGGGACTAAATCAAATGAAACATCTTCTGCACAGCAAAATAAACCACCATCAAAATGAAAAGGGAACACACTGTATGGAATAACATATTCGCCAATGATACATCCGATAAGACCTTAATTTCCAAGATATATAAAGAACTCATACAACTCAACAAAATAAAGACAAACAATCCAAAGAGGACATACAGATGGCCAAAAAACATATGAAAAAATGTTCAATGTCACTAATCATCAGAAAGATGCAAATTAAAACTACAATGAGGTGTCACCCCACACCTGCCAGAACGTCTACCACGAAAAAACAAGTGCTGGCGAGGATGTGCAGAAAGGGAGCCCTAGTGCACAGCTGGTGGTGCGGCCGCTGTGGAGAACAGGATGGAGTTCCCTCAAAAAATTAAAAAGTGGAACTGCCATTTGACCCAGCAATCCCACTTCTGGGAACGTATTCTAAGAATCCTGAAACACCCATCAGAAAGAATACATGCACCCCTATGTTCATAGCAGCACGATTTACACCCTATACAATTTACAACTTACATAATTTTATTAACTTACTCCAATGTAGTCAATTAAAAAAGAAGAAAACTGTGGTACATTTACACAATGAAGTACTAGTCATTATACAGATAATGTGTTATTGAATTGTAAAAACAGAAGGAACTGTTACCTTCTGTGACAGCATGGATGGACCTGGAGATTATTATGCTAAGCAAACCAAATACCATCAACAGATGAGTGGATAAAAAAGTAGTGGCATGTACATACAATGGAATACTACTCGGCCATAAAAAAGAATGAAATCTTGCCCTAGCTGGTTTGGCTCAGCAATTAGAGCATCGGCCTGCAGACTAAAGAGTCTCGGCTCTTATTTCAGTCAAGAGCACGTACCTCGGTTTCAGACTCAGTCCCTGGCGCCAGTCGGGGCAAGTGTGGGAGGCAATGAATCGACGTTTATCTCTGTCTCTCTCTCTCTCCCTTCCACTCTCTCTAAACATCAATGGGGGAAAAAAATCATTGGATGAGGATTAACAAAAATTAAAATAAATAAAAAAGAATGACATCTTGCCATTTGTGATAGCATAGCTGGATCTAGAGGATATGCTAAGTGAAATAAGCCAGTCAGAGGAGGACAGGTCCCAGGTGATCTCATTTATATGTGGAATCCAACGAGCAAGACAAGCTAACAAACAAGCTAGAAAGAGTCCTGGGTACAGAGAACAGACTGATGTTCTAGGAGGGGAGAGGGTTGGTGGGCTGGGTGAAAAAAGTGAAGGGACTAAGCAAAAAAAATAAAAATAAAAAACAAACGTATAGACACAGGCAACAGTGTGGTTACCGGTGGGAAGGGGGGGGTGGAGTTAGAAGAGGGTATGGGGGGATAAATGGTGATGAAAGGACACTTGACTTTGGGTTGTGAACACACAGTACAATATACAGATAATGCATTATTGAATTGTACACCTGAAACCCATATAATTTTTCGTACCAACGTCACCCCAATACATTCAATAAAAACGTTTTTTAAATCCAGCTCCCCTAGCAATGGGAGGCAAAAACTCGCCCACAAAATTAACCCCTTCTGCTCCTCACTGCACACGCTCTGGCCTGGACCGGCCTGCAGGGCGCGCGGGGGCGGCGGAGGTCTGGCCAGAGCATTGACGGGCTGTTGTCGTCCAGGAAACCTGGATCCTGTGACCCCAGCCTCCGGGGCTCTGCTTCCTGGCTGCAGCCTGGGGGATTTTATGCGAAAAGCTAAATATAACCGTTGATGTAGTGTTTCTGGACAGGAAATGTTTAGTGAGGAAGATGATAAACACATTGACACAGGCGACACAAACATAAAATCTAGCCAAAGGGAAAAGAGCGGCCGCATTTGGCAGAGCCAGAGCAGCCGCTGTGCGGTGGCTTCCCGGTTCTGCTTTTGTTTCAGGGAAGCCTAAAGCAGGATGTGATGCAAAACTGGAATTAAATCAAACTTCCGTTTCCTTTGAGAAAACCATCATCCGGAACTTAAGTAAAAAAATTAGAACAGAGTAGTAAGAGTTGCTTATAACTTTGGCTTTATATTTTGGTAGTGTTCTTTTCATTTTCAAATACCAGCATGTTTATTTCATTTAAAGGCCAGCACATGAAGGCTTCTGATATCAAAGTCATATGGCGTTAGTCTTCCTCGGAGACACGGGGTTCTTTTCCTGGCAGCCTCCTTGGCCGCTCTTCGCATTTTCCCTTTCCAGGGCCTCACACCGGCCGAAACACAGCTGCTGGGCTCCCTCCGCTGGCAATCTGTGTGCTGCTCCTCTAGCCCTGCGGCCACGCCCGGATCCAGTAACCACCCAAACGATGGTGAACACCAATCCACAATCTAGACCTTAACTGGTAATTCTATAAAGTTGGTTTTTAAGCTTTACACTTCGGAGAATATCAAGTATATGCCAAGGAGAGAGAAACTTCTGACGGAACCTCCAATACCCATCACCAGCCTCAGTAATAACCATCACCTGAACCCATCCTGGATCCCTGCTGCCAGGTTTATTTAAAAATAAACCCCCAAATCATATAATTTCATCTGTAAATATTATGTATATCAAAAATATAAAGACTTTAAAATTACCCAGAATACCATTTTTACACCAAAATTTTTTAAAAAATTTATCTTTAGTGTTTAAAGTTATACAGATGTACCCTTTTTTCCCCATTGACCTCTTCTAGCCCGCCCTCCACCTCAGGCCTTCACCACATTATTGTCTGTGTCCATGGGTTATGCATAAAAGTTCATTGGTTCATCTCTTTGCACCCACCCCTCCTTCCCTCTGAGATTTGACAGTCTATTCCATGTTTCTGTGTCTCCAGATCAATTTTGCTCATCAGTTTATTTTGTTAATTAGATTCCACATATAAGTGAGATCATGTGATACCTGTCTTTCTCTGATTGGCTTATTTCCCTTAGCATAATACTCTCTAGGTCCATCCATGCTGTCTCAAAGAGTGAATGATCTTCTAGTACTTTCTAGTATTTGGTGCATATACATTTACCAGAGTTATATCCTCTTGTTGTATCAATCTCTTTAGTATTATGAAGTGGTCTTCATTATCTCTTACTAGTGGTCCGGTGCAAGAAATTCGTGCACAGGGGCGCAGGGGTTCCCTCAGCCAAGCCTGCACCCTCTCCAATTGGGGACCACTTGGGGGATGTCTGATCGCTGGTTTAGGCCCGATAAACCAGCGGTTGGACATCCCTCTCGAAATCTGGGACCGCTGGCTCCTAACCGCTTACCTGCCTGATCACCCCTAACTGCCTCTGCCTGCCTGCCTGATCGCCCCCAACTGCTCTCCCCTGTAAGCCTGATCTTGCCCCCAACTGCCTCTGCTTGCCTGATCACTCCTAACTGCCTTCCCTTGCCAGCCTGATCTTGCCCCAAACGGCGCTCCCCTGATGGCCTGATCTCGCCCCCAATGGCCCTCCCCTGCTGGCCTGATCGCCCCTAACTGCCCTCCCCTGCTGGCCTGATCTCACCACCAACTGCCCTCTCCTGCCAGCCTGATCGCCCCTAATGGCCTCTGCCTCGACACCCACCACCATGGCTTTGTCTGGAAGGAAGTTGGATGTCTGGAAGATGGCCAGTCGACCCGGTCTAATTAAGCATATTACCCTTTTAGTAGTAAAGATAGATTATATAGGATAGGATTGCTTAAATGGGAGTGGGGAATCCTTTTTCATCAGGAGGAGATGCTCTTGGCAGACAAAAATACATAATCCTTATCTATATCTGGACTGATAGCCAGCCATATGCACTATACTGCCAAACCAGTCATTAAAAAATTGAACCGCTTTCTTATACTTTACACCAAACAGCTGTTGCCTTAAAACCCCTCCTCAGCCCCCACCTTAGGTTCTGCCTTTGCAGTTCACCCAGATTAGGTTGGGATTGGTTGGTTTCTATGCCAGTCAGCATCAAAAGCTCCGCCTCCTAAGCAGCCATTGGCACCTCGCAGTTCACCCAGATTTGGTTCTGATTGGTCAGTTTCTATGCCAGTGAGCATCTCTGGGCCTGTCAATGGACCTGATAGGAGAGGTGGGGCTGATTAGCAGCCCTAGCAGAGGCCAGAGAGAAAGAGAGGTGCAGCTGCTGGCCAGGCCTGGAGCGAAAGAGAGAGGCAAGTGCTGATCAACAGCTGCCACAGAGGCTACGGATCAGACCCTGCTTCTCTCTCCCCAGGCCTCTTTCTGGACCTGATTCTCAGCCCCCTCAGCAGTCAGTGCTGGGTCCAGGCTCCTGCAGCCAAGGCAGTCAGTGCTGGGTCGCCGTGCCATGGCAACCCAGCACTGACTTCCAGTTGGTTAAGCCTCTGATCGTTGTGGATGTTACGGACCCTGGGTTTTTATGTATCAGGATAACCTTCATTTTGAAGTCCATTTTGTCAGAGATGAGTATTGCTACCCCAGCTTTTTTTTTTTTTTTTTCCATTTGCCTGAAAAACTTTTTTCCATCCTTTCACTTTTACTCTGTGCAAATCCTTTATTCTCAGGTGGGTCTCCTGTAGACGCATATACACTGAGTGGCCAGATTATTATGACCACCCTATCAGTACTTCATTGGGCCACCTTTTGCCTTCAATACTGCAGTGATTCTTGTTGGCATCGACTCCACGAGATGTTGAAAGGTGATGCGAGGAATCTGACACCATGCCTGATGAATAGCACTGTCCAGTTCTGTGAGATTTGATGGTTGTGGAGCCAGCTGCCTGATGGCTCTTTTAACTTCATCCCACAAATGCTCAATAGGATGGAGATCTGGTGATTGTGGGGGCCACCTAAGCAAGGTCAAGTCTCCCTCATGTTCTTGAAACCACTCCTGCACAATACGAGCACCGTGGCATGGCGCATTGTCTTGTTGGAAGAAGCCGTCTCCATTGGCATACGCCATCCACATGATCCGATGAACTTGATCAGCAACGATACTTAGGTATGTTGTGCTATTCAGAAGTTGTTCCACATCAGTCCAAATCATGCCAGGAAAACACGCCCCAAACCATAACACTGCCCCCACCAGCTTGAAGGGTTGTACTCATGCATGTGGGGTGCATGCTTTCATGCTGTTTCTGCCAAATTCTCACTCTGCCATCTGCATGATGCAACTGGAAACGTGGTTCATCAGACCACATGACTTTTTTCCAGTGCTCGACTGTCCAATCCTTGTGTTCCTGTGCGAATTCGAGACGTTTTATCTTGGTAACTGCAGATAGCAAAGGTGTTCAAACAGGCCTTCGGCTTCCATATCCCATACAATGCAGTGTACGGCTAATTTGCCTACAAACGTCAGGTGGTCATAGTAATCTGGCCACTCATTGTATATGGGTCATGTTTCTTATCCATTCAGCTACCCTATGTCTGTTGATTGGAGCATTTAAGCCATTTATATTTAACATTATTATTGATAGATACTTATTTATTGCCATTCTTATTCTTTATGCCTGTGTTCTTCTCTTTCTATTTCTTCTTCTTACACCAGTCTCTTTAGCATTTCTTGCAGTGCTGGTTTGGCGGTAATACATTTTTTTTAGACTTTTTTTTTTTTTTCTATGAAGCTCTTTATTTCACCTTTGATTTTGAATGATAGCTTTGGTGGATAGAGTAGTTTTGGGTTCAGTCCCTTCATTTTCATTACCTTGTATACTCCATGCCATTCCCTTCTGGCCTAAAGTGTTTCTATTGAGAAGTCAGCTAACCATCTAATGGGAGCTCTCTTGTAGGTAACTTTTTGTCTCTCTCTTGCAGCCTTTAAGATTCTTTTTTTGTCTTTAATGTTTTCCATTTTAATTAATATATGCCAAGTGTGGGTCTTTTGAAGTTCATCTTGATTGGGACTCTCTGTGTTTTCTGAACTTGAGTGACTTTTTCCTTCACCATGTTAGGAAAATTTTCTGCCATTATTTCTTGTTACAAAGTTCCCTTACACTCTCCTTCTGCTTTTTAATTGTTTTTTTTCCCATTTGCTGCTCTGAATGAGTGTTTTTTCCTTATCTTCTAATTCACTGATTCAGTCCTCAGCTTCTTTTAGTCTACTGTTAAATCCTTCCAGGGTGTTCTTTATTTCAGCTAGGTCATTCCTCATTTTCAATTAATTCTAATTTATTGTTTCAAACTCTCTTTTCATGTTGGTGTAGCTCTCATTAAGACCCATATAATTCTCATTAAGTTGCTTGTAGTTCTCACTGAATTTGAGCACCCTTATTACCATTATTCTGAATTCTTTATCTGACAAATTGTTTATCTACATTTCATTTAATTTTCTTTCATTTAGGGGTTGATTCTTTTTCTCCCCATGTTTGTTGCCCCTTTGTTTTTGTTTCTATGTATTAGATCAAACTTCAATGCCTCCCAGATTGTGTGGCGTGGTCTTATTAGTAGGTGTTTTGTGGGACCCAGTGGTGTAGTCTCTTAGATCTCCTGAGCTGGGTGTTCTAGAAAAGCCCCTTAATTGAGTTATTTGTGTTTTCCTGTTGTAGTTGATTCTTGAAGGTTATTGTCCTGTTTATGGATGGAGTCTCCTCTCAGGGTGGCCAACTATGTGGCTCACCCCCAACCACGTAGTGTGAGCTGCTGTGGATATGCTGACCAAACAGAACAAAACACAACACAACAGAATACAAAACAGAAGAAACAAAATCAAACGTACACCAAGACTCCTACAGCACCAAGGAAAGCAACCACCAGAGAGGAGAGAATTAGGAAAGAGGAAAGAGAGTAAGAATAATAGGAAAAAAAGGAAAGAAAGAAAAATACAAAGAGAAAACAAAACAAACAAAAATAAATAAGAAAAGGGGTGGAGGAATATGTAGATGTAGAGCTGAAATAAAGAAAATAAGAATAAACAATTAAAGGAATAGCCGAAACCGGTTTGGCTCAGTGGATAGAGCGTCAGCCTTCAGACTGAAAGGTCCCAGGTTTGATTCCGGTCAAGGGCAGGTACCTTAGTTGTGGGCACATCCCCAGTGGGAGGTGTGCAGGAGGCAACTGATTGATGTTTCTCTCTCATCAATGTTTCTAACTCTCTATTCCTCTTTTAAAAAAATAAAGGATGGAGAAAAGAAATGGAAATACAAGAAAAAAATTGAAAGGGAAAATAGAGAAGAAATCAGATATACCTAAAATAAGAATTAAAAAAAGATAAGAAAGCAGAAGAAAAAGAAAAGCGAGAGAAAAAATTGAGTAGTGAAAAAAAAAGAAACAAGAAAAAAATGAGTGGGGAAAGAAGAGAAAATTTAGATATGTGAATGAAACAACAGAGACTAGAATAATAACACATCAATACAGCAAATAGATGAAGATAAATTTTAAAAGGGAAAGAAATAAAGGAAAGAGAGAAAAATAAATAAATAAAAGAGAAGGAAAAAGGGAGGAAGAAAGAGAAAAGGGAAAAAAGGGAGAGGGGGAAAGTGGATTGGCATTCGTTTCAGCGAGGTTAGTGCCCCCAGGGAGCTCGCTTTGAATCCCACTCTTCGTTCCGCCTGCCAGTTCGGGCTCCCTGGAGGCACTTCGGTGCTGGCCGGTCAGCACCGTCCTGTGGCTTCGAGCGCCTGCTTGGAGCTCCGAGGGACCCCGGCCCACCGCTGTGTCCGCCCTCTGCAGCGGGTGTGCTGGCGGCAGGGCCGGGCCGGGCGGGGTTGGGTGGAGGCAGGGGAGTCCAGAGGATGCCGGCATCTGCAAGGTGGATGGTGACAGATAACTGGCCGGAGGCGGAAATGCCAGCCTCTCGCGCCCTCCGCCCCCCCCATCCCCCTCACACCCCCTCCCCCCCAACTAAACAGCGTGTAAAGGAAGTACCTACGCCCCCTTCTGGCGGGACTTCCCGGCCCACCCCCGGGCCAGCGAGTTAACCTCCCCTTTTGATCGCCGGGCTCTGTTTTGTCTCCGGGTCACAAACCTCCCGGTCAGCGGTCAGCGCCCCCCGTCCCCAGGCCCCGCCTCCGCCGGCTGGGCCGCTCACCGGCCTCCGCTCCCGGTCTGTCCCGGGCGGGTGTCCGTCCGGAGCTGCTCCGCCCAAACCGTCACCGCCCGCGGCTGGGCAGCGGCCGCCGGAGCCGGCGTTGTGGGGAGCCCCCGCGGGACTTCCCGGCTGGTGGGGACGTGCGGGGCCGGCGCCGCCCCACCCCGGGCCGGAGGCTCCGCAGCCGTTCAGCCCCCAGGCCGGGGCTCCGCCTTCGTTCGCTCGGAAAGCGGTGCAGGGGCGGGCGGGCTCCGGGGGCGGGCTCCGGGGGCGGGCCCCTCCCTGCCCCGGGGCCGCGGGGGCCGCCGGCTCCTCGGGAGAAATGGCTGTTTGGGTTGGGGGCCTGCTACGTCTTCCCGGCCGCCGCCTTCCCAGTCTGCCCAGTGCCCCAGCCCAGCGCCCGGGCACCTCGAGGCCGGTCTCCCCCCGGCCCGGAGCCGGCGAGTGGCCGCCAGTGAAAACTCCTGTGCTCTGGGTTAAAACAACAAAACAAACAAAACAAAACAAAACAACGACACTGCAGCTTTGTCCCCACCCGCTCCGGACTCCCCTGCGGGCGCCCTGCCGCCCCGCCCGGCCCGGTGCTCCGTGGGCCGCGGCCGCCCTGGCGCTGGGGCTGTGAGCGCAGCCCGGGCTCCGGCCTCCACCTGAGGGCACAGCCCCTCCCCTGCCCCGCCCCCCGCTGCGCCCGGAGCCGGGCCCCACCTCTCCCTTCCGGCGTCTCCAGGGGTTTGGGTCCTTCCCTAACCGTCTCCTCCCGGCGGTAATCCAGGTGAATGTTTAGGTGATTTTCCCCAATTTAGCTGCATTTCCAGCCTGGCCCGGGAGGAGGCCGCCATTGTTCTCAGACTGCCTTTATTCTTTCTGAAAAGAAAGCTTCATTGGGGCAAACCTGACTTACATAAACTGCACACCAAGCGTGTGATTGGTAAGTTTTGGCATATGCACGCACTTTGAACCCATCACCATGATCAAGATAGTAAGGGCATGGCCACTCAGGTACGTTTTGCTCTCTGACTCGTAGAACACACTTAATTCCTCCTGGTCCAAGTTTCTTTCCTAAAAAGGAAGGTTGTAAAGGATAGGTGTATAGGGTTAGGTGGTCATTCCTGTCCCGTGTTTAAATTTCTATTATTTTTTCGCTCTTCACTTGTCACTCTATCAAATGTTCCATATAAAATACAGAGATGGAGCCCATAGGTTAAATTAGTTTTTAGTATTTCAGGGGGTTTTTCTTTAATTGAAATAAGAGGCTCTGTAGCGGCTTTCTCTCCTGCATGCCCGGAAGATTCACAAATCGGCTGCTCCTTCATTGCCGAATGCCGCGTCTCTGTCTAGGCCTGAGTCACAGGTTCCCATGCCCAGCCTCTGCAAAGCCCTGCCCTTCCTCAGTGCCAAGCAGGCTCGGTGCCAGGCGGGCTCAGGCTGCCTCTACAACAAGAAAGCACATGGGAATGAGGATCAAATGCCCCCCAGGGAGGGGCTTAGGCAAGTGCCTATTTTAAAATGTTCAAGAGATAATCAAAATGAACATGACAGGAAAGTGTTTAAAGCTGACAAAATGGAAGCAAAGGCCGTTTGAATAGAGCAGTATCTGTATACTCTGGTCTAGTCAAAACTGCTGGCAGGGCAAGAGCAAATTTGGGCCTATGGTATTAATAAAAAGTATGGTTAATATTGTCCTGGGTATTTGCACATTTTAATGAGCTCTAAAGCTTTCTGAGTAACATTTGGTTGGTTCATTTACTCACCCACTTGGGGCTAGGTAGCAGTGGGTCCGGGAACACTAAAATAAATAGGCCACAGTCCCCTACGGAGCTTATCCTCCCAGAGAGACAAAAGACGCATGTTTGAGTATCTACTATACCAAGAAGACCAGAATTAGGGCCTCAGTCTCCCTTCCTGAGAGGCTTCAGCATTTGAAAGACAAAATAGGTGAAGACAATTCAAACTGACATGTCAACTGAATGTTTGAACATATTCTTACGGTAAGAGTCTTTAATTCAAAATTGGTTCGTTCATTTATTCAGTCAGAATGCCACTAACATTCTGGGCGTGGTTTCTTCTCCGGGGAAACCTTTCCCATCCTTTCTCTGGCTAATTCCTATTCACTTTTACGTCTTGGTTTAGGTGCCTCTTGTTCTGGAGATCCTGTCCAACTTCTAAGTTTTGGTTAATACTCTTCTCCAGGCCCCCATCACTCCACTTTTCAAGTACCTGTTACTCCTTAGAGCCACCCGATTGCATTGTGCGGTAAGAAGGAGAAATGGGCTAGAGCAGTTAGATGCTTCTGCGTTAAAAACGTATCTCCAAGTAAGTGCTTTACAGCCACAACTATCTAGGTTGCTTATAATTCGGTGGGTAGGTTGGATGGTTCTGGTACGCACTGGCCTGGCTCATTTTGCCTGGGACCTTGTGTATTTGTGGTCAGCTGGGAGCTGAGTGACCTTGGGGCCTCATCTGAGCCCCTCATCTCTGATCTGTGTGCTCTCCCATTTGGCCAAGCTCAGAGCCTCTTCACAGGGTCCGTCAGCCACTCCATTGCTTAAAAGTCACAAGGGGACAGGAAATATACTTCACCTTTTTTTTCTTCAAATGTTTTTATTGATTTTAGAAAGAGAGGAAGGGGGAGAGAGAGAGAGAGAGAGACATCAACCAGTTGTCTCCTGCGTGCACCCCGCAACTGGGAATCCAACCTGCCACCTTTCGGTGCATGGGACAATGCTCAACCAACAATTTTTAAAGAGGGCAGAGGAGGAAGAAGGAGAGAGAGGAAAAAAAAAAAAAAAACATTGATGTGAGAGAGACACACTGATTGGTGCCTCCCACTTGTGCCACAATTGGGGCCGGGAATGAACCTGCAACCCAGGTATGCAGTCTTGACCAGGAATCAAACCCACAACCCGGAAGGGTTGTGGGCCAAGGCTCTACCACTGAGACACCCTAGCCAGGGTGCAGCTTCACCTTCTGATGGAAGGAGTTGCAAAATACTGTGGCCAATTTTGCAATTCACTATCCTGATTTTTAAAACAGAGCATTTCCTCAGGGAAAGAGTGTGCTTTGTGTAAGACTAGGAAAAGGGTTCTCAGGGAGTTGGTTGTCAGGTAGACTTGGAAAGAGGAAAGAGATTTTCTGAATACAAAATTTTTTAAATCAAGAGAACCAAGATGGCAGCATAGGTAAACCAGGAGAAGGTATCTTGGAAATCTGCATGAAGAAACTACAGTCCATGTGTTCTGCGGAATCAGAGTATATTAGACAATCAGAGTATATTAGATACAGATGGAAAAAAAGGTGTCACCCAGGGTTACAAAACTTGGCTGGTACTTGCCACCACCCACAACCACATCAGAATTACAACTGAAATAAGGAACAACCATCATTCAGACCCACCTAAAATCTGGCTGAATGAAAGTCCCACAACTAGAGAAGTAAAGAAGAAAGCACATCGAGACTGGTAGGAGGGGCGGAGGCATGGAATGGGCTGGTCCAACACCCACGTGAGGTGTTTTTTTAATCAGGAGGGATATCTCCACTGTAGATGCCTCCTATGAGGAGCAAGGGGTCCAGCCCCACACCAGACCCCAGCCCAGAGCTGGGAAGAGAAGTTCCCATAACTTCAGACTATAAAACCAGCAGGGCTTGTGGCTGAGTAACGCAGAGGCTGCTAGAGACCCAGGCAGTTCCTCTTAAAGGCCCAGCACACAAACTTACATGGCCCTGCTCCATCTGAGCTCCAGCATTGGGGCAGCAGCTTGGGAGGATCCAAGAACATATGGTAGGACTTGGATTGTCTGGTATCAGAGCAAACTCAGGAGCAGCTTTCTCCCAGACAGGGGTGCTCACACAGGGCATTGTTCCTTTGCTGAGACCTCCCCCATCACAGAGCTGATTGGCAGCCATATCTGTGTTTCCATCAGCCTCGCTCACACTGGTGATTCCCTGAGACCCTGCCCCATCCAATTTACAGCCCCATCCAAGCTATTTGTAGCAGCTTTTCCATATGAATGGTCCATACATGCTCAGGCTTCAGACTTTCCTAAAATCTTTCAAACAAGCTGAAGATGGCATGAACAAGACCTGGCCCTAGCACCAGCCTGCCTTGCTTCACAGCTGGGCCTCACCCAGGCACTTCCTAACCCAATACAAGTAGCAGCCATCTTCAGATTGCTCTGTAGCTCCTGCTGGGTATCCCAAGGCAGTGGCTGACTTTGCACCTCCTGGAAGGCCCCAGAGCCAGTGCACCTGGTGGACAGCTTCAGACCATAATAGATTATAACTCTACACATCCATGAGCAACACACTCAAGGGGAAGAGTCAGTGAGTACCAAAGCCCCACTGAAGCAAGTCCTGCTCCATAGAGGTGTCTCCTGCACAGAAGCTCTCCCACTGTAGTCACAGCTGGTCCCCACAGCCAATTGACCTGGAGGTCAACTCCTCCCAGCGACATCAACAGCAATCAAGGCTCAACTACAACAAGACTCTGCACACAGGCTACACAGGGGTGCACCTAGAGTGCCCACCTAAGGTGACTGGAGAGGTTGAGCCACTGGGCCCTACAGGACACCTATTAAATACACAAGGCCACTCCACCAATTCCAGGAGACATAGCAGCTCTACCTAACACATAGAAACAAACACAGGGAAGCTGCCAAAATGCAGAGACAAAGAAACATGTCACAAATGAAAGAACAGAAGAAATATACGGAAGAAAAAACAAACTAAATGAAATGGAAGCAAATAAACTACTAGATGCATTTTTTCAATCAATGGTTATAAGGATGCTCAAGGATTTTCATGAGACCTTCAAGGGTCTTAGTGAGACTTTCAAAAATCTTAGTGAGAATTTCAGACATGAATAAGGACCAGTCAGAAATTAAGCATACACTAACGAAATAAAGAATAATTTACAGGGATTCAAGAGTAGAGGAGAAAATTCCGAGAATAAAGTCAATGAGGAAGCAAAAAACACCCAATCAGAAAACAAAAAAGAAAAAGAATCCAAAAATATGAAGATAGTGTAAGGAGCATCTGGGACAGCTTCAAACATACCAGCATTCACATTATGGGGGTGCCAGAAGGAGAAGAGAGAGAACAAGATATTGAAAACATATTTGAAGAAATAATGACAGAAAACTTCCTTTACCTAGTGAAAGAAATAAATTTACAAGTCCAGGAAGTACAGAGAGTCTCAAATAAGAGGAACCCAAAGAGGCCCACGCCAAGACACATCATAATTAAAATGCCAAGGGTTAAAGACAAAGAGAGAATCTTAAAAGCAGCAATAGAAAAGCAGTTAGTTACCTACAGGGGAGCACCCATATGACTGTCAGCTGATTTCTCAACAGAAACTTTGCAGGCCCAAAGGGAGTGACAAGAAATATTCAAAGTGATGAATAGCAAGGACCTACAACCAAGATTACTCTACCAGCAAAGCTCTTGTTTAGAATTGAAGGTCAGATAAAGAGCTTCCCAGACAAGAAAAAGCTAAAGGAGTTCATCACCACCAAACCAGTATTACATGAAATGTTGAAGGGTATTCTTTAAGAAGAGGAGGAGGAGGAAGATGAAGAAAAATAAAAATAAAAGGAAGAAGAAGAAGAGAAGGAGAAGGAAGAGGAGAAGGAAGAGGGATAAAAAAATATGAACAATAAAATGGCAATGAATACACATCTATCAGCAATTGAATCTAAAAATCAAAATAAATGAACAAGGAATCTAATAAACAAAATAAACTGGTGAATAAAATAGAACCAGAGGCATGGAAACATGGAACAGACTGACGAATCTCAGAGGGAAAAGGGGAGTGGGGGCGGGAAGAGATTAAGCAAAGAACTTATGTGCATACTAGAGGCCCAGTGCACAAAATTCATGCATGGGGGTCCCCTCAGCCCAGCCTGCACCCTCTCCAATCCGGGACCCCTCAGGGGATCTCCGACTGCCGGTTTAGGCCCGATCCTGGGGACCACTGGCTCTTAACTGCTCACCTGCCTGCCTGTCTTATCATCCTTAACTGCCCCTCCTGCTGGCCTGGTCACCACCAACTGTCCCCCCTGCCAGCCTAGTCGCCCCAACTGTCCCTCCTGCCAGCCTGGTCACCCCCAACTGCCCCCCTGCTGGCCTGGTCACCCCTAAATGCCCCCCCCGCCGGCCTGGTGCCCCCTTACTGCCCCCCCTCCGCTGGCCTGGTCACCCCACGCAGCCTGCTGCTTGGTCATTTGGTCACCCCTCACTAACCCCCCTGCCGGCCTGGTCACCCCACGCAGCCTGCTGCTTGGTCATTTGGTCACCCCTCACTAACCCCTCTGCTGGCCTGGTTGCCCCTGCAGCCTGCTGCTCAGTCCTTTGGTCACCCCTCACTAACCCCCTGCCGGCCTGGTCACCCCACGCAGCCTGTCTGGCCGTCTGTTCGGTTGCGATGGTCACTTGGGCTTTTACATATATGTAGATATGCATTACCTATGGACACAGACAATAGGCTGGTGAAGGCCTGGGGTGTGGCGGGACCATGTGGTGGGGGGCTGAGTGGGGGGAAAGGGGGACATCTGTAAAATTCTCAGCAATAAAGATTTAAAAAACAGCTGATCATTCAATTTTGGGAATGAAATGTATTTTAATAAACACTGACTTTATAATTTAAAAAATATGTTCTTAAATCTAGTTTTAATTTCCACTGGTGCCCAGGTAGTAAGAGGCCCTAGGAGTAAAAAGGGAGGTGATATCTGGGGGATAAGATCTGATTCTCTCTGAGGGCTGGTGCAGGCCTCACACACATTACTCCAGACTTTTATAAGGTTCTCAGGCATTGAAACCTCAGAGAGTAAAGTGAGATGGGAGGTGTCCCGCAAGGTGACACAGATTGGCAACAGGGACTTTCAAGACTTACGCATGTGTCACCTCAGATCTTTCCTTTAAGATGGGCAAGCTTTAGGACATCACTGTATTCTATGTTATGCTTTAAGCAATGAAATCTTTTTTTTTTTTTCACATTATATCATGGAATAGTTCAAGCATGTGCATAAAGTAGAACAATCTAGGGAATCCCCTTGTACCCAATCCCTCCCAGCACGCTCAATTCATGACTGTTGTTCTTCCCCTAGGCCTCTCTCTTCCACCTACCACATTGTTTAAAGCAAGATCTCTCCTCTGTAACTACTTTCACATGTATTTCTAAAAGGTAGAAATTGTTTTGAAAGTGTATAACCACATACTGTTATCACAACTTTGAAAATTAACAACTCCAGCCCTGGCCAGTGTTGCTTAGTGGTTAGAGTGTTGGCCTGTGCACCGAAGGGTCATAGGTTTGATTCCCAATGTGTTGCAGGTACTATTCCTGGCCCCAGTCAAGGCATGTGTCAAAGGCAACCAAGCAGTGTGTCTCTCTCACATCAATTTTTCTCTCTCTATCTCTACAAATCAATGGGGAAAATAGCCCAGGGTGAGGATTAACAACAGCAAAAAATTAATGACAATCCCTTAAAAT
Source organism: Eptesicus fuscus (assembly GCF_027574615.1). Lineage (NCBI taxonomy): Eukaryota > Metazoa > Chordata > Mammalia > Chiroptera > Vespertilionidae > Eptesicus > Eptesicus fuscus. Next base: position 66,512,704 of record NC_072488.1, read on the forward strand.
TATCAAATATCTAGTCAGTGTTCAAACTTTCAATTATCTCCATACTAAGATTACATATTGCAAGTGATCAATAGGTCTTAAGTCTGCTAAGCAACCAGATGCTCCAAGTAAACTGATTTGAAAATCCATTGCTTAGTGCAGATTCCTCTCTGTGATACACTTCGCCTGCAGAGGTCATGTGTCCTGAGCGGCCCTGTCTGATCTTGTGGGTGGCACTGCACACTGCATGTCACGTGTTCATCAGGCTTCTGTTTCCAGCCAGTGGGCGATGGACCGGAGGCTTGATTAGGTCCCAATGTGTTATATTGGAACGACTACTTTATAAGTGCTGCTAAGGCTATGCCTTTTATTCTGGAAGATTTTGTTCCTATTCCTGACTTTAAAATTCTGTGCCTCAAATCATGTTAGTTTGTATCTTGAATAAATCAAATGTTTGCAATAATTTCTTCCCAAGTAATGAATACATTTTAGTTTGTCCATGCTTACTCCTCTGGCAGAAAGGAAGGAGGGAGGAACACACAGGACTTTTTGAAATGCCCAAGCAAAACATTTTCCAGCCGATATTGAAAGTGCATTCAGGGAGCATGGGCTCTGCTTCCAGCAGCTGGAAACTCCCTGGGTGAGAAGACGGCTGCCTGCCAGCACGCAGGTGAGCAGCGCACTGCGGGGACGTGGAGGCCCCGGCACCGGCGGGGAAAGGGAGAGGAGCCGGGTTGTCATCTCTCTGGCCCGCGCCGGCACCGGCCATCTGAAGGAGCCGTTTCTGTCTGTGTCAGAAACAGCCCGGCTAGCTGGCAGCCAGGCACCATTGTCCTGTCTGCTCAGAGCTCCTTCCAGTAAACCTCCTTCTCTGAGCTATGCAGCCGAGCGGCTGTGACAGCAGTCCTTCACCATTATTATCGTCACCCACTTCACCCACCATGTTTTTACAAAGCAGTGACTTCAGAGCGGGGGAGAGCGCCAGGCTTTAAGGACTCGTGGGCCTGAAGAGGGCTCACCCCATGAATCCAGGACAGTCTCCCCATTTGAAGGCGCTGAACTTGAATCACAGCTGCAGGACTCTCTCCTGCGTCAGGTAACGTCTGCGGGTGCTGGGGCTAGGACCTGGGCGCGGGACCCTGCTCACCACAAAGATCACATCCTGAGCAGGAGGGCAGGAAACACGAGGGAGCAAACGTTTCCACGGAGACTCTCCCAGGCCACACTCCTTACCTGTGGTTTACGCATCTTCAGTCGCCTGTCCAAATCAGGGCCCGTTTTCTCCACTTGCAATATCCCGCAGTTTTTACCTGGACCAGACTCCGCCTGGTTGGGCTTTGCCTCAAGGCCCGGTGCTTGGCCCCCTCGCCCCTTCGCAGCATCACCGCACCCCCCTCCACCCCCCGGGGTCCAGCTTGTACTGCTCGTCCAAAGCCTTCTTGAGCCCAAGAAAGAAGCATCAGAGCTGCGTCTCCTCTTTCGCGTTAGGAAACCTTCTTCCTGGCCTTAGAGCTCCTCGTGGCCCACAAGACAGAGCCGGTCCCGCGGCCCTGCCCCGCCCCGGCGCCCTGCGGGCAGGAGCTGCCTCTGTGGGCTGGCGAGGCCGGAACCACTCTCCGTGGACGCCTCGCAGGAGCACAGGCCCGGAGGGAGGCCGTGGGGCTGGTGCTCTGCGCCTCGGTCCGGGTGTTTGCACCCAACGAAGGAGAAACCGCCTGTACACGGAGGACACGTGGGGCCTGACGAGAGGGAGCCCCGAGTCCCTTCAGGGGAAACGGACCCTCTGAGGACGGGTGGGCCCGGAGGGAGGAGACCGAAGGAGGGACGCCCCACCCCTCCACTCCGTTTCCACCCCGCCCTGCCCTCCCCTCCTCCCCCACGGGCAGAGGAAGGGTGTGCGGTTCTGCTGGGAGGTAGAGAAATGGGTCTCAGAACAGTTGGGGATCATCCTACTCACAACTCTGCCCGGGGCAAGTGAGGCTGTCCTCCCAAGGCCTCAGGCCTCCGCGGGGAGCCTTGGGAAGCAGGGCACTGCAGGTACAGTTGGCTAAGGTGAGATCACACTCCGTGTGGCTGGGGTCCTACGGAAAGGGGACTGATAGATCCTCCCTTCCCCCAACTGATGGATGGAGTATGACGTAAACTCCACCTGCAGCCGGACATTCCTGAACACCTTATATGGACTGTACATTGAACCACCAATCAGCACCTGCCATATACCCTAAGCCCCCAATTCCTAAATCCCTAGGCCCCTAACCATGTACCTCACCTGAAACCACCAATCAGCGTGTGCTGAGTGCCCTAAGCCCCGTCCCCTTCTTTCCTCCCCTTAAAAGGCACTCTCACCCCGGCAAGCTCTCTCTCTCTCTCTCTATCTCTATCTCTATCTCTATCTCTCTCTCTATCTCTATCTCTATCTATCTATCTATCTTTCTCAAGCTCTCGCTCTCTCTCTCTCTCTTCTCTTTCTCTCTCTCTCTCTCTCTCTCTCTCTCTCTCTCTCTCTCTTCCCTTTCCCCCTCTGGAAGGCGGCCGGCAGGGTGATCACCAATAAAGCCTGTGTCCTGGTATCCCATGGTCTCCGGCCCTCTGTTTCATCTTTCATCATGGTGCTGAACTTGGGTGAGCATGGACTATCCTCGAACCTAGCCCCGAGCTTCTGACTCCTGCTCTGGCTCTGCTCGGCAGCATGGTTCTGAGTCGATTGGCCTGCTCAGAACACTTCTCGAACCCTGCCGTACCAGGACACGTGGGAATCTCGTCGCTTCCTTCTAACCAGTAAGCTTCAGGGATTTTCCCAACACCCCCCATTCCCGGTTCCCTTGACCTGGAAAGGCCTCAGAGTTTCCCGTACGGGCTCTACATTCTACGTTCTACGTTCTACGTTCTACGTTCTACGTTCTACGTTCTACGTTCTACGTTCTACTTTCTACGAAAGCCCAGGTACCTGGCCGGGAAAACTCTGTTCTACTCCACGGGAAAGGTTCAGGGTGACGACCTTGCAGCCTTCTCCTGTCCTTTTTTCTACAGGTTGGCAGAGGGAAAAGAAGGACGCTTCTTATTCCTTCCCCAACTTCTCGGTGGCCTTTCCCTCCGGTCATGGGAACCCCTCAATCCAAACCCTCTCATAACCTCAAAGAAGCTCTACCTGGCCACAATATAAACTCAACAGTCTCTCTGTGACCTGAAAATTCCAATTTCCTCCGAGATCTAGATAATTTTTGCCACCGGATTGGGAAGCATTTGAGATTCCTATGGAACAGGCTTTCCCCTCCCCTCCACCCTCCCGCTCTCCCCACTTGCTTTATTCCTCGTGTTCCACCCATCAGACCCTCCTCTGGAAGTCCTCTTTGCCCTCTCAAACCCCTTTCTCTGTCTTCTGACTCTTTCAACCCAGCGGATCATTTCTCTCCACGTGTCTCAATCTCGCCACCTCCTTACAACCCTAAACCTGTCCCTCTCTGACTAAGCACTTTTTCCCAGGTCAACGCTGCTGGAGTGGAGTGCAGGAGTCCTTGGAGGACTCCGGGAGTACGTTTAGCTTTTTTTTTTCCTTTACACTCACTGGTCCCGCCCACTGACAGTCAGCAGTGGCAGGCCCTTCCTCTCCCTCAGGGTGTTCGCTTCCTGAGCTTCAGTCTCCCTGAAACGCCCCTCCTGGTCCCGCCCTCATTATGGTAGGTAGGATGGGGCATTTCTACCTCTGAGAATTCTAACACCCCCCCACCCCCACCCCAGCCTTCCCCTGTGCTCTCTGCCTTATCTCCGCTCCTGTGGCCTCCAGCAAACAAATTTACAGGTGGCTGGCCATTTCCCTTCTCACTCTCTGACCTTTCTCAAATTAAAAAACGTCTAGACTCTTTCTCTTCAGACCCTCTTAACCAGCAGCTGCCTTCTCCCCAGTCCCTGAGCCCAAATCCTGAGAACCTGAGCTCCAAAACAGCCTTTCCATCTAACACTCATTCTCAGGCCCAAAGACTGCCTTCGCAACAGCTTCTTCGACTCTCGCGTCCACTCTACCCCCGAGAGAGGCAGCAGGAACTGAGGACATAGTCTGAATCCACGTCCCATTCTCTATGTCCAGCCTCACAGATTGAGAGGCATCTCAGGTTTCTTTTTCCACTGACCTGACCATCTTTACTCCCCAACATACGCTGCAACTGCAGTTCCACAAACCCCTCAAAAAGATCTCGTTAACCTGACCTTTAAAATCTTTAATAATAGAGACAAGGAGACCCAAATCCAAAATGAAAAACGAGATCAGGCCAAGGCAGAGGCCCATTAGGAGGCCTTCCAGCTCCTAGCCACCACTCTCACGAACCCCAAACGGAGTGCCGGTCCTCCAACCGCGGGTAAGTCAGGGGCTAAGCCTCCTCCGGGCCCATGCCTCAACTGCAGCAAGAAAGGACACTGAGCCAAGTCCTGCTCAAACCCGAGACCCCCGCCTAGGCCCTGCCAAAGGTGCGGAAGGAAGGCGACTGGAACTCAGACTGTAGTCTGGCTCCTCTGGGTCTGGCCTCAGCCAGTCCATCATGGCCGCCCTCTGGATCTGGTTTGGAGCTCCCAGACCTCCTGGGACTGGCCACCGAAGAAGCTGCCCAGGCCCCGACAGGGCCCCACAGACTTACATCACCAGGACAGAGCCTCGGGGAACGACTGTGGTGGCAGGTAAGCCGATCTCCTTTTTAATTGACACTGGGGCCACTTATTCTGCCCTCCTAATTCGCTGGGACCCTTGTCCCCTCCTCAGCCTCTATTATGGGGTTGACGGATTAGTCTCACAGCCATTAGCCACCTCATGTCTACACAGCATCTTACTAAATTCCCCCATTCACTCTTTTCTCATTCCACCTTGGTGCCCGGCCAGGACTACCATGCATCCCCTCATAAAGCCCAGTTGTCCCAAACCACAGTCACCTACCTCAGTTTCACTCTCTTACCCCAAAAGGCCAAGCCATTCCATGGACTGTAAACGCCTTATCTCCTCTATGATCATTATCTGTAGGAAGAATGTGGCCATTTGGGACTGAAGCAGCTAGAGGCCTGGCTAGCCTGGGAACCGGCTGCGGAGCCTGCTCCCTCCCCCGCCCCCTGCCTTTTAGAAATAAAGAAAGAAAAAAGAAAGAAAGAAGTTACTCTGAGCAAGAAAGTGGGGCTTCAGTCTCCAAGCCTGGCAGGACAAGGTTGCTGGATTCTTCTTAAGCTAAACCAGAATATTCAGTGTCTGACCTCTTATCCAACCATCCAGGTCCCTGGATTCCACTACTCCTTTCCTTCCCTTTCCCTCCCACTTTCACTGCAATACAATCTCAATCACTCATCTGTCACCCCTTATTGGTAGCGCCATGGTGACCACCCTCTAAAAGGAATCTTATACCCTTTAGTCCACCTCTTCTCCCTACACCTTTCAGCTTGTCTCCATGATAGGGGTTTTTCTTCCTCTGTGGGGAAAACACATACATCTGTCTCCCCATCAGCTGGACAGGAACCTGTACTCTCATCTGTCTCTCACCCAATGTAGATGCAACCCCAATAATTAGTCTTTACCTGTCCCCGTAACCCATCATATCTGACACAAAAGGGCAGTCCAGATCATCCCTCTCCTCCCTAACCTTCAGAATCACAGCAGTAGTCGGAACTGCCACAGGGAGCTTAACCACTGCTCTACCTACTTTGAAACCCTGTCTCAGGACCTACAGGAAACATGTGGATGCCCAGCAAGGGGCAAAACTGGGAAAGCAAGAACCTCACCCCCAGGGTAACCTATTCTCCCCTTTCATATCACTAGTGAGGCAACTGAAACCCTACTCTTTCCCCCCCTAAAAATAACATCTAGGTCTCAGCTGTATTTTAGCTCCAGGCCCAGAAAAGCAGCAAAACCAGACAAGTGATGCTGTGGCAGCCTCAGGACCAGCTTTTACCTCCCAAGTGACTCAACAAGACTTCACTCTCAAGACTTCACCAACCAGTCTCTTGGGGAAATCATGCAGCTGCACCCCTCATCAAGCACGGAAAACACTACCTGTTTTTGGCTCACCTACCCCATGGCTCCTCCCACTATTAGACCCACTGGTATCTATACTCTTAATTTTGATCTTTGGCCCATGTCTCATGCGTTGTTTCACTAGTTTCTTGCAGAACAGAATGCAGGCGTTCGCCAACCAGAAGGTGGAAGAGATCTATCTGGCACTGAATTCAGAACCTAACACCAGAATCCTTGAGACCCTGGGTAGACACCCCTAACGACGCCCCCTCTCAGCAGGAAGTAGTTATGGAAGACTGACCTTCATCCCCTGACCCTGCCTGGACTCTCAATTTTTTTTTAATATTAGCAAAAGCCTGGAATGATAGATCCTCCCTTCCCCCCAACTGATGGACGGAGCATGACGTAAACTCCACCTGCAGCCGGACATTCCTGAACACCTTATATGGACTGTACATTGAACCACCAATCAGCACCTGCCATATACCCTAAGCCCCCGATTCCTAAATCCCTAGGCCCCTAACCATGTACCTCACCTGAAACCACCAATCAGCATGTGCTGAGTGCCCTAAGCCCCGTCCCCTTCTTTCCTCCCCTTAAAAGGCACTCTCACCCCGGCAAGCTCTCTCTATCTATCTATCTATCTATCTCTATCTATCTCTCTCTCTCTCTCTCTCTCTCTCTCTCTCTTTCTCTCTCTCTCTCTCTCTCTTCCCCCTCTGGAAGGCGGCAGCAGGTGATCTCCAATAAAGCCTGTGTCCTGGTATCCCACGGTCCCCGGCCCTCTGTTTCATCTTTCAGGGAACTTTGGGCAGACACACCGGGCAGGGTGTGCATGCTCACTGGGTTCTGCCCCAGCCCAGGGCCCGCCAGAGCCTGGAGACAGCCCTGGGCCGCCCCTCCCTCCCGCCTTGGGGCGCTGCCCCCCAGCACCTGCACCTCCGGCTCCTGCCTTCGGAACTGCGAGACAGCACGCCTGTGGTTCCAAGCCCCGCTGTCTGCTTTGTTATAGCAGCCCTGGGGACTGATGCACACTCGTTCCCGTTGGGGTTGTCTGCCGATGAATGCACGTTCCTCTGGGACAGAAGAAACTGCAAATGTTGTAGGAAACATCATAACTGACTAATCTTGGGGCTTCTTTTTAAACTCTCTAACCCCCAATTTTCTTATCTGTCCAAAAGAGGTACAGATAGTTCCTACTTACAGGGTGGGTGTGAGGATAAGTGTGACTTTGCCCTTGAAGCAGTCAGCTTAGCCGGGCACGCTGAGAGCGCGGGGTGAGCCATGCGGTGCTGCTGGCCCAGCTCTCACGGGGCGCTCCAGTGAGCAGTCAGGGCTGGATTGGGAGCGCCAGGGAGGTGGGGTCGGGCGGGAAGAATAGGTGAAACCTCCTAACCTGGCACTCCTGAGGTCCTGCCTGCTTCTCTGTTTCCTCGCCTGTCTCCACCCCATGGCCCCTTCTTCCTGTTGGCTGTTGTATCTGCGTTTGTGGCTCATGGCAGTTCCATCCTCAGAAAAATGGTCTGGTGGGGGGCGCGGGGGAGGGGTCAGTGGGGAAAAGGCATCTGTAATACTTTCAACAATAAAGATAAATTTTTTAGAAAAGGAAATGGGCTGTATCAATCCACCCAATTAGTGGAACTTAGCTTTTAATATTTGTGAAATAAGTAAATAGATAAATGGATGTGTATTTGAATTCATGAGTAAGCGAGTGAATGAAAGTATCTCTCAGCGGCACAGACTCTGGTTTGTTCCCAGCGACCCCACTGAAAAGCAGGGCTGGGTTAGTCCCGCTGTCATCATTCGGGGGGAGCACCTTGCCCTTCCCAGAGCTTCAGCAGCTACCTAAGAAGAGGTCCGTGAACGTGAGAAGAATGGCAGTGAACTTGCGCTCTGCACATTTCCTGCTTCGTAAGTTTCTGGCCTGGCTTTGCTGGCTTTCACACTAGCCTTCCTGGCCCACCTCTCCCTCTCCTTCCCACACGCAGCCTCCCGCGCAAGCCCAGCTCACCTGGTGGCTGACCTCACTGCCTATCTACCACCCACCCCCTCAAAAGTAAACAAAAGACACGTACACACATTTGCTCTAAGGTGCTCCCTGTCAACATAAATCTTGGGTCTCTGCTCCCCTCTACGTCTCTAAAAGGCTGGCTGCCGCACCAGCCGGAAGCAGATTGCTCTGGTCAATGTTTTCTCCTAGGATCATGTCTTAACGGCCTTAAAGCTCCAAATCCACACGCCTGCCGCTTGCACTCCAGCGCCTGTTCGCTGCACCCACCCTCAGCCGCTGGCCGGCCCCTGGCCAGGAGCCCGCGGGCTCTGCAGGGTCTGCAGTGCTAGCCCCAGCTTGCTGCCGTGACTCAGCGGGCACTCACTCTCCCGGGGAGCTGGCCCTTCTGTCTACTGAACGCATTCTCCCCTCTCCCCAGTCCTACCCTTCGCTCCTTCCAAACACCTGACAAGTTTCTTACCTCCGATTCCCATTTCAATTCACACCCCCATCTTCCCCTTGTACATGCGCAGCTTGCGGTGCACTGCTTCCGGTCTGAGTACTCGTCGTCTTCAGGGGAAGAGACATCCTACTCCATTTTCAATTATTCCATGTTCTTTGTGCCTGCTAGAGAAAAATCTAAATTGGTCAACGTACTCAAAGTACAGCCAGGGCCTGGCCTATCTCTGGAATGACAAAGAAATGTCAGCCTGAGCCCCCCCTGGTATTGGGGTGACTGTTGGGGTGCTCAGGGCTGGGGAGCCTCGGTTCACTGCTAGGCTCAGCCTGCAGGCAGCCAGTGATGTCGCCTAGGCCACTGTGTGCTGGGTTCTGGCTCCTGGCTCCTGGCTCCAGGTCCCTCCTGCACTTGCTTTAGGAGGGGGTTTTGTGGCCCTGAGGGGTTGGTAGTCTCTACTGTGCCCAGGAACCATGAGAGTTGCTTAGTTGAAAATGACCTTTGCCTGTAATATTAAACTTGCCCCACCTGAGGCCCAGGGCTGCCAGGAAAGTGGGTGAAGCAAGAGACAAAATGAGAGTTCCTGACTCCTGGCACAGCCATCAATTTGTCCTGGGGCCTTTGAACATCATGGCCTTCTAGAGAGAATAAGCCCTAAAAGCCAGGATTCCTTAATGCAATGTTGTCTTTACACACTAGACTCTGGACCACCTGTCCACCCACCCAGGTATCTCAGCCAAATGACACTAAAGGGCTCTTTAAGATGAGAACTAGAAGGTAAAGATGACTGACTCTTACGGTATAATAAGACCAACTTTCTGATGTAAATCTTAGTGATCTAAGACAGACCGTCCAGGCCTCTCAGGCACTTAGCTCCAACCTTGAGTTCCCCAGGGACGAGGGACTGGCTCTGGTCGGTTCAGACCCTCCTTGGGCTGTGTTCCTGCTCTTGTCCCTCACTCCCATCTCCTACTGCCTAGTGGCCCCTGGACTACTTGAACCCTTGGCTCCTGCGTATGCACAGCCAGGGTCATCTATAAGAAGTGAGTCCTTACTGGTTTATTTCAACAAAACTTTGCTTCCCTCCAAAGTCCTGTGCCAACCCCCGGCTGTGGCATGGTGTAGAGCTCTGTCTCTCGGATGTCTGTGTCCACACTTTCACCTGAGGAGCTATTTTGGGCGGGTATGCTGGGGCTCCTTTTGGCAGGGAGGGGCATTCCCTCCTTGGGAGGCAGGTGGCATTCCTCCCTGCATTTACACACCCCTGGCATTTCCTAGTCACGCTTAGGCAGACAACCCATTTCTTAGTGTCCCCTCTGCCCCAAACCACCCGCCCGCGTAAGAGCGCCTTCTTCAGTCACTCTGTGCCTCCGAGCACGCGCCTTATACTTGCTAAATCGGGTCCATTCCCCTCTTGCGCAGGGCGAGGAACCAGGTCTGGGCTTCACTTTCGTGAGACAGGTCTGGAAAGAAGGCAAATGAGTTAACAAAAGGGCGCTAGGAAGTGGAAAACAGAAAGAAAGAGCCCTCTTTATTTGCCTTTTAAACAGCAATGAAGAATAAAGAAAACTCTCCCTTTGTAAAATATAGGGTGTCCCAAAAATGTATACACACACTTTGAATAATTATAAAGGCAGCGTTTGTTAAAATACATTTTATTTTCAAAATTGAGCTTTCAGCTGTTAAGTGTGTATACATTTTGGGGGGACACCCTGTAGTTGGTGAACATGAAAATCTCTTTTTCATTTTAGTGTTGTCAATGAAGCACTAGAAACAGAGGGGTCTCTGTCGTGGCCTCTGGTTTGTAAAGAAGCATCCCCTCCCCCTCAGTCCCACAGAGAACCGAGGGCAGCACTGACTGTCCTGGCTCTCGGGCAGGTCCGCCGCCCAGCACAGAGGGCTGTGCTGCCCAGTCCTCGCCAGGCTGCTGCAGGCCGCGGCAGGCCGCAGGTAGGATCACAAAACAATGCGAGGCAAGGCAAGGCCCTCCAGCTTTCCAGCAGCAGACCTGAAAGGAAATCTGGTCCCCTCCTTTCCGTGATTCCCAGATAGGGACCCACCATGGCCACTGGGCCTTATCTCACCGTAGCAAGGCCTCGCAGTGGGGAGAGCGGCCAGAGCCAAGGGGCCAATGAGCGTGTCAGCGGCCAGCCCACTGTGGAAGGGCCCTCGAGGTGTCAGAGATTCAGTGTCCCTCTCGCCTTCTCCTCAAATCACCTTTGTCACCTAGAGAAGGGGTGCAATCACCACATTTGCATTTTCCCTAAACCACACTCCTGGTTGTGGAAGAGAAATGGGTGCATTTCCCATCATGCAGCAGTGTGGAGAGAACCTTCCTTGCCTGCCCCTCAGGGGTCCTGAGTGTTGAAAATGCCCATACCTTCTGAGCCATCTGCTACTGTGGTGGTCAGTTTTTTGTGCCCATTTGACTGGGCCAAGCTGTTGGTCAGACATTATTCTGCACGTGTCTGTGCGGGTATTTATGGGTGAGACGAACATTTAAATTGGTGGAGCGAGTAAGCAGACTGCCCTCCCCAAAGTGTGTGGGCCTCATCCAAGCAGCCAAGGACCTGGACAGGGCAAAAGGCTCACCCCACCCCAAAGAAGAGACTCCTCCTACCTGACTGCCTTCTTCCTGAGACGGGCTTTTTCCTGCTCTGAGGCTGGAACCGAAGTACCGGCTCTTCCTGGTCTGAAGCCTGTCAGCTTGTAGACTGGAGCTCTGCGTTCACAGGCCGAAGGCCTTGGACTACACCTGCACCGGCATTTTCCTGGGTCTCCAGACTGTCTCCTCACCCTGCAGATCTGGGAACTCGCCAGGCTCCATCATTGAGTGAGCTGACTCTTTATGATAAATCCCTGTCTCTGTCTCCCTCTCTGTCTCAATATGGATATGAGTATGGGTATGGGTATGAGTATGGGTATGGGTATGGGTATGGGTATGGATGAATATGGATATAGGTATGGTAGGAGTATGGATGGATATGGATATAGATAAGGATATGGATATGGATATGGATATAGATATGGGTATGGATATGGATGAATATGGATATAGGTATGGGTAGGAGTATGGATGAATATGGATATAGGTATAGGTATATGTATAGATATAGATAGATATAGATATAGATGGACTTAGGTAAGGATATGGGTATGGGTATGGGTATGGATATAGATAAGGATATGGATATGGATATGGATATGGATATGGATATGGATGAATATGGATATAGGTATGGGTAGGAGTATGGATGGATATGGATATGGATATGGATATGGATATGGATATGGATATGGATATAGGTATATGTATAGATATAGATATAGATATAGATGGACTTAGGTAAGGATATGGGTATGGGTATGGATATAGATAAGGATAAGGATATGGATATGGATATGGACATGGGCACACATCCTACTTGTGCTGTCTCTCTGGAAAACCCTGACTAATCCTATATAATAAAAGCCTAATATGCAAATTGACCATCACTCCAACACACAAGATGGCCACCACAAGATGGCCAGCAGGGGAGGGCAGTTGTGGGCAATCAGGCCTGCAGGGGAGGGCAGTTGGGGGGGACCCAGCCCTGCAAGGGAGGGCAGTTAGGGGTGACTGGGCTTACAGAGGAGGGAAGTTAGGGGTAACCAGGCTGGCAAGGGTGGGAAGTTAGGGGTGACTGGGCCAGCATGAGAGGGCAGTTGGGGGCAACCAGGCCAGCAGGGTAGGGCAGTTAGGGGTGACCAGATTGGCAGAGGAGGGCAGTTAGGGGCAATCGGGCCAGCAGGGGAGCAGTTAGGCATCGATCAGGCTGGCAGGGGAGTGGTTAGGGGGTGATCAGGCTGTCAGGCATAAGCAGTTAGGGGCAATCAGGCAGGCGGGCAGACAGTGAGCAGTTGGGAGCCAGCTGTCCTGGATTGTGAGAGGGATCCCAGGTTGGAGACGGTGCAGGCTGGGCTGAGGGACACCCCCCCCCCCATGCATGAATTTCATGCACTGGGCCTCTAGTACAGCAATAAATGAGGCCAAAGGAGGAAAGCCAAGGACTTGATAAGCAGAAAGCTGAAGATTCTCCTCCTTTCTTTTTTTCTTTTTCTTTTTTGTTTGTTTGTTTGTTAATCCTCATCTAAGGATTTTCCATTGATATTTTTTAGAGAGAGTGGAAAGAAGGGTGGGAGAGAGAGAGAGACATCAATGTGAGAGGGACAGGTTGATTGGCTGCCTCCTGCACAGGCCCTGACAGGGCCAGGATTAAACCTGCAACCAGGTCTGTGCCTTTGACCAGGAATCAAGCCCACCACCCTTCAATGCTCAGGCCGATGCTCTAACCACTGAGCATCCAAGGCAGGGCTCTCCTCCTTTCTTAACCCTCAGCATTCCAGAGACTAGAAACCGCCCCCCCTCAAGCCCAACCTTGGCTGACCGTCACCTGCTGACTCTCCCCCAGGGGCTCAAGTGCATGTTTTGCTGGCCCACCACTACCTCCTCCCTAGAGGGGTTCCTGAGGACCACAGGGAGTCTCTTTGTTTGCGAAATGGGGCTGACATTTTCCTATCAATGGGCACTGTTTCCCAAATGTCCTCACTGTTTTGAGAATGGTCATCTTTGTGGGCCTTCTCCATAGCTATCTCCACAGCCCCACATACAGAGTGGGCTCGTGGGGCACAAGGAATTGAGCTCTCAGGGAAGCAGAAAGGACCCTGAGCTGGAATCCGGGTTTGCGTTGCCTTTTATTTTATTTTTTTTAAGACTTTTTTGTTTTATTTTTTATTGTTTGAAGTATTACATATAGTAGTAGATATATATCCTTTTTTTCCCCCATTGACCTTCCCCTAGCTTCCCCTACCCCCTGTCGCATGCCCTCATCCCACCCCCACCCCACCCCAGTGTCTTATGTCCATTGGTGTGCTTATATGTATGTATACAAGTCCTTTGGTTGATCTCTTTCCCCACCTCTATTTCTTTTCCTTTTCACACAAAAATCTGTAGGAAGGAAGGAAGGAAGGAAGGAAGGAAGGAAGGAAGGAAGGAAGGAAGGAAGGAAAGGAGGGAGGGAGGGAGGGAGGGAGGGAGGGAGGGAGGGAGGAAGGAAGGAAGGAAGGGGAAAATTTCTCTGAACTTGAAGCAAAGAATTACTAGTACATCAGCATATTTATCAGATATCAAGTCAAACATGGATCAAGTCAAACATGGATCAACTCACATTTGCAACATCTTAATTTTGACTAATTAAGAGAACTTTTGAGTACTCTTCCCCCACCCCACCCCCCTCTGCCAATAACACCTCTATTTGGGGCTACACAAATGTTTTTCCTACTTCAACCTTTTATTAGCACTTAGCTTTCCTCCGTGGGTCAAATTAGTTTGAAATTCTCTGAAGGTGTAACTGGACAATCAATGGGTCCGGGCTGCCTGTCACTACCTGAGCCAATTAGGCAGAGACAGGGGTGAATCATATGAGCGTTTATTCCAATCCTGCCGGCAGCGTGGGAGAGCAGCAGGTCAGCCACAAACGTCTGCTCTGCCCCCCACAAGGCAGCTGCTTATGTTGGTAGAAGGACCAAGATTACATGGGGAAGCAGCCAAAGGGCAAGCAAATGAGCAAAGGGCTAGTGATAGGCAAGGGCTGGGGTCTTCAAAGGGCTGGCGGCTCTGGTTTCTGCAACAGGTTGTCAATCTTTCCATGATAACAGGCAGCTCCAAATGGGGAGGGTGGGCTGCATTTCCAGGTGAGCTTCAAGGTCCGAAGCCAGCTCAGAGTGTGCCTTCTTTAATCAGAACAAAACAATCATGGTTAACAGAGCATGATTAATATTTCTTACAATTCCAGCTGGGTCCCCAACATTCTGTTTCTGCCCCTGTCAAAGGGAGCTTGGGCTCGTTGCTGTCTGGCTCATCCTGCCTCACAGGAAAGGGTTTCTCCTGTTGAACACCCCCTGAGCTATGCCTGGGGTAGGGAGGGTGCCCTGGGGAGAGCAGATTGCTAGTTTACCAGAGGTAAGGAGGAGCCCTCCTACCTCTGGGTACCTTATCATCTACCCCAAAGGCAGGAGATATTGATCTCGAATGAGTCTCCTTTTCCATGGTTCTCAGGGTCACTCGCCATTTGGGGGCGGCCCTGTGCTTGAGACCTGCCCTCCTGGAGCTTTATCCGCTGACCACAAATGTGTATTAACTCCATTTCCAGGCACGGATAACCTGTGTTCTTTTTTTTATTTCTCCAGTTCCTGTTACTCAGGATGGAGTCCATGAGGAAATGGCTGGAATAGTCCAAGGTTGGGCTGCAGGCATGAGGAACAGGGCGCACGCATTGATGGGATGGTGGCTAGCTTGGGCCTTAGGGAAGTTATGGGATGTGCATTCTTACCTCTGAGTTTGGCAAGGGGTGAGTGCCCATTTGGGTGATGGGAAAATATGAAAACAAAGGGCCTTAAGGCAGTAGGTGATTGGACTTCACAGGTGCTGAGGATTTGTGCAAGGCCACACTGCCTTCGTTAAACATGCAGCTCTGGGCTTGGAAGTTGGCATAAACAGGTCCCCGGAAGGAGGTCTGATAAAACCCAAAGGGCAGGAGTTGGCTCTGCTTATGAGAGCACTGAGCTCACTGACCTGGTGCGAAGTAAGCACTGAAATGCTTTGTGCTTAGACTTCAAAGAGGCTCAAGGATGGAGCAGCTGTGTCCTGGCAGCTTCCCTTTGATGAGGGGACCCCAGAGTGCCCAGGGTAAGCCAACAGTCTGTGTGGAGAGGGGAGGGCCTCAAGGCACAGACAGAGAGAATGCAAATATGACAGATCAATACCTAGATTGCCTCTGATATAGGATCAAAGCACACAGTTTACACATGCAAATACAATAAATCAATGCCTAGAAGCACTTTTAGAAACATAAATGTGCAATTTTATGATAGCATGAGGTACCTATAAAACTCACAAATAAAATAAGAATGTAAATATCCAGTTTGGTCAGACTCTAAATCATTTTGATTTCTCAGGACAACAGTGTGACAGTATCATAATAAAAGCTACAAATTTATTTACGACTGCTCACCCAGTACTCTAATTTGGGAGTTATACCACATAAAATTATTTATTTACAGTTGTAACAAGTAAGGAATCATTCCAGATGCTCAAGAATGGCTAAGTGGTTAAATAATTTACGACACCTTAACCTAAAGGCATGTAGACCTATCCCATTATTGGCCAGAGGAGGACACCAGGGGAAGGGGAAGCTAGAGTGTTGAATAGTTTCCATCCTGATTCTCAGAGTCCTGATCTGAAAGGGCCCTAAGGCAGGATCTGGGCTCCTTGGAAAGAAAAGCCGATCAGTAAGAGATTTCACCAGGGCGTGAGTCTGAGGCCTGCGGGAGTTTCTGTGAACGTGGCCTTGAGCCCTGGTCTGTGGGGCTGACAGAGGCCATCAGCAACGGAGCCATCTTCTTCTCTCCTTGCACGGGGGTTCCCTCTCGTGCGCCAACAGCACACTCCTCAGACTGGGGACTGAGGTTCCTGAGGGTGAGCAGACATTAGGGTGACTCTGGGAGTTTCAGGGAGATGTCCCTGAGTCTGTCTGTGTGTGTCTTCTCAGACAGCAGCTTCGCAGGGATCCGGCCTGAGTTCTCCAGAGCCTGCTCCCTCCTGGAAATGCATCTGCTCCTTCACCATCTTAAATCTCACCAGGAAGCACCGCCCAGGAGAAAGGAGTTGGGCGCTAAACCTGCAACAAGATCTATTTCCCACAGACTCCGGCGGCCCTGCCTTTCCCAGGCTAGGCACACCTTTGTGAAGGGGAAGGGCCCTGTATGGGTTAAGACACATGGCAGCGGGGATGGCAGCAGTAGTAACAATCTCCATGTCACAGCTTTGCTTTTCCCACTCCCCCATGACTATTAAAGCACTATTTTCTCTCGTGAGAATCCCCGGAAAGTGAAGAAGAGAGAACAGTCTGAAGAAATGCTAACTGTCAAGAAGAGCTTATTTTCATACCTGCATGCTATCTTCTCAGCTATCACCAGTTTCCGTTCCTAGGAAGTGACATTACCTGGAAAGAAAGTGCACCAAACAGCCAGAGGAGCCGCGGCCAGGGCCACGGTGGTTTAAAGGCAGCTGACAGTGCTGGACACCAATGTACTTGTGACTCACAAATCCGCAGGTAAAATGGTTACATCATTTCTTTCAGATTTGGCAAAAACTATTTCTATCAACTACTATAAAATAGTTACTTAAACTACATGAGCTCCAACTTTATTTTATTTTATAAAATTACTAGTGGCCTGGTGCACAAAATTTGTGCACATTAAAAGAGAATTAATTAGAGGAAATATTTTAATATTGTTATTTGCCCTTTCTCTATAATAGAAGTGGCAGAGATGAAAGAAAATTAGTAAAATGTATATAAAAATCTCCCTCCTGTCAGAGTCTGGGGCACGCCGTGGGACCTAGAGTCAAGTCCCTGCCCAGCACCTGCACACGCTTCAAAAATGCAAGAGACCCAGACCCAGCCAGCCCCACCCCCATCAAGCCCCTCTGGGCGGGGGGGGGCGTAGCCTCAGGTCCCCTGGCCCAGCACTGGGTGGGGGGCACAGCCTCAGGTCCCCAGTTTAGCCCCACAGGGCGGGGGGCATGGCCTATGGCCTGAGGTCCCCATCAAGCCCCGTCAGGCGAGGGGGGGCCTGAGGTCCCCATCAAGCCCCGAGGGATAGGGGGCATGGACTGAGGTCCCTCGCCAAGGCCAGGCACCATGCAGCCTCAGGTCCCTGCTGGTCAGTCATGACATTACGGTGCCCTGGCTAACTTGCACATTACGCTATTATATAGATAGACTAGAGGCCCAGTGCATGAATTTGTGCATGGGTGGGGTCCAGGCGGCAGGAGGGGGTGTAACGAGGGAGGTGAGGGGGGCCTATCAGGGGCAGGGCCAGCTGGGGAGAGGGGCCGTGGGCTATTGTCCAGCCAGCCCTACCCCCTGGTCAAACTCCTGGTCAAACTCCCAGTTGAGGGGACAATTTTCATATTAGCCTTTTATTATAAAGGATAACTTTTTTTTTTACCTCCTAATAGGTATTGTTTACCTTTTGTTAAATGCATAGGAAACGTTTGATCATGGTTATCTGATATAGATATTCATTTCCAATAACATTCTGCCTTTTAGGTTTCATTACATAATAAAATTGATATATTTATATTGTTTTGGTCATTTATGTTTTAAATTAATAATTATAATAAAAACAATCAAGAAAAATGTGTAGGCTAATATGATCACATTGAAATCTAATATTTCAGTCTTTATACATTTGTTTTTGTCTGGTAGGATAACCAATTAGACATTTTCAAGAATAAGGATATGGCCCTGTCCAGTGTGGCTCAGATGTTGAGCATCATTCGTGCACCAGAGGTCGTGGTTGGATTCCTGATCAAGTCACGTGCCTGGGTTGTGGGCTCAATCCCCAGTAGCAGATAGTGCAGGAGGCAGCAGGTTGATGTTGAGCTCTCACATTGATGTTTCTCTCTCTCCCTCTCCCTTCCTCTCTCTCTCTCAAAAAAAAAAAATCTATTTAAAAAAAAAAAGAAGGATATGGCATGAGGATATAAAGCTGTAGAGAAAGTGAATTGAAAATACAGGTTTAAGAAGAACAATCTACCTCAGTTCAATTTTTTATGGATGTTGGTGAGTATCAAATTTTTATAATTTTGAAATTCCATTGTAAACTTTTTAAAGGTTAATGTCTTATTTTTGATGTTTAATATTTGCATCAGAACATTTATCTAGACTTATGTAAATTCTTAAATGTCAACTTAAAATATGCAATGGTGTGAACAGTCTCAAAATTCTTTTAGGGAGTATGTGACAAAAATCTTTATAAACTACTTTTCTTCAAAGGTAGTCCTGTTAGAAACACCTCACAAAAAGAGTAATTTGTTCAAACACATTGGGGAATGCTTCAAATCCTCATTTTGAAAACTTACAACATGTTTAATACTCTGAGAAAGCCTGTGATAAAGAAGCACATTTAACTTTGTTTAATAGTGTCCCCCCACTGTATTAGATCACCAATATATTTTCTCAAATATCTCTTTTAATATCCATGGTTTAGTTTGGGGAAAAAGCTTCCCGGTCACATCTCCTTAGCTACTTAAATTCAATGAATTTCCTGAAAAAGAATTTGTGAAGAAACAGTACATAAGAAAAGTAAAGCAAAATAATATTGACACACATAGTTTAATGATGAAAAACTGTTTACTGG
This sequence comes from Eptesicus fuscus, assembly GCF_027574615.1. Lineage (NCBI taxonomy): Eukaryota > Metazoa > Chordata > Mammalia > Chiroptera > Vespertilionidae > Eptesicus > Eptesicus fuscus. The sequence continues at coordinate 66,531,358 of NC_072488.1, forward strand.
TTGAAACAAATTTGGGGCAATGTAAACAGCTTAACATCTCCTGCCTTTTTTTTTTTTTTTTTTTTAAAGTTGCTTAAAACAAAGAGGACAAGTCGTAAGAGAAGGGAGAGAGGAAGGGAGGGCACGCATAGGCAGGCAGGAAGGGGTGAGAGCTGGTTCACAAAATGGGACTCTGGGTCCCCAGGGTCGTCCAGGTCCTGGAAGGTATATGGGGATCCACACCAAACATCAGTGTCTGGGGAACCATCTCAACCAAGTAGCTTGTTTTAAACCTGCAGAGCCAGCTCTTGAGAATAACGATGCAGCGTCATCTGGCAGACAGGGCAGACTCCGTGCATGGGGGCCAACGGGCCAGTCTCAGATTTGGAGGGGGACAATTTATGCCTTTTGGATAGATTGGGAAGAACCATTTCAAAATATACAATTTAGTGGTATTTGGGATATTTACAAGGTTTTGCAACCACCAGCTCTAGCTAGTTTTAAAGCTTGTTCACTATTCCATCAAACACCCCATAGCGGCTAAGTGCTCTCTCCCACTTACCCCTGCCCTCAGTGTCTGGTGACTTCTCAGCTGCTTTCTCTCTGTGGGAATGCACCTGCTCTGGACTGTTTTGAGCCTATAGCATAACCAGTATTGGTGAGTACGTTCTTGTGGTGTCTTTGTCTGTCTTTGGCATCAGACTAATGCTGGCCTCATAGACTGTGTGGAAAGTGGTCCCTTTCGTCCTGTTTGTGGAAGAGTTTGAGTAGGATTGGTGTGATTTTTTAAAATGTTTGATAAAGTTCATCAGTGACACTATCAAGTTATGGGCTTTCATTATTTTTTTATACAAGTGTTCATAGAAGTTTTATTTGTAATAGCCAAAACCTGGAAATAAGCCAAATAGCTATCAACATATAAATGGATAAACAAACTGTGACATATGCACATAAGGGAATACTACTCAGCAATAAAAAATAACAAACTATTGACACACACAATAATATGAGTGAAGCTCAAAATAATTATGCTGAATGAGAGCCAGGCCAAAAAAATAGAGTATATACTATATAATTCCATTCACATGAAACCCTACAAATACAAACTAATCTACAGTGACAGAAAGCGGAAGAGTGGTTGCTTTGGGATTGGGGATAGGAGGAATGGGAGGGAGAGACTATAAGGAATAGGAAATATAAGGAAAGTTTTCATAGGAATGGATATGTTTGCTACATTGTGATGGTTTCATGGATTTATACATATATCAAAATCTACCAAATTGTATGATTTAAATATGTACAATTTATTGTATATCAATTATGCCTCAAAAAAAGCTGATAAAAATAAAATTTCTAAGGATCAATCATGAGCGAGACAATAAGGTATAAATCTCTAAACTACAGTCTGCCTAACAGGAAAGGTTCAGCTAAAATGTAGAGATACATGCAATGCACAAGGGATACATGCATTACAAGAGTACAGACACATATAGGGTGCCATGTAGAGACCTTACTCGGGAATCTGTTTGGATTCTATACCAGCTCTGACACTAATTACTTGGGGTTAATTGGTTGAATTGTTTCTCCCAAGGGAAAAATAAATATATTGAAGTCCTAACTCCAATACCTCAGAATGTGACCTTATTTGGAAGCAGGTGATTGCAGATGTAACCAGTAAGACAGGTGACGAAGCTGCAGGCCAAGGAATGCGGGAAATTGCTGGCAAACTCAGAAGCCAGGAAGGGTTCTCCCTCAGGTTCCAAAGGAAGCACGGCAGTTCCGGGCTTCTCTTTGGTGGGAGGTTTTTGATTCCTGATTTAATCTCCCTGCTTGTTATAAGTCTATTGAGGTTTTCTATTCCTTCTTGAGTCAGTTTTGGTAATTTGTGTGGTTCTAGGCATTTGTCCATTTCATCTAGATTACAATTTGTTGTCATATAATTATTCATCGTATTCTCTTTTGATTTCTATGAGGTCAGTATTATGTCCTCACTTTCATTTCTGGTTTTAGTTGTATCTTCTCTTTATTTTTTCTTAGTTTAACTAAAAATTTGTCAATTTTTGTTTATCTTTTCAAAGAACTAACTTTTGGTTTTGGTTTTCTGTTCTCTATTTCATTTATCTTTGTACTTAATAATCTCTGCAAATAATCTTTATTATTTTGTTCCTTCCATTGGCTTGGGGTTTAAATTGTTATTCTTTTCTAGTTTTTTAGGAAAAACATGTTCTTTTGCAATGAAACTTCACTGTCCCTTCCTCAAGGGGTAGTGTCTGTTTCCCCTTATCCTGAATCTGGGTGGTCCTGTGACCCGTTTTGACCAATAGAATGTGGTAGAAGTTATGCTGGGTCGCTCCCCAGGGGAGGCCATGAAATATTTGCAGTCTGCACTTCCTTCTTGGAATCTTGCCTCCATTCAGTGAGGAAGTCCAAGTAGTAATGTGGAGAAGCCCACAGTAAGAACTGAGGAACCAACTGAGCTTCCAGCCAGACAGGACATGAGGCCACTGTGGACCTTCCAGCCACCCCAGAGCCACAGCAGATGCCACATGAATCAGAGCTGCTCAATCCTGCCTCAGAATAGTGAGAAATTATTTCTTGTGATTTTGAGCCATGACATCTTGTGGTAGTTACTTATACAACAGTTGATGACTGAAACAATAACCCAAGTCCTTCTCTTCCCACCACTTGTGAGGGTTCCTTGAGCCACAGGTTGCAAACCGCTAGCAGGGTCACCTAAGACCATCGGAAAACACAGATATTTACATTATGATTCATTAACGGTAGCAAAATTACAATTATGAAGTAGCAACGAAAATAATTTTATGGTGGGGGGGGGTCACCACAACCTGAGGAACTGTATTAAAGGGTCGCGGCATTAGAAAGGTTGAGAACCACTGTGTTAGGGTCAGGGAAGCGGCTTAAGAGTGGAGATAACCTCAAGAATTCACTTTAATCCTTCACATGCACTCAGGCTGAATGAATCTCTGATTATTTTTAAAAATGCTTTTTGTTTGCCTATGAAATTGGTTGTGTCTGGAGATTGCAAAGGCATTAGAGTTCAGTCTAGAGTTCAAAAGTCAATTCAGCTGTTTGCTCATCGGGTGTGTGATCTTCAACAAGACACTTAAACTCTCTGTGCAGTCAGCAGCAAACATGGCATCCGGCATGGTTCTCCTGGGGATTTAGTAAGATGGCCTATCCAATGTGCCAAGCATTGTGGTCCCTCAAAGAATGGTCAGTTCTTCTATTGCTGCTGCTCTTGCTTCCTTCTTTACCTCGCCGACATTGCAGGGGTGCCACAGGAAACATGAAAGTGGGTGTGTTAAACATCTGGATGGTTTCTTCTTATTTACCATTCCCAAAACTGGGTAACTGAAGGATGGACAAAGTACCCTAGAGAAAAATTTCTTGAGACTTTTGGAAATACAGTAGACCTGTTGAAATGTCAAGAAATCCACTAGATGACTCATGAAATATAAATTAATTACTCTAATTTTTATCTTGAAAGTGATAGAATTGTAAATTATTTTTCAAGATTAAAAAAAGAAATAAAAGAAAACACAGTCTGTAATATCAATTATAGGATGAAGGGATTATATTATCTATCCTCCTGGCCTCATCACCACCTGACAAACTCCTTATACATATGTATGTGTGCATGTGTGTGTGCATGCATGTATGTGTCTACATGTATATTTTGCACTGCCCTACACCTCAGGTGCTGGTGAGTCATAGAAGTTCACGAGTGAGAGAACTCAGTCCTGTCCTGTCTCTGCCCTGCACTCAGTAGACAACTGTTACTGGGGAGAAGACAAGACCTCGGTTCTTGTCCTCTTGACGGAAAGATTTCATCAAACAAGAGACAAAGTGCAGCAAAGCAAGTGAGAACTTATTGGCTGCAGCAAAATACACTGAGGACAGTGAACAGGGCTTAGCATAGAAGAAGCACGGGAGAGCCTGGGCCAGGCTGCTCTGGCTCCCTGGGAAGTCAGAGAAAAGGGGCCTTGGGGACAGGTTCAGGGGGTGAGCCCAGGATGAGCTGCCGCTGCCCACTGCTCCCCTGGTTGCAAGTCTCATGGTGTCCCTTAGAGGGAAGAAAGGGGAAGGGATAGGTGAGGGCATGCTCCCTGGGGGAGAGGGCAGCTGGGTCCTTTGTGTAGAAGGTCTTTATCTCTCTCCATATAAGGTGGGAATCTTAGGGGAGGTCTCAGGGGAGGGTCTCAATAGAGTATCCATCAGCTTCCAGGTGTGCTCTTCAGGGTCATGGTCTCCACTTCGTCAGCCCCAGGTCAGTAGGTCATTAGTCAATGCAGCTGGTCCTGAGGCAGCCATGGTGTCACTTGTCTGATTTTGCTGTTTTTCTGGGTCTAGAGCTAAAATACAACTGAGGCCTAGATGTTATCTCTAGGGAGGAAAGGTCAGGGCGTCTAAAGCGCCTTACCAGTAATATGAGAGGTCAGGGATCCAAACTGCATGACCAGAGATTTGCTAGGGGAGGAAAGGTTACCCTGGGGGTGAGGTCCTTGTTTTCCCAGTTTTGCCCATTGCTAGGCACCTGGGGCTTTCCACCTTAGTGACCTTCTGTACCTGGCCCATCGTCCTTGCTCTGCTCATGTCTGTCTAACTGCCTATAACACAATCTTTACAGGGGATGACTTTGGGTGCCAGCACAGCTCACAAAAATGTGGCTCCTCTCTGTGTACTATTCCTCCCATTTCCCATCCCCACATGCAACCAAGTTTCTGTTATATGAGGCTCCTGCTCATCCCTGCCCAACAGCAACAGCTGATTCAACTAAGTTGGGTAGCCGACCCATAGTGGACCAAGCAGATTCTTTCCTGTAGAAACTTGGTTTGAGGGTTGAAGAGAGCCAGCCAGTTCCTTTGTAGGCCGAACATGGGAATGGGGATGTGGATGCTCTGAGCAGCAGAGAGCTAGGGTCAAGACCACTAAGCAGACGCAACAATGGTGTGAGGAGAGGACTCCTGAGTTCTCTGTGGCCTATTTGCAGCCCGGCTTCCCCTTCCCCTTAGATCCCACAGAATATCCCTGAGTCCTTACAATAAATAATATTTGTTTGCCTGTTTGTTTGAAGTAACTGATATTGGTTGCTGCTTCTAACCAAATATTCCTCACTAGGCCACATGGATAAGTCACCAACCTTCATTATATTTCCATGTCTTCACCTACAAAATAATGGAATTTGGCCATATCTCTCTCTTTTCAGCTCTAATTTAGATTAAATGGTGCCTTCTTGAAGTCTGTCTCCGAGATATGGGTAGGGTTTTGCTTACCTGCTGCAGAGAGGGATGGGAAAAGACTACAGCGACCTTAGACTGTCAGCTCCCTAGAAATGCCACACAGGCAGACACCCTTCCCACAGAGCATGCTGGCTGAGAGAGTTCATCTTGAGATATTCCAGAGAAGGGCTCCACTCGCCCAGAGAAATAGAAATATCTGAGTGAGCAGGAGTCTTTGCAAACAAATCAGGATAGAATATATTTTTCCAGATAGGAATTTGGGGTATAACATTTTGGTCTCCATATCCTTTCTACACGTTCTTTCGGTCCCATAAATTATACATATTACATGCAGAATTATATACTTTCTTATATTTTTTAGTATAATTTTGTGATCATAAATCTTGTCTTCCTAGTTAAATTGTTCTTTATAGTAAAGGTCAAAATGTATGCCTCTTGTTCTGAATCCCTGCCCCATTACTGGTATTCTCGAAAACATTAAATTGCATTCCCCACCCAAATAAACCATTAAATGCTCTTACCTCATCAAGATTTTTGAAAAGTATATGCCATTTCCTGGCTGAAGGGGCAATTGATTGAATCAATGAATAATGCCATCATATTCCTGGGTTCATGCTGAGTGTCATAAAAAGTGCACCCGCTCAGTCACCCGATGCACCCACAGCCAGCTCTCCGAGAGCAAGCTACAGGCAGTAGAGGGGATGCTTTTCCATTTGTGACAGAGGGTTATCAACGGGTCAGAAGAACACTGCAAACAGTAGGTGCGGTGTTAACCCCAGTCACTGGAGACACAGATGGGGTTCAATGTGCAAACATACACTAGGGGAAATGCTCCTGTGAGAGAAAATAGGAACGAGGCAGAGAAGAGCTAGGAGGGTGGTCGGAGCACGGTGCTAGTGGAGGAGAGTGGGAGGAGAGTGGGTGACCGTCTCCTGGACTGCCAAGCAGTGTGAGAAAGAAGGTTCAGAAAAGCAGAGGCGTCCGTGGCTGCCAGGAGCACCTGCCCTCCTACTCTGCCCGGCTCAGTCACTGCCTGAGAGCAGCCCACAGGAGGCCCAGGTGTGGTGCAAATCCATGATGAAGTGGAGCAGGGGTCCTTGTCAACTGCACCCCTTGTGAATGGCATCCTGCAAGGTGTGGCCACCACAGATGCTCATAGTTCTGCTTCATTGAGTTGATTATCTTACCTTAGAAAGCCATATCCCTTTTCTGTTTTTAGTATGTCCATTCTGAGCAAGAGAGAAGATGCTACAGATCTCAGGAGGTAAGCGACCTTAGCCATCCAAGTTTACAATCTGGGCAAGTCCCCATCAGGAAATCCATTAGGAAGCTTCCAGAACCCACACTTCTTTAAGTCTCAGAAAGTTCAGATCACCTGACAAACATTTCATTTCCTTCAATAGCCTAATATTTGTTCTTCAAAACAGATAGGGTGCAATAGAAATGCATGTACGAGAGAGACAGAGAGAGAGAGAGAGAGAGAGAGAGAGAGAGAGAGAGAGAGAGAGGAGAGAGAGAGAGAGAGAGAGAGAGAGAAAGACAGAGGTGGCCTATGCTCCAGCCAATCTTTGAACCTGAAGAGTTCAGTACCTACTCCCTTTAGATCAAAATGAAAAGCAGAGCCAATGCAGCCAAGTCCACTTAATATCAAGTCACTAATAAAAAAAAAAAGTCTGCTTCATGGAGGGGGGTTTTCTTCAGACTCCAAGCAATTTGGCAAAATTGCAATACAACTAGCCAAATACACACTTGATATCAACACACCCCCTGGGTTAGAGCTAAGTAAAAAATCACTTTCTGGGACTAAAAATTACTTGCTCTCAACCAAAGTAAACAAAACAATTATTTTAATAGATTAAAACTTGCCATTTTGTTCCTTCTCTATGGGTGTGTTGGTACACAGAGCAGAGCCATTTGAGCAGAACAGAGTAACGATGTCAATTCTCTACAATTAAAGAGCTAAGAACTTGCTCCTGTTTTGTTGATGAAATTTTCTACTACTTCTATTTTTAGAAAACCCTATTTACACTATTCTGGAAGGAATCTAATCATATTAAAGTCACATTTCCCAGTAGTTCTTAGTAGATTAAATGAGACTTGTACATGGTTTAGAAATAACAAGTGTAATAATATTTGAAGACCTGTCTATGACTGGAAAACTAGACCCATTTTGTGTTCACATTTGCTCTCCCTTTGTTCAGGGAAAAGCCATTTGGCTACTTTCCTTGAACCTACATGTTTAAGCCTAATTTGGTCAAACTCAAAAGACTACAAGAACCCAAAGTAAATTTATACTCATCACTTAGATCAGCTTTAAAAATTACCTTTCATTCAGAATTCTTGTTGAAAATAGGGGAATACCTTTGCCCAACTTGCATGATTATTCTCCTATTAGCACTTTCTTCTTATACAGTCTTTCCTTCTGCTGTTCCTTCCAACATTTGCTGATTGGTATGTACCTGAAACTGTTAGGATCTGTGAGGACACAAAATACATAAAACACATTTTTACTCCTACAAGAATTTCAATTTAGTTGAAGAAGTAAGACACATATGTTTCTAGAACACACAACCATATACCATCAGTGGAACAGAAGTTTAAGGTTGAGATAGAAACTTTGGCCTTCAGTTCTTGGGTGGCACTTTAAGTAGGGGTTGGGAAAGATGTGTCTGAGATGAAAGAAGGCAAATAATGAGAAAATCAGGAAGAGAAAGAAAAGAAAACACAACGCATGACCAGTTGTGTTGAAGGAGAGGCCCATTTAGGGGCACAGGGATACATCAAACAGGAAAAGTAGGAGGGGCCAGGCTGTGGAGCATTTTTTCACACGAGCTAGAGCCAGCATGTCAAAGTCAAAGGCTAACACGGGCCAAATACACAAGGTATAAGTTTATATGGCCACAAAAAAAAAACAAAAGCTTCAATTTTCATAGACACATAGGTTTATTTCCATAGAGACATGCTGAATACAAAGGACTGAAATAAATGAGTAATTGTTAACATAAAATAATAGAACGTTTTAATAAAAGTTAATATTTTTTCTTGAACATTAACTTATCAGACAATGAATGACTGCAAAATTAATAAGCGTAATGCAAATAAACCTATTTTTCTTGTTCTCTAAAAGCGAAATATTTCCTGTTGCACACACCAAACAAGTTAGTGCAAGACTAATGACATGGCCATGAGCTGCTAAATTATTCACTGCTAGTATTAGTGGTTCTTGTTCCGGCATTAAGAAGGGTTTAGCAATCTGGAGAAAGGCTGTGTGTAACTTAAGTAAGAGTCTAAAGATGAAAGATAATTTTGAAAGGCATTGGAGTCAGAGGAGCCTGGTTAAAGAAACCAAGTTCTCCTTGTCTCAGGACCCCTTGCTTTTTATTAAAGGCAATTTGTCCTAAGGTAAGGGGGAGATATACACTTCAAAGGGTAGGGTTTCATCTAGGGAGTTCATTGTCAGAATGGAGAATAGCCTGTGGCTGTTCAGGTGTTTGGCCAACAGGAGGCAATAACATGTAGATTAAGATGCCCTGAGCTGTGTGCCAGCAAACAATCATCCTTTTTAGGTTTGGGGAAATGCCTTTTAGCCATTCCCAGGTGATAACATATGTGGCTCAGCCCTTGTTGAATCCCCAAGTTCCATCAACCTTTTAATGAAACTCTTGCAATTATGACATGCTAGAATTGGCTTCCAGCATTTCAACCTTTTTGATTTTTTTAATTTTAACAAGAATGTATGTTTTAAGATTTTAAAATTCAATGAAAAGGACAGAGTTCTATCAAGTCCCTTTAAATTGCTGTCAGGCATTAAAGGAATTAGCCTGCAGTCCTTTTCTTTCTGGGCCAAGAGTTCTTTGAGTCCCAATTTCAATGTCCAACAGTTTTTTATGTGTACATTTCAGCAATGATATTTCAGTTCTGGATGGTGGGCAAACGATGGCAATGCAGGTCTGACCTTCTCTGGTTTGGTCCTGGACAACCTGCAGTCATGCACAGCTGCTGACTGCTAGGCGTCTTCACTATCTTCATTTCTGGACTGTTTCTCCTCTGTTCTTGGGGGCCACTGTTAGTTCTGTGGCTGGAGCAGTCCGGTCAGTTCCTCTCTGGGATCCGTTGTTGCAGGAATCCACATGAGCTTGGAGGAGTTTTCTGGAAATAAACAAACATATTCTCGACCAGAGGTTAATAAAGGAATCTTTTCTATAAATTAGACTTGGGATCCTTTCATTTTTGTCCAAACAATTTTCCTTTGGCTTATTTTGACACCATGTGTGTTTTCATGGGTGTCTTGCTATCAGTATTACAAATGAAAATTAGTTTTCCAAAGTAAAAAATTTCTTGATGTAATTTACTTATAGGATATTATCCCACTATCTCCCCCTTTTTTTAATTTAAATATTAGGAGGTTTTTAGAAATTTTACAATGCAGTCTTAATAACTTTTAATTTTATATTCAGAAATATGACTGCTTTTGGATTCTTTGAATGTTAAGCAATTTTATTATGAGATGAACCATCAGTAAAAAATTTAGTTAATGCTTCAGGAACAGTTTCCTGCCCAGTACAATTAAATTTCTTGAATATTCACTTATATCAATTAGCCAATTTAAATCAATCTGAAATAAGGTTTATTTTTTTAACTTCACTTGTCCTAGGTTATGGACAGTAAATGACATTAATTAAATCCTTGCCATCAATTCTTAAGTAACTTTATATAAACTTTGTCAGAGAGGCAAAAATACAAATTCTTTTCTTTTCTTTTTGAGGCTTAATATATTGACTTTTAATTACAGTTCTTCAGATGTTTGAAGGGAGCCTCTCTCTTTCTCCTTCCAAAATAATTGTCAGGCTACAGAGAGTTTCATTCAAAAATCTTTGTTTTTCTTTTTTACACCAAGCAACCTACAGGGCTGCTGCGTGGATACTGAGTCATACATCTGAATAGCTATATTACAATGACTCTCTTTACATTATGTTGACTACTATTTCTTTATATATATATATATATATATATATATATATATATATATATTATATATATATTAAGGTATTATATGTGTACATATCTTACCATTGCCCCCCCCACCCCACTCCCATACATGCCCTCACCCCCCAGAGTTTTGCGTCCATTGGTTATGCTTATATGCACGCATACAAGTCCTTCAGTTGATCTTATCTCCCCCACTTCTCCCTAAACTTCCCGCTGTAATTTGACAGTCTGTTTGATGCTTTACTGTCTCTGTATCTATCTTTTTGTTCATCAGTTTATAATGTTCTTTACTATCCATAAATGAGTGATATCCTGTGGTATTTTTTTTTTCATTGACTGGCTTATTTCACTTAGCATAATGTTCTCCAATTCCATCCAGGTTGCTGCAAATGGTAAGAATTCCTTCTTTGTTATGGCAGCATAGTATTCCATTGTGTAGATGTACCATACTTTTCTGATCCAGTCATCTGTTGATGGGCACCTAGGCTGTTTCCAAATCTTAGCTATTGTAAATTGTGCTGCTATAAACATAAGGGTGAATATATCCTTTCTGATTGGTGTTTCTAGTTTCTTAGGATATATTCCCAGGAGTGGGATTACTGGGTCAAATGGGAGTTCCATTTTCAGTTTTTTGAGGAAACTCCATACTGTTCTCCACAGTGACTGCACCAGTCTGCATTCCCACCAGCAGTGCACGAGGGTTCCTTTTTCTCCGCATCCTAGCCAACACTTGACGTTTGTTGATTTGTTGATGATAGCCATTCTGACAGGTGTGAGATGGTACCACATTGTCGTTTTGATTTGCATCTCTCGGATAATTAGTGACTTTGAGCATGTTTTCATGTGTCTCTTGGCTTTCCTTCTGTCTTCTTTTGAAAAGATTCTATTTAGGTCCATTGTCCATTTTTTTATTGGATCATTTATCTTCCTTTTATAAAGTTGCATAAGCTGCCTGTAGATGTTGGAGATTAAAACTTTATCAGTGATAGCATTTGCAAATATGTTCTCCCATGCAGTGGGCTTTCATGTTGTTTTGTTGATGGTTTCTTTTGCTGTAAAAAAGCTTTTTATTTTGATATAGTCCCATTTGTTTACTTTCTCTTTAGCTTCCATTGCCCCAGGGGCAGTGTCAGTGAAGAAGTTCTTTTGGCAAATGTCTGAGATTTTGCTGCCTGTGGATTCCTCTAGTATTTTTATGGTTTCCCATCTTATGTTTAAGTCCTGTATCTATTTTGAGTTTATTTTTGTGTATGGTTTAAGTTGGTGATCTAGTTTCATTTTTTTGCATGTATCTGTCCAATTTTCCCAACACCATTTATTGACGAGACTGTCTTGACTCCATTGTATGTTCATGCCTCCTTTGTCAAATATTAATTGAGCATAGTGGTTTGGGTCGATATCTGGATTTCGTACCAAACAGTACCAGGCTGTTTTGAGAACCATAGCTTTGTAATACAGCTTGAAATCTGGTATTGAGATCCCTCCTACTTTATTCTTCTTTCTCAGGTCTATTCGGGGTCTTTATTTTATTCCAGATGATTTTTTGGAGAGTTCTTTCTAGGTCTGTGAAATATGCTGCTGGTATTTTGATGGGGAGTGCATTGAATCTGTAGATTGCTTTGGGTAGTATGGACATTTTAATGATGTTGAGTCTACCAATCCATGAACATGATATGTTCTTCCATCTGTTTACGTCTTCCTCTATCTCTTTTTTCAGTGTCCTGTAGTTTTCCGTGTATAGGTCTTTTACCTCCTTAGTTAAGTTTATTCCTAGGTATTTTAATTTTTTTGGTGTGATGGTAAATGGGATTGCTTTTTTAGTTTCTCTTTCTGTAAGTTCACTATTGGTGTATAGAAATGCCATAGATTTCTTGGCATTAATTTTGTATCCTGCTACATTGCCAAATTCATTTATTAAGTCTATTAGTTTTTTGATGGAGTCTTTCAGGTTTTTTATGTACAATATCATGTCATCTGCAAATAAGGACAGCTTTACTTCTTCTTTTCCAATTTGGATGCCTCTTATTTCTTCTTCTTGCCTAATTGCAATGGCTAATACTTCCAGTACTATGTCAAACAGGAGTGGTGAGAGTGGGCATCCCTGTCTTGTTCCTGTTCTTAGGGGAAATGGTTTTAGTTTTTGCCCATTGAGTATGATGTTTGCTGTGGGTTTATCATATGTAGCTTTTATTATGTTGAGGTATGCTCCTTCTATTCCCACCTTGTTGAGAGTTTTTATCAAGAAAGGGTGTTGGATTTTGTCAAATGCTTTTTCTGCATCTATTGATATGACTATGTGATTTTTATCTCTCAATTTGTTTATGTGATGTATCACGTTTGTTGATTTGCGGATATTGTACCATCCTTGCATTCCTGGGATAAATCCTACTTGGTCATGGTGTATGATCTTTCTGATGTACTGCTGGAGCCGATTTGCTAGAATTTTGTTGAGGATTTTGGCATCTATGTTCATGAGGGATATTGGCCTGTAATTCTCTTTAATTGAGTTGTCTTTATCTGGTTTTGGTATTAGGGTGATGCTGGCTTCATAGAAGGAGCGTGGAAGTGTTCCTTCCTCTTGAATTTTTTGGAATAGTCTGAGGAGGATATTTGGTAAAACTCTCCTGTGAAGCCGTCTGGCCCCGGGCTTTTGTTTGCCAGCAGCTTTTTGATGACTGCTTCAATTTCTTCCATAGTTACTGGCCTGTTGAGCTGTTTAGATTCTTCCTGATTGAGTTTTGGAAGGTTATATTTTGCTAGGAATATGTCCATTTCCTCCAGGTTGTCCAGTTTGTTGGAATAGAGTTGTTCGTAGTATTTTGTAACAATCCTTTGTATTTTGTCAGGGTCTGTTGTTATTTCACCTCTTTCATTTCTGATTTTGTTTATTTGGGTCCTCTCTCTTTGCTTCTTGGTGAGCCTGGCTAGAGGTTCATCAATCTTGTTTATCCTTTCAAAGAACCAGCTCTTGGTTTTGTTGATCTTTTGTATTGTTTCTTTGGTCTCTATGTCGTTTATCTCTACTCTGATCTTTATTATTTCCTTCCTTCTGCTTACACTGGGCTTTTCTTTCTCTTTTTCTAACTCTTTGAGTTGTAGGGTTAGGTAATTTATTACCATTGTTTCTTGGGTGTTTTTTTTTTTGCAGTAGGCTTGTAGAGCTATGAACTTCCCTCTCAGGACTGCTTTTGCTGTGTCCCATAGATTTTGGATTGTTGTGTTTTCATTGTCATTTGTTGCCATGATGTTTTTTATTTCTTCCTTGATGTCTTTGGTAACCCAGTCATGGTTTAATAGCATGCTGTTTAGTCTCCATGTGTTTGATTTCTTTGGGTTGTTTTTATTGTAGTTGATTTCCAGTTTTATGCCACTGTGATCTGAGAAGATGCTTGATATGATTTCTATCTTCTTGAATTTGGAGAGACTTTGCCTATGTCCTAACATATGGTCTATCTTTGAAAATGACCCATGTGCAATTGAGAAGAATGTGTATTCTGTGGCTTTGGGGTGAAATGTTCTGAAGATGTCAATTAATTCCATCTGTCTAGTGAGTCATTTAGGATTGCTGTTTCTTTTCTGAATTTTTGTTTAGAGGATTTGTCCAATGGTGATAGTGGGGTATTAAAGTCTCCTACTGTGATTGTATTGATGTCATTCTCTCCTTTGATATCCTCCAGGAGTTTTTTTTTTGTGTTTTTTTTTTTTTATGTATTTGGGTGCTCCTGTATTAGGTGCGTATATGTTTACCAGAGTTATTTCTTCTTGTTGGATTGCTCCCTTTAGTATTATGAAGTGGCCTTTGTTATCTCTTGGTATGTCCTTCACTTTGAGATCTAATTTGTCAGATATAAGTATTGCTACCACAGCTTTTTTTTCATTTCCATTCGCCTGGAAAACCTTTTTCCATCCCTTCACTCTCAGTCTGTGTGTGTCTTTTTTTCTGAGGTGGGTTTCCTGTAGACAGCAGATATATGGGTTTTGTTTTCTTATCCAATCTGTTATCCTGTGTCTTTTGATTGGGGCATTCAATCCATTTACATTTAAAGTTATTATTGATAGGTACTTATTTGTCGCCATTTTTATTCTATACCCTTGTGTTCCTTCTTCACTTCCTATTTCTTCTTTCTAATGCAGACCCTTTAGCATTTCTTGCATTGCTGGTTTGGTGGTGATAAACTCACTTAGTCCTTTTTTGTCTGTGAAGCTCCTGATTTCACCTTCAATTTTGATTGATAGCCTTGGTGGGTACAGTATTCTTTGATTCAGACCCTTCCTTTGCATCACTTTGTATATTTCATTCTATTCCCTTCTGGCCTGATGAGTTTCTGTTGATAAATCAGTTGCTAGTCTGATGGGGGTTCCTTTGTATGTAACTTTGTCTCTCTCTGGCCGCTTTTAAGATTCTTACTTTGTCGTTGGTGTTTGCCAATTTAATTATAATGTGCCTTGGCGTCGGTTTTTTGGGGTTCATTTTGCTTGGGACTCTGTGGGCTTCTTGGATTTGTGTGGTTTTTTTCTTCCCTATATCAGGGATGTTTTCTGTCATTATTTCTTCAAACAGGTTTTCTATTCCTTGCTCAGTTTCCTTTCCTTCTGGAACCCCTATTATTCGGATGTTGTTTGTTTCATATTGTCCCAAAGTTCCCTTAGGCTCTCCTCCTGCTTTCTGATTTTTTTTTTTTCTAGAAGCTGCTCTACTTGGGTATTTTTTTCCATCTTGTCTTCCAGCTCGCTGATGTGGTCTTCTACTTCTTCTAGTCTACTCTTGATGCATTCTATTGAGTTCTTTACAGCAGCGATGTCATTTTTCATTTCTTCTTGGGTGCTGCCCGGTCAGGGGACCCCCGCCTAGCACTCCCCCACCTTCTCCTGGAGTTTAGCTGTCCCTTAGCTTGCTAACAAACACTCCCCGTGAGAACCTCAGCTGTTCTTTCTTTCTGCTCCGGGACAAGGTTCAGAACACGTCTCTCTATTCTGCCGACATTTTCTCTCCTCCCTCTGACTACTATTTCTTGTCAGATTTAATACTTTAACAACAATCTTTAGTTTACCCTGTAAATATTAGTGGAAGAGATTTCAAAATTTTCAAATTTTTCCTTTTTAATAAGCTTAGAATTTTATTTTTAAAGAGTATCCCCTTTGGCTTATTTGCATATACAGAGGGATCATGAGAGGTCTCAGTAACTTTTTTAGAATACTTAGCTACTTTATTTTGCCCTCCTTAGAGGCCAAAACCTTCATAACATTTAAAGTATATCTATATAAGTAAAATATATTGGTTAATTTTTATTTGATAAAGCTTTCCATGTGATCTCAAGTATATTAAATCAGTTTAATTCAAAAATATTTCCTTTAAGAATAGAGCACAAATTCCTTGAATCATTCCAGGCCCTTGGAGTTTTCCAAAAATCATCCCTCAGTTATAGCCTTGACATTTAACTTGGAAAGATCATTAATATATATATATATATATATATATATATATATATATATATATATATATATATACTAGAGGCCCAGTGCATGATTGAATCATGCACGTTTGTGGGGGGAGCTGGGTGCCTGTCCGCTGGTGCACCAGGCCTGAGCGGACAGGCACCCAGCTCCCCCGCTTTTGATGGTCCGCGGTGGGACCTGAGCTTGCTGCCCCAGAGGCCCCTTCTGTGCCGCAGCACAGCCATGGCCCAGACGCTGAGCTCGAGCCGCTGCTGGCGATGGGAGCTCAGCGTCCCGCTGGCCCAATCAGCCACCCCAGCCACCCCGAGTCCCGCCGCCCCCGCGCCTCCTGGCCAATCGCAGGCATAGCGAAGGTACAGTCAATTTGCATATTTGTCTATTATTAGGTAGGATATATATATATATATATATATATATATATATAATTTAAAAATTATAATACTTTCTATAATTATCTTATGATATCAATTAAATTTAAACTGGTTTTTATATTAAAAATTTTGGTTGGCATCACAGAATTAATCCTCTTTTTTAATTAGACCAAAAAACAACATTTTTTGAATTCCTAATTTTTTTTCAGAGAAAACACAAAAATCATTTTTTCAAAAATAAATTTCTATACTTTAGGCATCTAGTTACCACAATTACATTTTCTCCCAATTTAATTTGAATCTTGAGCTTTTAGAGCTAGCAAGTCAAATATTTAGATTATTTAGATTAGTAATACCTTTATATTTTTAAGAATAAATTTCAAAAATACAAGACATAATCAATCAATAGCTTTAATTTTGTCCTCCAGATTTTTCATAAGGCAAATTCAGATTATTGAACAATTTTTTATCATTTGATTTAGTAAATTTTACTTTTAAGTTGCCAGCGGCTCTGGAAAACCACATTTGAGGCTTGCAAAACAGGTTTGGCAAGGGCCTAGCCGATTGACTTTAAACCGACCATATTTTTTCTGCTTGGGGAAGTCAAGAAGCAAACTTGTAGGTATTCAAATGCAAAATTGTTACATTTCTTAAAGATTGCCGCTGGTGGAAAACTTTGGCCTACCTTATTAATTAACAAAGGATGCAGCCAGTTTTTACCTGGGCTACTTAGATTTTTATAATATATTTTTTATCTATGTTTCAACAATTTTTGAGATTCAAATCCAATTATAATTATTTTAAGGCATTTTCTTTGGCAAATTTTTGTAACAGAGACAATTTACTGATTTTCTTGGTCGCCTTAAATTTAACTTTTATTATGAAAATACCAATCTTGTTGCTAGAACCTGCTTATATTTTTCTGTTTGGTTCCTTTCCGCCATCTTTCTGAGGAAAAAACCAGTCCTGGGGTTTTATTTAGTACCATCACAAAGAGAGATTTAAGCTTAGCTAAAAACTCTGTTTAGCCGAAACCAGTTTGGCTCAGGGGATAGAGCGTCAGCCTGCGAACTGAAAGGTCCCGGGTTCGATTCCGGTCAGGGGCATGTACCTTGGTTGCGGGCACATCTGTGCAGGAGGCAGCTGATCAATGTTTCTCTCACATCAATGTTTCTGACTCTCTATCTCTCTCCCTTCCTCTCTGTAAAAAAATCAATAAAATAAAATAAAAAAACCTCTGTTTAAATGTCCAAAATCAGACAGTTGCGTACATTTGTTTTAAGCTAGCTTCTCTCTTTATGAGCACAGAAATCCCAGACGCATTTCTAACTTTTCATGGAGAGAAGGAGACTTTAAATTAGCATACTGGGAGAAGGGGCGTCCATATTGGATCTCCACGTGTCTCCCTTCCCCCACATCCTGCTTGCTTTGATTCAGCTGCATTTCTTTTCCCAATTAAAGGCATGCTTAATAGATAAAGATAGATTTTAAATTTTTTCCTATTTCGCTTTCCAAAGTAATAACTGGCACCCAAGGTGACCTTAGCCAAATTTGCTTTTCCCAACAAGTTCTTCTATAATTTTTAAACAAAGCTTTAAGTAGTCTTTCTGCAAGATTGCTGTTAGCTCTGCCCTCTCCAGACACCTTTGAATCTCTCTGCACCAGAGGGGGATTCAGCAGTGGGGTTTTATTTCTTATTACAGATTTTTTATTCCAAATACAAATTAGGATTTTAATTTGAACAAGAAACCACATTTTTTTAAAAGTACCTTTTGATATTCCAATTTGTTTGCAATTTTGCCTTTTAATCAAATTTTTCCCCATTATAATCTGACTTAAAACAAAAGATTTTCCTTGCCCACTCTGGTTTTGTGACATTTCCAAAGCTAGTACAAGTGTTACACACAGTTCAATCTTACCACCATACCGGTGTTGTTTCCACTCAGGCGAATCCTTCTTTTCCAGATTGTTCCTAGTTTGAGCGCCATTAATGCCAGGATTTTTGTTCCAGCATTAAGAAGGGTTTAGCAATCTGGAGAAAAGTTGTGTGTAACTTAAGTAAGAGTCCAGAGACGAAAGATAATTTTGAAAGGCATTGGGGGTCAGAGGAGCCTGGTTAAAGAAACCAAGTTCTCCTTGTCTCAGGACCCCTTGCTTTTTATTAAAGGCAATTTGTCCTAAGGTAAGGGGGAGATATACACTTCAAAGGGTAGGGTTTCGTCTAGGGAGTTCATTGTCAGAATGGAGAATAGCCTGTGGCTGTTCAGGTGTTTGGCCAACAGGAGGCAATAACATGTAGATTAAGATGCCCTGAGCTGTGTGCCAGCAAATAATCATCCTTTATAGGTTTGGGGAAATGCCTTTAGCCATTTCCAACAGGTGATAACATATGTGACTCAGCCCTTGCTGAGTCCGCAAGTTCCATCAACCTTTCAATGAAACTCTTGCAATTATGACATGCTGGAATTGGCTTCCAGCAAGAAATGGTGTGCCTGCGCGTGAGACACATAAGGGAAATAAATGCAACTAGATTATAGTAATTAGTCATTAGTGAATGTTGTAGTTCATCTATATATATATAAAAGCCTAAGTGACCATGACGACCTGACAACCAGACAACCGGCCCGTAGCTATGATGTGCACTGACCACCAGGGGGCAGATGCCCAATGCAAGAGCTGCCCCCTGGTGGTCAGTGCGCTCCCACAGGCAACTTCCTGTGGCAGGCCAACCTCCCACAGTCCCTCCACCCAGCCAGTCTCCATCAGCCCTGATCACCAGCGAGGCTGAGGGACCCCCACCTGTTCACAAATTCGTGCACTGGGCCTCTAGTTATTAATAATTATGTATAACAGGATATTGTAAAAATTAAGTTACAAAACTTTTATTAAAATGTTTTTTACATACCATTATATTGGCTGGGCAGCAAAAATATTCATTGCGGGCCACAAGTTTGACATGCTTGAGCTAGAGAGTTTAGCCTTTAATACAAAGGCAACAAAGAGCCACTAAAGACTTTTAAAAGAGGGTGCTTGTGGAGAGTCAGAGACAGAAAAGGGAGTTCAAGATTGAACTTTGAGAAGTCTGTCACCCTTATAGGTGTACCTTCCTCTAATATATTCAGGGAAGGGAGCACCTGTGGTGTGTTTGACCCTCCATTATCATATTTTCCACTCAGCCCCTCTCACACTACCTGGGGCAGCTCCTACTGCTCTTCCTCACCTGAGCCTATGGATGCCAGCTATTTCTTGATAGGATACACCTGGGTGGGGTGGGATGGTGTCTGCTTTCTGGGCTGCCCTTTATTTATCCAGAAAACCACTCAAACAAAGCTCTGGGCATGCTAAAAACTTTATTGAATTTTTGGGAATAATTACAGAAAATGATAATGTATAAAAGTAGAAAAGTTATGTCTCTGTGCTAAATAGAATATTATATCACAGAATCTTAGAGAAAAGGAAGTCATTGTCCCTTTCACAAGACACATCCAACTGCCCAGTCTTGCTTTCATGACTTGAAGCCCATCCTTCTCCCTCTCTACTTAAAGAAAAGCCCATGTGACTTTTTATTTTTGCCATGCAAATCTCCACACCTTTTTCAGAACCCAGTGGCTTCTCTAACACTGGACCATATCCTCACTCCATATTGGTACACAAGCCAGAGGACACAGCCAGCTACTAGGGCATTTCCCAGAGTTCAAGATAATGCATTTGGATGACAATGCAGGTGGCTTCAAGGGAGCATCCCAGGGAGGGCTCTCCCACTCCAAGTTCAGTCCCTGTGCAGGCATCTTCACCTGGGAGGTGAGCATAGCCCTCTACATTGTCCTACACATAACATGCGAAAACACCACCTCACACCCTTTTCAAGCAAAACCATGATTCTTAGAGACAACATAGTCTAAATACACATGAAGATAAATATTTTCTGAAAGGCAATATAACCAATAAAAATTTTTCCAGTCTATCACTGAAATAGCGTTTTACATTGTAAAGCAGAACAAGTTTTCTCCCTTTTTTCATTCTCTTGCTCCAGGAATGCCTATGGCCCACTTGTGGGACACTGGCTTTCAAAAAACAGAACCATCCACCACCCAAAGACCCTGCAGAAACTCTGAATTCTAGTTGCCTTACAAAAAATGTGAGAAAAGCAGCCAGCTACAGTGGCAAAGACATAATGAACAGAAAAATAAAAGAATAAAGAAAATAGAATTCCAATTCAGGTCAAGGAAGACAGTGGAAAGTAGGCCACAGTTTCATGCACTCCAAAGAAAACAACATAGAAGAAAATGACAGAAAGTCATTGCCAATCTAGACCTCATTGGTGACCATTTACCAAGTTTCAATAGAATGGGGAGGGTAGAGTTGAAACCACAGTGGTTTTCTCTTCAGGAAAAGATATCAGTGGGCAGAAAGGAAAGGAGGAGATGAGGCTAAAGATGATAGATTTGGAGTAAGGTTTTATTTAGGTGAGAAGTACCTGGAAATGGTTTTAAGCAGCTAGATAGGAGAGATTGAATGCTGACTGTCTCTAGTTGATGAAACAAGGCGAGCTGGGAATTAGGAAGAGGAGATAGAAAAAGGAAGCCATCTTAACAAGAGTTGACCCCTTTTATTTTGAGAAAGGGAGAAAAAATGTAGGGCTTAGTATCCAGAATATGTGAAGAACTCCTACAACTCAAAACAAAACAAAAACAAATAATCCCAGGATGGACTTAATAAACATTTCTCTAAATATATGTATATACACACACACACATATGGCCAATATGCGCATAAGAAGATGCTCAACATCATTAGTCATTATTAGGGAAATGCAAGTCAAAATTACAATAAGCTACCACTTCATACTATAATAAAACACACACAAACAAAACCAGAAAATCACAAGTGTTGGTAAAGATATGAGGAGTTGGAGCCCTTCTATATTGCTGGTGGGAATGTAAAATGGTGTAGCAGCTCTGGAAAACAGTTTGGTGATTCATCAAAAAGTGAAACTTACTATATGATTCCATTCCTACATATATCTCCAAAAAATAAAACAGGGACTCAAATAGATTATTTGTTCAAGACTGTCCATAGCAACATATAAAAAGTGGAAACAACCCAAGTATCCTTCAACAGATGAATGGATGTATTAGTTAGGGTCCACCAGAGGAACAATAGATCAGATAGATATACAGATACATAAATTTAATAAGATTTATTACAAAGTATTGGCTCACACAATTATGGAGTCTGAGAAGTTCCATGACCTGCTCTCTGCAAAGCTGAAGGCCTAGGAAAGCTGGCAGTGAAGTTCCAAGACCTGCGACGTGGGGAGCTATGTGCAGATTCTAGCCCAGGTCTGAAGGCCTGAGAACCAGGAGTGCTGAGCGGGGAGAGGAGTGAATTCAATCTTCCTCCACCCTTTTTCTCTACTTAAGCCTCAGCAGATTATAGTAATACTGTACATTAAAACTCCAAAATTATCTATTCAATTTTAAAATTAACATATGTAAATTAGCAAGATTACTGTATACAAACTCAACATACAAATAGATGTATAATTATTAATATAATTGTATTTATAATGTACTTTAAATAATAATATAATTATATATAATTTAAAACTTTTATAAATTCCATTTACAACAGAAAAACATTAAATTCTTAGCAATAAGTGTAACAAAAGATGTGCAGCCTGGCTGGCATGGCTCAGTGGTTGAATGTCGACCTATGACCCAGGAGGTCAAGGTTCGATAACCAGTAGAGTAAATGCGGGGGTTACAGGCTCAATCCCTAGTGTGGAAAGTGCAGGAGGCAGCCAATCAATGATTCTCTGTCATCATTGATATTTCTATCTCTCTCTCCCTCTCCCTTCCTGGATCCAGGTGAGGCCTCGCGCACCTAGGTCCGAGAGAGTCCACGCGCCCCTGGGTCTGGGAGAGGCCACGCGCCCCTGGGTCCAGGTGAGGCCATGTGTCCCTGGATCCGGGTGAGGCCTCGCGCACCTAGGTCCGGGTGAGGCCACGTGCCCCTGGGTCTGGGAGAGGCCACGCGCCCCTGGGTCCGGGTGAGGCCATGTGTCCCTGGATCCGGGTGAGGCTGGGTCCCGGGTCCGGGTGAGGCCTCGCGCACCTAGGTCCGGGTGAGGCCATGCGCCCCTGGGTCTGGGAGAGGCCACGCGCCCCTGGACCTGGGTGAGGCTGGGTCCCTGGGCCCGGGTGAGGCCACACGCCCCTGGGTCCGGGTGAGGCCACACGCCCCTGGGTCCGGGTGAGGCCACGCTTTTCTGGCTCTGGGTGAAGCTGGATCCCGGGTCCGGGTGAGGCCGTGTGCCCCTGGATCCGGGTGAGGCTGGGTCCCGGGCCCAGGTGAGGCCGTGCACCCCTGGGTCTGGGAGAGGCCACGCGCCCCTGGATCCAGGTGAGGCCACGCGACCCTGGGTCCGGGTGAAGCTAGATCCCGGGTCTGGGTGAGGCCGTGTGCCCCTGGATCCGGGTGAGGCCACGTGCCCCTGGGTCTGGGAGAGGCCATGTGCCCTTGGGTCCGGGTGAGGCCTTGCACCCCTGGGTACGGGTGAAGCCGGATCCTGGGTCTGGGTGAGGCCGTGTGCCCCTGGATCCAGGTGAGGCTGGGTCCCGGGCCCGGGTGAGGCCACGTGCCCGCTGGGTCTGGGTGAGGTCACGTGCCCCTGAGTCCGGGTGAAGCTGTGCCCCTGGGTCTGGCCGAGACGAAACCAGAGGGAGTCGGACCTCCATTACCACCATTTGTCCACCATCCAGAGCTGAGGGGTCAGTGCTGACATGTACACATAAGGAACTGGTGGACATTGAAATTGGGTCTCAAAAGAACTGTTGGTCCAGAAAGAAACTCACTACAGACTGATTCATTTGCCTGTCAGCATAACTATTATTGCTCGTCTCACATTCAGTTCTTATAAGTATATCTCTAGGGACACATGATCTCGTTCATCTAGGGGAAATAATGAACAACATAGACTGAAGAACAAGAACAGAACCAGAAACAAGGAGGCATCGATCGGACTATCAGGCCTCAGAGGGAGGATAGGGGAGGGTGGGGGGAGCGGGGAGAGATCAACCAAAGGACTTGTGTGCATGCATATGAGCCTATCCAATGGTTAAGTTCAACAGGGGGTTGGGGCATCCGTGGGGAGGGTTGTGGGATGGGAATGGGGGGATGAGGACAAATATGTGACACCTTAATCAATAAAGAAATTAAAAAAATAAATAAATAAAATAAAAATGGATAGATATACATGTTTATGAAATTATAGAATCAACATTGTACAGATGTCAATTCTAACCAAAAACTGATGTCTAGATTCAAGACAATTATAATAAAAATTCCTACAGGTATTTTTTTGTTTGTACAGGAATCTGGCAAACTTACTATTAACATTTATATGGAAATGAAAAGGTTTATAAAAAAATATCAAGACCTTTCTAAAGAAGAAAAACAAGGAAGACTTTGACAAACAACAAGTGATGGCAAGGATGTGGAGAAAAGGGAACCCTCATGCACTGCTGGTGGGAATGCAGACTGGTGCAGCCACTGTGGAAAGTAATATGGTGTTTCCTCAAATAATTAAATATGGAACTGCCTTATGACCCAGTGATTCATCGTCTGGGAATTTATCTAAAGAAACTCAATACACTAACTCAAAAGAATATATGTACCCCTATGTTCATTGCAGTGTTATTTACAATAGCCAAGATTTAGAATCAGCCCAAGTGCCCATCAGTAAAAGAGAGGATAAAAATGCTTTGGTATGTCCAGCCAGATGGTGTGGCTCAGTGGTTGAGCATCGACCTATGAACTAGGAGGTCATGATTCAATTCCTGTTCAGGCTCAATCCCCCTTGCAGGAGGCAGCCGATGGATTCTTCTCTCTCATCATTGATGTTTCTCTCTCTTTCTCTCTCTCTCTCTCTCTCTCTCTCTCTCTCTCTCTCTCTCTCTCTCTCTCTCTTTCTCTCTCTCCTTTACCCTTTCTCTCTCTCCCTCTCCCTTCCTCTCTGAAATCAATTTTTAAAAATAAAGAAAGAAGAAAATTGATATCTGAAAAAAAAAAAAACCACATGTGGTACATTTATACAATGGAATACTACTCTGCCATAAACAGGAAAACAATTTTACCCTTTTCAATAGCATGGATGGACCTGGAGGATATTATACTAAGTGAACTAAACCAGTCAGAGAAAGACAAGTACCATATGATTTCATTCATATGTGGAATTTAATGAATAAACTGAACTACCAAGCAAAATAGAGACAGACTCATAGAGAGCAAACTGACAGCTCACAGGGGAGACGAAGTTGGAGGGGGTTGGAGGGATCAAGGAATTGAGCAAAAAAAGAGAAAAGAGAGCAAGAACTCATGGACAACTGTGTGGTGATTGCAGGGGTGGAGAAGGATGGGTGGAAGAGGGCATAGAGGGGATAAATGGTGATGGAGAAATAAAAATAAAGTATTTTTAAAAATAAAAACAAGGAAGACTTGCTTACCAAATATCCGGAATTATTGTAAAGTGTAATAATTAAAATGGCAGGTCATTAGCATAAACGTATGGGGAATGGAGCAGGACAGTGTCAGAAAATGGACTCGTGCTTGCGTAGACCTGACAAGCCCACCCCTGCAGAGGGAGTGCACAGACTTTACGGAAGCCTGCCAGGAAAAGTGGGTGCTCCTGTGAGGAAAATGAAACTTGGCCCCTACCTCACTCCATGTAAAAACCAACTTCAGGTAGATTACACATTTAAATGTGAAAGGCAAACAATAATCAAAATAATCTATATATATAAATGGCTAATATGCAAAGTGTCCCCTCAGGAGTTTGACCAGGAGACCAGGAGTTTGATCACTCACCATGACATGTGCTGACCACCAGGGGGTGGTGTGGAATGAAGGAAGGCCCCAGCCGGCAGCCGGCAGCTGGGGAAGGAAGGCCCCAATCAGCCCTTATCGTCAGCCAGGCTTAGGTACCCTACCCATGCACAAATTTCGTGCAGCAGGCCTCTTGTATCTATATATAAAGCCAGCGACCAGAATGCTGTAACGACCAGAACGACTTGTCACTATGACACCCGCTGCGGCCAGCAAACCGGCCAGATCTGGGGGCGGGGCCAGCCAGCCAACCTCCCACAGCCCCTCCCCCCAGCCGGCCCCACCCTAGATTGGCCCCCCATCCCAATCAGGGGCGGGGCCAGTTGTCCAACCTCCTGCAGTTCCTTCCCCCAGCTGGCCCCACCCCCAATGGGCCCCCACAATCCTGATTGGCCTGCAGCTCCTCCTCCCCCACTGGTCCTGCCCCTTATTGCCCCCCTACCCCAATAGGGGGAGGGGATGGCCATCCAACCTCCTGCAGCCTCTCCCCCAAGCCTGCCCTGCCCCCAATGGGCCCCCACCACCCTGATCAGTCTGTGGCCCCTCTCCCGGCCAGCTCCACCCCACATGGCTGCCCCCACACCAACCAGGGCTGGGGCTGGCCAGCCAACCTCCCACGGCCCCTACCCTGACTGCTGACCCCCAATCATCCCCCTCACCCCAATCAGGGGTGGGGCCCATCAGCCAATCACCTGTGGCCCCTCCCCACAGCTGGCCTAGCCCTGATCAGGCCCCAGTGGGGTGGGACGGACAGCCTACCTCCCGCCCTCTCCTCCTCCTGACAGGCCCAGCCCTGATCCACCCCGCCTGGGGCCAGGCCTGCCAGACCTCACTTGTGCACTGGGCCTCTAGTTTAATAATAATAAAACTTCTAGAAAAAATGTAGGAAAATATCTTTTTGACCTCAGGGTAGGGGAACATTTCTTACACATGCTATAAGAAGCATGAACCAAAGGAAAAGCTTAATAAACAGGACTTCATTAAAATTAAAAATTTCTGTTCATCAAAGGTGTTAGTCAATTGGCCATACCCAAAAGGACTCCTAAAATGCAAGAACAAAAGATAGACCACTCAACCGATGAACGGGCCAAAGACAAGGACAAGCACTGAACAAAGAGGGTATCGAGTGGCCCAGGAGCATAGGAAAGGGCTCTACCTGGTTCCCCAGCCAACCAATGAGCATTGAAACCACAAGGAGATCCCACTTCCCTGACTAATGCCACATGCAAGCGAGGCGGCGCATGGGAACCTCACGCACTGCGGGTTGGGTAGGCGTGGATTCCAATAACAGAACTGGAATCACATTGGTCCTGTGTCTCATATTCTATGACTCAGGAATTCACTCCTAGGTGGAATTCCCCACAAAAATACCTGCACATGGGCACCAACAGACACACACAGGAATGTCCAGAGCAGCGTTGCTCAAAGTAACCCAAACTGGAAACAGCCTGAGATTTAACAATCACATAAAGCAGGTGGGAGGGGGCCTTTTCCTGCCAAGGGCCATTGGGATATTTATAACATCATTCACGAGCCACACAAAATTATCAGCTTAAAAATGAGCCTGCTGTATTTGGTCAAACAATCAATTAACTCACTCCTACTGCCTTGATAGGGCCAGACCACGTGATTTCTCAGGCCTCCTATGGCCCACAGGCCGGACGTTCTCTGGCATCTATATATGTTAACCCTAATATGCAAATAGACCGAACAGTAGAACAACCGAACAACTGAACAACCAGTTGCTATGATGTGTGCCGACCACCAAGGGGTGCCCATGGAACATGGTGGGCATCGGCAGCAGGCAGCAGAGTGTGGAACATGGTGGGCATCGGCAGCAGGCAGCAGAGTGTGGAACACGGCGGGCATCAACTGCGGCGGGACGGTGGAGCAGGTGAGCGGGGTGCCAGTCGCTGTCATGGGGGCAAGCCTCTGGTGGTTACTGAAAATTCTTTGCTCCCACATGCTGTGGTCCCGCCCTGCACTCATTCCTGCTGCCAGCACCCGGTGCCAGCCCCGATCACTCTGTGTCATCAGCGGGTGCAAGCTGTGGCTGCCGGCCCTGATCACCCCTCAGGGCTTCTCCACCTCCCCCTGCTCCTGAGGGGCAATCGGGGCGGCAGCCGCCTCTTGCACCTGCTGCCAGCACCAGCCCCGCTTGCACCCGCAGCCGGCACTGGAGCCGCCATTCGCACCTGCTGACAGCACTGGCCCCACTTGCACCCACTGCTAGTGCCAGCCCCAATCACTCCACCCCATCAGCGGGTGTAAGCGGGACCATCACCATCAGTGCATGGGAGGGGACCAGGGGCTGCAGCAGGAGGGGCCGGGCGGGGGTGCGAAGAATGGGCCGAGACCCGCCCCTGTGCCCCCACAGCCTCATGGCCCACACTTCCTTTCAAGGTGCACGAATTCGTGCACTGGGCCCCTAGTAAAGGATAAAGAAATTATGTCCACGGTGGAGGGTGCAAAATAGGTGCAGGGAATCAAAAGGTATATCCTTCCGGTTATAAAATATAACACCTGAGAATGTAATGTACAGCATGGTGCCTATAGTTAAAAATATTGTGTTGCATATTTGAAAGTTGCTAAGAATAAATCTTTTTTTTTATTTTAAATAAATCTTTATTGTTCAGATTATTACAATTGTTTCTCCTTTCTCCCCCCCATATCTCCCCATCACCCGGTTCCCTCCCCCATGTTGTCCTTATCCATAGGTGTATGATTTTCCCATACCCCCCCACAGACACCCCTTTCCCCCTGAGAATTATCAATCCACTCCCATTCTATGCCTCTGATTCTATTATGTTCACCAGTTTATTCTGTTCATCAGATTTTTAATTCACTTGATTTTTAGAATCACTTGTTGATAGATGTTTGTTGTTCATAATTTTTATCTTTACTTTTTTCTTCTTTTTCCTTTTTTTAAAGAATACCTTTCAGCATTTCATATAATACTGGTTTGGTGGTGATGAACTCCTTTAGCTTTTTCTTATCTGTGAAGCTCTTTATCTGCCCTTCAATTCTGAATGATAGCTTTGCTGGGTAGAGTAGTCTTGGTTGTAGGTTCTTGCTATTCATCACTTTGAATATTTCTTGCCATTCCCATCTGGCCTGCATAGTTTCTGTTGAGAAATCAGCTGACAGTCATATGGGTGCTCCCTTGTAGGTAATTAACTGTTTTTCTCTTGCTGCTTGTAAGATTCTCTCTTTGTCTTTTACCCTTGGCATTTTAATTATGATGTGTCTCTTTGGATTCCTCTTGTTTGGAGTTCTGTGCGCTTCCTGAACTTGTAAGTCCATTTCTTTCACCAGGTGGGGGAAGTTTTCTGTCATTATTTCTTCAAATAGGTTTTCAGTATCTTGCTCTCTCTCTTCTGGCACCCCAAAAATTCAGATATTGGTACGCTTAAAGCCATCCTGGAGGCTCCTTATGCTATCCTCACACTTTTGGATTCTTCTTTCTTTCCACCTCTCTGGTTGGGTGTTTTTTTCTTCTTCATATTCCAGCTCTTTGGTTTGACTGTTCAGGAGCAGTGGTCTACTCTGTATATTCTTTATTTCAGACAGTGTATGCATAATTTCTGACTGGTCCTTTTCCATTTTTTTAGTATTCTCATTTAGATCCTTGAAGATCTCTTCAAGTTCCTCAGCGGTTTTTAGAAGATTCTTGAGTAACCTTATAACTATGGTTCTGAACACTGTGTCGTCCATTAGTTTGCTTTCATCTATCTCTCCTACTTGTGACATACTTTGATGTCTCCACATTTTGGCTGCCTCCCTGTGTTGATGGAGTGGCTTTGTGTGGTCGGTGACCTATAGGGGCCGGTAGCTCAGCTTCCCCAATCACCCTAGGTGGTCGCTCTTGGTACTCCCTTTTGTGGGCTGAGTGGAAAGTCTTGGTGAAGTTAAAAGCCCTGATTGCTGTTGGTACACTGGGAGGAATTGACCTCCGGTCCAATTGGCTGTGAGGGCCTGCTGTCTATATAATGGAAGAATTGCTGTGCTGGAGACACAGTAGGGCTTTGGTGCTCACTGAGTCTGCCTGTTGAATGTGTCCCTTATGAGTGTGGTTGAAATCTGGTGTCGTCCACACCAACAGAAAAGTCACTCTCACTCTCCGACTGGCCGAGAGTCCCTCCCGTAGGCGTCTGGGTCCCCCATGTGTCCCCAGAAACTGGAGTTCAGAGTGGTTGGGATGGTTGGTATCACTGGCGGGAATTGATCTCCAAGCCAGTTGGCTGTGAGGATCAGCAGTGTCTCCGCTGGGAGAGCTTCTGTGCTCAGCTTGGATGGGGTGGAGTCTCAGGGTGGCGCAGACAAGCTTTGTTTTCCTGTCTGCTCCGCCCTAAGAGGGGCGGTTTCTCCGTGCCCGAATTAATGGCTGCGCGCTTCTGAGAGAAGGCAGCTTTCGAGCCTCTTCCGCTGCCTAACAGACCAGTTTCTCCCCAGCTGGGGCTTTGTTTTTCTCCCGAACGAGAAATCCAGTCACTGGGAGGGCTGTGCTCAGCTTGGATGGGGCGGAGTCTCAGGGTGGTGCAGACAAACTTGGTTTCTGTCCGCGCCGCCCGAAGAGGGCCGGTTCCTCCGTGCCCGAATTAATGGCTGCGCATCTCTGAGATAAGGCCGCTCTCAAGCCTCGTCCGCTGCCAAACAGACCAGTTTCTCTCCGACTGCAGCTGGAACTCAGTGCAGTCGGGCGGCCCTGCTTTTCTCCCAAACGAGAAAGCTCGCCATGCAGCGTCTGCTGCCCTCCCTCTCCACGCAGCAAGCAAGCCTGCCGTGTATTCAGCCGCCCGCCCTTTCCGCGCTTACGGATCTCCGCACCTCCACAGCTCCTGAGGCTCAGCGTCCCCCTCTCTGTTTTTCTCTAGTTGTAGGATTTCCACTCTGCCAGCTTTCCGGTGGTTCTGGACAGTGTGCGCTCTGTTTTCCAGTTGTAGTTTCAAAATTGTTGTGGTAGGCAACAGTTAGGTGTTTACCTTATGCCGCCATCTTGGTTTTTCCTCGCTAAGAATAAACCTTTAAAGTCTTCATCACACACAAAAAGAAAAATTTATAACTATATATGTTGACAAATGTCTATTATTGTGATGGTCATTTCATGATGTATACACATGTTGAATCATTGTGTTGTACACCTGAAACTAATATAATGTTGTATGTCAATTAGTCAATTAAACCTCAATAAAAATAATAAAGAAAGTATGGTATCCTATATAATAAAGAGGGAATATGCAAATTGAGCATCACTATGCCACAAAGATGGTGGCGCCCACAGCGGAGGCCGAGTCCCCGTAACAAGCCTTAACGAGCAATCAGCAGGGACCTGAGGCTGCGCCTTACCCCGCCCCCATGGGGCTTGACAGGGGACCTCAGGCCTCACCCCCCACCCTGGCACCAGGCTGGGGGACCTCAGGCTGCGCCGCCCATCCAGCAGGGCTTGATGGGGGGGTCTCAGGCCACGCCCTCGACCCTTGTGCCAGGCCAGGGGACCTCAGGACATGCCCCCTGCCCGGCAGGGCTTGATGGGGGAGCTCAGGCCACTCCCCTCACCCCGGCACGGGCCAGGGGACCTAAGGCTACACCCCTGCCCCGGCGCCAGGCTGGGGGACCTCAGCCCACGCCCCACACCTTGGCACCAGTCTTGGGGACCTGAGACCATGCCCTTTGTCCCTGTGCCAGGCTGGGGGACCTCAGCCTGCACCCCCTCACCCAGTAGGTCTTGACAGGGGACCTGAGGCTGCGCCCCCCTCCCAGCGGGGCTTGACAGGGGACCTGAGGCTGTGCCCCTCACCCGGCGGGCCTTGACAGGGGATCTCAGGCTGCATACCTCACCTGGCGAGGTTTGATGGGGGACCTCAGGCCGCGTCCCCCGCCCCAACGCTAGGCCAGGGGACCTGAGGCTGCACTCCCCGCCTGGAGGGGCTTGACACAGGTGGGACCGGCCAGGTCTGGATCTAGTCCAAATGGGGTGGGGGGCGGCCAGGTCTGGGTCTCGTGCGATTTTGAGGTGCACATGGGTGGGCAGAGACTTGACTCTGGATCCCGTGGTGCACCCCAGATTCTGACAAGAGGAAGATTTTCATATACATTTTACTAATTTTCTTTCATCTCTGACACTTATATTATAGAGAAAAGGCAAATAGCAATATTAAAATATTTCTTCTAATTAATCCCCTTTTAATGTGCACGAATTTCGTGCACTGGGCCACTAGTATTTATATAACGGAATAATATATAGCATTGAGAATGAATGCATTCCAGATTTGTGTGATGAAATGGATAAATTCGTGAACATAACAGTAACTAAAATATATATATATAGACAAATGTACACACAATATATATTGTATAGTTCTATCTGCATGAAGTTCAGAGATTGGGCAAAACTAAACTGTAGTGTCTTCATGGTTAGACATAATTAACTAAACCTCAGGATAGCAAAAGACAAAGCAATAGTGCTGAGGAGAGGGCATGAGGAGGACGGCAGGGTAGCTGGAACATTCTCATTTTGAGCCAGGTGGTGACCACTTGCAGGCTAGCTCTGTGAGATTTCACTGAGCTGTACACTTTTTGTAGATGTCTGTATTATTTCATTTTTAGAGGGTTAAAAGAATCAATGATTGCCAGGCAGCGTTGAGAGCCCAGTATAAGGTAGACAGCATTACACTGAGTACACCCTAAAAGTACAAACTTCTGCTGCAGTGAGGAGGAGCCTGAGAGTGAGAGGAGGCAGAGAAGTGTGGAGTGGCCCAGGATGGATGAGGGTGGGAATTCATACTTGAAATGGTATACTCTGAAGCAAACATTCAGACAGACATAAGCTCAGGTAGTCAAATTCCCTAGAAGAAGAGAAGGCTGAAAGAGTGAAGATCACAGTGAGAGAGGAGTGAGCGCGTAGACATGAGAGCATGAAAGAATAAGGTATTAAATACATAAGGAAAGCTTCAGTGGACACCTGAATAGCATGCAGTGCACACAGAAGCAAGAATCTTTAGCCTAGTATTCATCCATTCATTCATTCACTCAACAAGCATCTAGCGAGTATCAGGAACTGTTCTAGGTGCCATAGAGAAAACAAGAAGGTCTAAGATGGTTCTCTTCAGTTTTAACTATGATAAAACATGCCTCATGAACACTTGCCCACAAGAGAAGCCCAAGCTGGCCCTCACCATTGTACACAGGCTCCACTCGAAATCGGCCCCTTGCCGGCGGCATCTCCTCGTGGGCCTCTGCTGGTCCCCTGGCAGGTAGTCACTGCTCCTGTGACCACATGCCAGGCACCACTTGATGCACTTTACCTCTATTCATCCTCACAGCAACCTTGGGAGGTAGGCACTGCTGTTATCCACACTGTCCAGGGAGGAACAGGCCCGGAGAGGTTAGGACTGTGGCCAGGATTCCCATCCTGGGAGTCTGGCGCCTGTAGATGTGCTCTTAACAACCAGCACGGTCCACAGCCATCATTGTCTGCTCCCTGACAAGTCTGAACCCTTGGATTTGGCCTTTGTTGGATAGAAATGCAACCATAGGGAGAGATCTATTCATCTCCCTGAACGCAGCTTAAAGTCTGCCTTCTCCATGCAGCCTTCCGGGGCCACCAGCTCAGGGTCAGTGGCTGCCATCCTCCTCCATGGGCATCTCCTAACTCCTAATACATCCCTGCATGTCGTCAAGGGCAGGAACTTTGACCTGCTCGTCTATATGTCTTCTCCAGAATCTGTCACACATGAGGCCACAGGCGATGACGAACTGGATGCAAAGAAGAATGTAAGCCCTACAACGGGTGGTGTCAATCTTAAGAGCCATGAAAGGTGGAAGAAAGAGAGGACCGAGTCTGAGGTCCTTCCCAGAGAAGGCTTCTGAAAGGGATGGCCTTGGCTAGACATGAAGGGATGAACAAGACATGCAGAGCTGGGGGTGACCTGGAGGGTGACAGGTGGAAAGTGCCAGTGCACTGCGGCCCGGAGTCTCCAGTGCGCAGGGTGTCTCTAGAAGCCAGTCTTTAAACGAAAGCCACCAGAGCAAGGCTGCAGGCAACGCACTCAGGGGTCGGGAGGTGCGAGTATCCAACTCCCAATATGAATACCTACCAGGAACTCTCGAAAGTTCTGCTCCTTAAGTAAACTCCAGAAACCAAAATACTTCTAAGTCCACAAGAGCTGGAAAAAACAGAGCAATTTAATCAGACGCTGATTGTTTTTGATACTTTTTATTAGCTAATAGAGTACACAATGAGCTGCAGCGTTGGAGCTGCTCTGAACTAGACACTGTTTTAATTAAGTCAATATTGGTGTGTGGAGATTTTACTGCATTTTCTCTGCAAGCAGGCCTTGCATTGTTACCATCAGTCTGGGCCCAGCCTGAGCCACGTGCGCCCATGTGATGTCCAAGAGCGAGCTCCTCCCCAACTTCACATCCTCATGGCACAGACAGTCCTGACAGTCAGGGTCCCACCAAGAAAGGGGCGCTGGAAAAATATTCAAGGGCATTTTTTAAAGTTTTTCAATATATTTGTTAAAAGTATATATATATATATAGCCCTGGCTAGTTTGGCTTAGTGGATAGTGTCGCCCCGTGGATTGAAGAGTCCCAGGTTCGATTCCACTCAAGGGCACATGCCCATGTTGCAGGCTTGAAACATCAATGATTCTCTCTCATCATTCATGTTTCTATCTCTCTCTCCCTCTCCCTTCCTCTCTGAAATCAATAAAAAATATATATTTTTAAAAGTATATATGTTGCTTTCAAACATAATTGCCTTATAGTCAGAGATATGCTAGATATTTATTTTATTATTTTTGAGGTTTGCCTTTTGATCTAATATATGGACAATTTTTATAAATGTTCAATGCCTTGAAACAATATTTTATGTATGTCCTGTCTCCTATGTGTCTGTTAAATCAAAATTAGTATTTTTGCCATCAAATCTGTTATACTATTGTTAATGTTTTGTCTGTTTGATCTATAATTTTCTGAAGTAAATTTGTTAAAACATAACACTAAGAATGTGGATTTGTCAATTTTTACCTGTAATCTGTACTGTTTTGCTTGAAATATTTTAAAGTTAAGATGCTGGATACATACAAGTTCATAATTGTTTTATTGTTTTATTTCTGTGTTGTTGTTTTTAATCTTTATTACTGAGAGTATTACAGATGTCCCTCTTTTTTCCTCATTGCCCCCCTCCACCTGGTTCCTACCCAACACCAGGCCTTCACCAGCCTACTGTGTCCATAGGTAATTTAATCTTTTCCCACACCCCAACCCCTTCCCTCTGAGATTCATCAGTCTGTCCCATGTTTCCATGCCTCTGATTCTATTTTATTCAGCAGTTTATTTTGTTCATTAGATTCCTTGTTTGTTTCATTTGATTTTAGATTAAATTGTTGATAGATATATATTTATTGCCACTTGATTGTTCATATTTTTTATCTTATATTCTTCTTCTTCCTCTTCTTAAAGAATAGGACCCTCATTCACTGCTGGTGGGAATGTAGACTGGTACAACCACTATGGAAAGCAGTCTGGCAATTCCTCAAAAAATTAAAAATAGAGCTATCATATGATCCAACAATCCAGCTCCTGAGAATATACCCAAAAATCTTGAAATCATTTATATGCAAAGATATATGCACCCTATGTTCATGGCAGCATTATTCACGATGGCCAAGTATTGGAAACAGCCAAAGTGCCCTACGATAGAGGCCTGGATAAAGAAGATGTGGTACATATACACAGTGGAGTACTACACGGTCATAAGAAAGGATGAAATAGCGTAATTTACAATATAGATGGACCTTGAGAACATTATGCGACATGAAGTAAGTCAAACAGAAAAAGCTAAGAACTATATGATTTAACTCATATGTGGGATATTAAACTGAAACTTATGAACACAAACAGCAGTGTGGCAGTTGCCAGAGGGAGGCGGGTGGGGGAAGAAAAGGCTCCTAATATGAGGTGACAGATTTGACTTTGGGTTGTGGGAACATGGTTCTATATACAGATTTTGTAAATTAGGAATCCACACATGAAACTTATATCTTCATGTTGAGTAATGTCACCCCAATAAAATTAAAAAATAAAATGTACTAACTAACTAACTAACTAACTAAATAAATAAATAAATAAATAAATAAATCTATATATATAAAAGCCTAAGTGACCAGTCGACCGCTTGACTGCTCCACCAGTAGCTATGACACGCACTGACCACCAGGGGGAAGATGCTCAATGCAGGAGCTTCCCCCTGGTGGTCAGTGCACTCCCACAGTGGGTGCACCGCTCAGCTGACCAATGGGCACCACATGCCAGTCTCATGACTGGCAAGCGCCACTGTGGCAACGCAAGCCTCTCCCATTTAGGACTGACGAAGTGAGAGCCCGCGGTAGGCACAGCAGGGCCAGGATGAGCAGGAACAGGAGGCAGGAGCAGCAGGCAGTGTTGGACTGCCAGTTTCTACCTGATCCCCACAGGACTGCAGTTTTCAGCCTGATCCCCACAGGCCACCCTGTGGGAATTGAGCCGAAACCGTCACTCCGACATACCCCGGGGGACCCCAGATTGGGAGAGGGCACAGGCCAGGCTGAAGGACCCCACCAGAGCACAAATCCATGCACCGGGCCTCCAGTAAATAAATAAATAAATAAATAAATAAATAAATAAATAAATAAGAATACCCTTCAACATTTCATATAATACTGGTTTGGTGGTGATGAACTCCTTGAGCTTTTTCTTGTCTGTGAAGCTCTTTATCTGACCTTCAATTCTAAATAAGATCTTTGCTGGTTAGTTGTAGGTACTTACTATTCATCACTTTGAATATTTCTTGCAACTCCCTTCTGACCTGCAAAGTTTCTGTTGAGAAATCAGCTGACCTGAAATCATATGGGTTTTCTCTTGTAGGTAACTAACTGCTTTTCTCTTGCTGCTTTAAGATTCTCTCTTTGTCTTTTGCCCTTGACATTTTAATTGATGTATCTTGGTGTGGGCCTCTTTGGGTTCCTCTTGTTAGGGCCTCTCTGTGCTTCCTGGACTTGTAAGTTTATTTTTTTCACCAGGTATGGGAAGTTTTCTGTCATTATTTCTTCAAATAGGTTTTCAATATCTTGCTCTCTCTCTCTCTCTCTCTCTCTCTCTGGCACCCCCATAATGCAAATGTTGGTACACTTGAAGTTGTCCCAGAGGCTCCTTACACTATCTTCATATTTTTGGATTTTTTTTTCTCTCCTGGTTGGGTGTGTTTTGCTTCCTCATATTCCAAATCATTGATTTGAGTCTCAGAATCCTCTACTCTACTGCTGAATCCCTGTAAATGATTCTTTATTTCAGTCAGTGTATGCTTAATTTCTGGCTGATCCTTTTTCATGTCTTTGACATTCTCACTAATATCCTTGGAAGTCTCACTAAGTCCCTTGAAGCTCTCATCAAGATCCTTGAGTAACCTCATCCCATGGTTTTTCACTCAGTACCCCGTAGCTAGCTTGCTTCCGTTACTTTCATTTGTGAGGTGTTTCTTTGTTGCCTCATTTTGGCTGCTCCCCTGTGTTTGTTTCTATGTATTAGGTAAAGCTGCTATGTCTCCTAGAACTGGTAGAGTGGCCTTGTGTAGTAGGTGTCCTGTAGGGCCCAATGGCTCAGCCTCCCCAGTCACCTGAGCTGGGCACTCTAGGTGCGCCCCTATGTGGGCTATGTGCACAGTCTTGTAGTTGAGCCTTGATCACTGTTGGTGTCACTGGGAGGACTTGATCTCCAGGCCAATTGGCTGTGAGGACCAGCTGTGACTACAGTGGGAGAGCTGCTGTGCAGGAGACACCCCTATGGAGCAGGACTTGCTTCAGTGGGGCTTTGGTGCTCACTGGGTCTGCCCCTTGAGTGTGTCACTTGTGGATGTGTAAAGTTGTAATCTGGTATGGTCTGACGCTGTCCACTGGGTGCACTGGCTCTAGCACCTCCAGGGAGGTATAAAGTCATCCACTGCCTGGGGCCACCTGGCAGGAGCTATTTGTATTGTGCTTGGAGGTGCCCAGACAAGTCAGGCTGGTACTAGTGCCTGGTCTTGGGCCTTTTATTGATTGGTTTTGGGCACTCTTACACCAGCTGCAGCTTGTTTGAGAGATTTTAGCAAAGTCTGAGGCCTGAGAAAGGACAGACCATTCATATGGAAAAGCTGCTGAAAACAGGTTGGATGGGGCTGCAAACTGGATGGTGTGGGATCTCAGGGAATCACCATGGTGGAGCAAACAGTGTGCTCCATGCTGATGGAGACTCAGACATGGCTGCCAGTCAGCCTTGTAACAGGGAGGTCCCAGCACAGGAACAATGACCCCTGCAAGCTCCCCTGTCTGGAAGAAAGCCACTCCTGAATTCCTGCCCAGATGCCAGACAATCCAGTTCCTCTCTGTATGTATCTGGGTCCCCCAAAGCCACCCAGTGCTGGGAGTCCAGGTAAGATAGTGTGCCAGCCCTTTAAGAGGAACACCTGGGTTTTCTTGTAGTCTTTCCAGTAGTCTCTGTGTCCCTCAGCCACAATCCCCACTTTCTTTCCAGTAGTCTCTGTGTCCCTCAGCCACAATCCCCACTGGTTTTTATAGCCTAAAGTTATGGAGTCTTCTCTTCCAAGCTCTGGAACCCTGGGCTGGGAGTCTATTGTGAGGCTGGGACCCCTTGCTCCTCATGGGAGGCCTCCACAGCAGAGATATCCCTCCTGATTAAAAAAAAAAAAAAAAAAAAAAAAAAACATACATGGGTTTCGGACCAGCCTGTTCTGTGCCTCCACCCCTCCTACCAGTCTCAATGTGTTTCCTTCTTTACTTCTCTAGTTGTAGAACTTCCATTCAGCCAGATTCCAGGTGGTTCTGAATAATGCTTGTTCTCTCCTTTAGTTGTAATTTTGATGTGGTTGTGGGAGGCGGCGAGTACAGGCGTTTACCTATGCTGTCATTGTTCTTCCTCACAAGTTCATAATTATTTTAAAACAAAGAGGGCACTGGCCATACAGAAAGGATATTTCTTGAGGAGAATGTGGGTGGATTTGTGTGTGGTCTGTTTTGGTTTGCCTTGTGGATGCACATCTCTGACTGCCAGGCAAATGGATTAGGAGACCTGAGCACCACCATCTGGGTTCTACCCTCAGGCCCTTTAGACTTTGCTCTTCTTCTCTTCTTCTAGGAATATAGTAAACACTATGTTCAACAGACGTCTAAAAAACAAACTCTCCCCAGTGTTCCGCAGAAGGCCCCACACTCATCTTGCCTTCCTTGAGGTGTGTGAGAGGTGCCTCTTGCCCACACCGGCCTTCCCATCACTAACAAGCAAACAAAAGGTAGTGAGGGGGTGGTCACATGAGAAAATCTTTCCTTTCACTTCTACATATTTGCCTTAAATTTTTCACAAATAAAAATA
The DNA here is from genome assembly GCF_027574615.1 of Eptesicus fuscus. Lineage (NCBI taxonomy): Eukaryota > Metazoa > Chordata > Mammalia > Chiroptera > Vespertilionidae > Eptesicus > Eptesicus fuscus. The sequence goes on from NC_072488.1 coordinate 66,569,711, forward strand.
AAACAGCATTTCATTGGCACTTTTACATCTACCAATTACCTAAAATGACCTTGATCTTATTTAAACTCCTTTCACAAACATTGTTCCATGAGTTTTATTGATTGCCTAAGACAGCGAAGTTAGTAAGTAGGGGAGTCAGGCCCAAGTCTAGGACCTCAGTGTTCAGTTCTGTCCCATTTCACAGCAAACACATTACAACATTTTCATATCCCACAGAGCATGCAAATTTTTGCTGTATCATTTTTATAATTCCAATTTGGAGTTTTCTTATCAATGTTTTCTTGTGAATCAAACAGTTACATTTTTATGTAATCATGCAGGGTTTGAGCTGAATAGCAGCTGACTCACTGATATCATGTCACATTTCTCAGACCCTTAAATATTTATTTCCTCTTTAAAGCTTTATTTTCATGCTTAGGAATCAACACAATTTTCCAGGTCTGAAACATTGTTGTGGGGAGTCACGGGCCATGAGCAGCAAGCCAAGAATGCCCTGGCTAACATAACAGCCCTGTCCTGGCTGGGCAGGCCCAGCCTCCAGTGGGGGTGGGGGAGGGGGTGCTTGTGGGGGGGCGGGAGGAGGGGCTAAGCAAAGGTAAAGGCACTGCCTCAGGTTCAGCTGCTGGGGCAGAAAGGTCCATCTCTGGCCTGGTAAACTGCAAGGGTTATCCCTGGGCTCTTCTCTGGGACAGGTGGCTGCCTGCACACTGGGACAGCCTGTGCCCCAATGTTAAACCAGCTATTAATCCACCGAGTTCAGCCGGCATCCAGGAAAACTTCAAAGATGATCAAAGGAAGAGTTTATTCTGTTAGTAGAGCTCTCCCTAAAGAAACTGCATGGGATTCAGGGGTCCAGTCCTGTCTAAGCTCATCATCAAACCCCAACTATAACCAGACAAACAATGGGTCCGGGCTGCCTGTCACTACTCAAGCCAATGAAGCAGAGGCAGGGTTGAATCCTATATGAACGTTGATTCCAATACTGCCGGCAGTGTGGGAGAGCAGCAGGTCACCCACAAACGTCTGCTCTCTGCCCCCACCATAAGCCAGCTGCTTATATTGCAAAGGGCAGTTTACAGAAATGAAAGGACTAGGGTCCTCAAAGGGCTTAGTGATATGCAAGGGCTGGGGTCACAGGGGAAATAGCCGAAGGGAGTGCCAGAATTACCAGGTGAGCAGGCTGGAGGTCTGCACGGCCTGCAGGTGTGCACAAAGGGCTGGGGGCCCCCAAAGGCTGGCGATTCTGGTTTCTGTAACAAATCTTTGTTCATCTTCGCATGATGACAGGCAGCTCCAAATGGGGAGGAAGGGCTGCGTCTCCAGGTCAGCTCCAGCCCGGGCGGAATGTGCCTTCTTTAATCAGAATAAAACAGTCATGGTTCACAGCCTGATCAATATTTCTTACAAGTCTAGCTGGTTCCCCAACATTCTATTTCTGCCCCCTTTCACAACCCCAAAGAGAGCTTGGCTTGGAGAGGAGCTGCGAGGGCGGAAGGAAGCCTTCCCTTCTGTTGCCATGGAGACACGCTCTTGACCCACCCCCTCTCACCAACCCTGGGACTCCCACTGGCCCGGCTTCCCTGTGTAGGCACCATGTTTCCAGTAATTCTGAGTAAGTTGAGTTTTTGTAAAATGCATGTAAAATACATAGGCCAGGGAAACCAAACTATTTAAAGGCATAGTGCTCTGAATCCTTTTAGGAAAAAAAAGAAAGAAATCTTTAATAGTGTGAGTAGTCACTCTCTAAATTCTCCCTTTGGATGTTCACATGTTCATGCTCGGGGAGTGCTGCTGACTAGATCACATTCCCACAGCATTTGCTAAAAGCACGTGCTTCCAGCCTTGGGGCTCAGAAGGAACAGTGAGTGCGGTTTGTGCTCAGCGCCTTGTCTTCAGTACCTGAAACAAACTTGAAGGCCGGGAGCAACCTGGGGATTGGGGCAAAGCTCTCCACTCAGTTGTTCCTCTGGTTGCCATGGAGAACAGCAGTTTTAAAGGCATCCTTAAACAAAGCCAGCCCTGAGCTAAAACCTCTCTTCTTGGGTGAGAAACTCTGGGGGAGCACAAGAGACTTGGTTGGAAAGTTTGTAAGGAGGAAAATTCCAAAAAAAGGAGTGGGCTGAAGGCGGCCCTCCCTTGATTATCAGAATTCCGACTTAGGGGAGTGTCGAAGGCGGGGCCTCTAATTGTGCCTTGATCTTTCCAAACAAGCCTGTGCACCTGCGGACCCTCAGGTGTTTACTGGAATCCTTATGCTTAATCTTTGGGTGTCCTTGCTTAAAGGACACTACAAACACATGTGTCCTCCCAATAGTACTTACCATACTAATTGTATCCAAAAGGTAAACTTTATCTCAAACTGCTGTTACAATAAAAGCCTGAAGAGGCAGGCAAATGGGGCTGTCTGGTTCCTTTAGCCAGGCAGTCCCTTAGCCCTCTCTTTCACGCGAACCTGTGTCAGGGTAATCATTCATCCATTGCTCAGGGTCTGCAGGTCAGCCCTGGCAAGAAACACTAATGGGTGGGATGCAGGGCAAGTCTCTTTGCTGCTCTAAACAGCAAATAAGCGACATCCCTGAACTTTGTGCTTATCCAGAAGAGAAATTCACGTGGGACACGGGCATGGTTCTGGACAGTGCAAGGTCAAAGCTTACCGCTCCCTCTCCCTCTGGACCCAGGTTCCAACTCCACTCCTGAGCCTACCAGAGGTTTCTGAGAGCCGGTTCTCTCTCCATGTTCATTAGGCTTCATTTAGCAAATATCCTGCTTTGTGTTACTTGCTGTCTGGAACTCCCGCGAACATGGTCATTCTTCTCCAGTGGCTACATATGGCTTCCTTTTGCCCATCCATCCACCTTCTCCCTCTGCCCCTGGGGGCCTCCTTTGCACTGTTTATAAAGGAAGGGATTAGCTGATAATAACAATGGAGATTTATTAAGCCCCGGAAGCATTTAACATGTGTTAGCTCATTTTATCTTCCAGTAATCTTAAGGTAGATCTTATTTCTACCCCTATTTCACAGAAGAGGAAACAGTCTTAGGGGAAAGAATAATTTGATCACATAGATGGCAAGTGGCAGTTAGGATTCACCCAGACTGTCCAACTCCAAAGTCTCTCTTCGTATTGTCTCTCCATCTAATCATTCATTCGTTTATCCAAACAATATTTATTGAGCCAGGCACTGTTCAGGGTCTACAGCAACAATCGAGGCAAGAGAGGTTTCCAGAGAGACAAGAAATGAACAAATAAATAAGACTAATTTCTTCTTGCTGGGAGCTGTGGAGAAAGACTTCAAGGAAGGGGCATGGCTGTGGTCCTCAAGCTTTGATGCTCATGAGCTCACCCACGGCTTGTTTTGTCATTCACTGCTAGGCCGCACTATAAAGGGCTCTGGGTTCAGCAAGCTCCACATGAGGCTCCCAGGTGAGCTGACAGAGCTGGGCTGGGCTGGGCTGCACCTGGAGAGGCACTGGGATGGTGGTGGTTAGAATTGGAGTGGGAATGGGAGAGTGCTCCAAGGAGGCGTACACTGAAGTTGAGGACTGAATGATGAAAAGGAGTAAGCCCCAGAAGCCAGGAGGGAAGGATCCCAAGCAGAGGTATAGAAAGTGCACAGCTCTCCTGGCAGACACGAACTCTGGATGAAGAAAGGACAAAACAAAGTCTGCTGGGTGTTGATGAGGAAATGAAGAGAGAGAAACAAGGCCAGCTCAGACCCAGAACAGTTCTGTTCTTTCTTTTCCTCCTACTCCACTGGGCTATATTGTTTTACCATGAGAGTCAGAATGTCTTTAACCTACAAAATAGTGGCTGTTAGTTGACATAGAAAATAAGACCCAATATGAGGTTACTTTAAATGGCATCTTCTGACACTGATAATGGGGTTTTAGTTCCCCTTCACGCCACTACTACTTTCAATTGTAATTTTTCAAGTAAAAACAATCTATTGTGTTATATGTAATGTACACTGATGTTATATACTGTTTAATCATTACTTTTAAAAATCTGGTAACTTGTCAAATTGGCAAGTTGTTGCAAAAGATCAAAGACCAGATCCATGCCTTTTCTTTCCTCACTCTTCCACCTTGGTGTTTTTCTAATACAAATGTGCTTAGAAGTGACCTTGCTTAACAGGCTTCTGGAAGGGGCATGGCCTCGCCAGCCCTGCGGGAGCAGGGGCAACAGTGAAAGCTGGGACAGGATGTGACCAGGCTTCCGTGGGTTCTCAGCCAGGGCGAGCTGACTGTGTCAGGACAACTGGCTCCTCTCTCTCTCTCTCTCTCTCTCTCAGCAAACACTGGGCTGCTTCTGCACAGGGCCTCTGCTTTCTTCTTTTCCTTTGATCTGTTCCTATGAAGCAGTGATGGCCTTCATGATCAATAAAGGGAGCCTCTTCATCTCATTCCTAACATAAATGGGGGCTCTCAAGGTTTCAATTTCCTAAACATTACATAATTAATAGTTGTTTGGAGCAGCCAGAAGTTTACTGTTGGTGAGTGTTGTGGGCTGAGTTATGTCCTCCCAAAATCAGTATGTTAAAGTCCTCACCCTGTACCTTAGACTGTGACTGTATTTAGTGACCGGGTCTTCACAAAGGTAACCAAGGTCAAATGAGGCCAGGGCGGGGCCCTCCTCCAAAATGACTGGTGTCCTATAGGAAGAGGTGAGGACACAGACATGCACAGAAGTAAGACCACATGAAAGGTGCCGTGAGAAGAGGACCATCTACACAAGCCAAGGGGAATGGCCTCAGGAAAAATAGCCCTGTCAGCACCTTGCTCTTGGACTTTGGCCCCTAGAACCATGAGGAAATAAATGTCTGTTGTTTAAGGCCCCGCCTGTGGTGCTCTGTTATTGCCACCCAAGCAGACTAGTATCAGGAGTCTTTGTGTCTTTGATTCTTGTGGAAGCTTCATTATACATTTCATTCCATGCTTTTAAAAAATAACAATTAAGAAAACCAGGTGCCTCCTCTGAGTATATCCTGAGAGTTTCAGTTCAGCCCAAAAACCTGTGGGCTAGGGTTTGAGGGAGGAGATGTACCCCTGGTCCTCCCTCCCTGAGTGGGGGGGTCTCTTGCCTTCTGCTACAGTTTTGGTGCCTGGAAGTCTAGCCCTGAGATGGCACTGTCTCTTGAATTCTGTTTTACTAACTCTGGCTTGGTCAGCAAACAAGGAATTTCTGGGTTGTTGCTTCTGCTTGGTATTTCATATTTGGCTGAAATATACCCAGATCCAGATTAGCCACTTAGTCTGGAGGAAAGGTTAAAGGTGGTTTTGCAAAGTGCCCTTGTCTCTATGTTCTAGGAGTGCTAAGGATGAGTAGCTCTCCTGTGTGCCAGTGACAGCGTGTTGGTGTCCACCTGAGGATAGCCCGGGTGTGGAGAGAACTCCAGCGTCAAGCCTATGAGTCCTGTTGGGGGAACTTCCTATCTGGACAAGTCAGGGTACTTTTGGTTGCAGGTGACAGAAAACCAACTCAAACTGGCTTAAAACGGAAAAGGGGTCATGGTTTTAAGCCCATATAACTGGGATGTTCAAGACACAATGTATTGCCCTGGCCGGGTAGCTCAGTGGACAAAAAGCAACCAATGAATGCATTAATCAGTGGGACACCAAATCAGTGGGACACCAAATTCTCTCTCTATCTCTCTCTCTCTTTCTCTATCTCTATCTCTATTATCTCTATCTGCTCCTCTATCTCTCTCTTTATCACTCTATCTCTATCATCTCTATCTCAATCTCTATCATCTCTATCTCTTTCTCTCTATCTCTATCATCTTTATCTCTATCTCTATTTCTGATGGGTTTTGGTACACTTTGATCCTCAGTTCAAACTCTGTCACCTGGAAGTTGTCTATTGTCTATTTCTCTCTAACTGCAGACTCCATCTCTGTTTTTAGATCTATTCTTAGACGAAAGCTCCTTGCGTGTTGGCAGAGGTGGCCACAGAGTTACACATAGAGACAGTGAGCCCTCCAAAAGGAACATGAATCTTTTCCCAGAGATCCAGCAAAATTTTGGGAATCCCCCTGAAAGGTGCAGCTGGGGCCTCCTTACTTCTAACCAGCATTGCAGCCAGGACAACAGAGTGCTCTGGGTCACACCCCCACCTCTGGGGCTGAGCAGTGGGGTTGGTGCTGGCTTCATCTGAGCCACTGAGAATCAGGAGGGTCGGTTCCTCAGAGAGGTGCCTGGAAGATCAAAGTAAACGCATCAAACATGAATCTAGTGCTGCATTAGACTGGCTTAAGTGAGAAATTAATAAGAAAGGGGAAAGCACTGGTTCAAAAATTCGTAAGGCTGTCATGTGGAAGAGGGAGTGAAATGGAAAGAGGGAGAAACTCAAAATTACGCGTAGAAATTAGAAAATAGGCAGATTTGAGCTCAATATGAAGAAAACCCTTCTAGAAGGGAGAACAAAAGGAGTTTTGTGAAGTGGCGGCTCCCTTCTCAGACAGCCTGGGGGTGAGGGGCCTCCACTGCTGCTGCAGCGGAGAGGGTTCTGAGTCAAGTGGGGGCAGACCGGTCCCAAAGGCCTCTTCCAGCCTCAATCTGACTCCCAAAGACCTTGTTTCCGCATGGCAGCCGAGAAGGTGCTGGGCAGAGGGAAGCACAGCAGGCAGCCGGACGGGCTCAAGGGGCTTTTTGAGTGAACATTTCCTGAGGCCATACTCTGTGCCAAGTACCTACTAGGAGCTTGCATTCCTTGCCCATGTAATCCTCACAGCAACTCTTGAAATAAATTTTAGTGACCCCAAGCTAAAAGCAAGACACCCATGAAAAACACACAAGGTGATAAAACAAGCCAGAGGAAAATCATTTGGGCAAAAATTGAAAAAGGATCCCCAGTCAAATTTATAGAAAATATTCCTTTATTAACTTTTGGTCGAGAATATGTTTGTATATTTTCAGAAAACAACTCCGAGACCATGTGGATTCTAGCAAGAGAAGAATCGACAGGACTACTCCAGCCATGAAGACAGAAGAGAAGCAGTCCAGAGACAGAAGACACTGATGTGGCCTTCCCATACTAGCAGTTAGCAGCTGTGCATCACTGCAGATTGCCCAGGACCAAACCAGACAGAGTCGGACCTGCATTACCACCAGTTGTCCACCATCCAGAACTGAAATGTCAGTGCTGACATGTACACATAAGGAACTGTTGGACATTGAAATTGGGTCTCAAAAGAACTGTTGGCCCAGAAAGAAACTCACTACAGACCGATTCATTTGCCTGTCACCATAACCATTATTGCTTGTCTCATTTTCGGTTCTTATAAGTGTATTTCTAATAGCACATGATCTCACTCATCTAGGGGAAATAATGAACAACATAGACTGATGAACAAGAACAGACCCAGAAACAAGGAGGCATGGATCAGACTGTCGGGCCTCGGGGGGAGGGTAGGGAAGGGTGGGGATAAAGGGAGAGATCAACCAAAGGACTTGTGTGCAGACATATGAGCCCAACCAGCGGTTAAGGACAACAGGGGGGTGGGGACATGTGTGGGGAGGGGGGTGGGATGGAAATGGGGGGACGAGGACAAATATGTGATACCTTAATCAATAAAGAAATTAAAAAAATAAATAAAAAATAAAATAAAATATTGATAACCTAAAAAAAAAAAAAAAAATTTTAGTGACCCCAGTTAATGAATGAGGTACAGAAAGGTTGAGTAACTTGTAAAAAAAAAAAAAAAATGACACAGTTAGTAGAAGAACTGGGACCTGAGTGTAGGCCAGTTGTCATTGAAGCCCAAGCTCTAACCCCTTTACTCTTGGGGTAAAGTCAGGCTTGCTTCTTTTCAGAGTGGCATCATGCACCTCCCTCTGGTCACCTACTTCCTGCTGCCCTGCTCAGGAGCAAGGTCAACAGGGTCCAGATGGTGGCAGGTGGGTCTGATGAGATGAGAAAGGTATTACAGTGTGAGGAAGCACAGGACTTGGTTGGAAAGTCTGTAAGAAGGAATTTCCAAAAGGTCAGAGGCCTCTAGGGGATTCTTGCCAAAGGTGGCGGACTCTGCCTTGACATTTCCAAACAAGTCTGAGCCCCCAGGTGTTTTACTGGAATCTTTATGTTTAGACTTCAAAACATCCTTGTTTAAAGGACACTGCAAATCCATGTGTATTCTCAAGGATACTTAGAGGTTAATTTTAGTTCAAGCTGTTGCTATAGTAGAAACCTAAGGAGGCAGGTGAATGAGCCTGTCAGGTTTCTTTAGCCAGGCAGTCCTTTGCCCTCTCTTTCAAAGAAATGTGTGTCAGAGTAATTATTCATCCATCGCTTGGGGTCTGCTGGTCAGCCCCAGCATTACAGGGAGCCAAGAGTGGTGGGAGAAAAACCCAGCTTTCCATCTTCCCACTTGAAATGTCAAGAACAAGTGTTACGGCCATGCATGAAAACACACAGTGGCAACAAAGCCAGTGCTATCATTGATCCCTTTCCAACTCAAGTCCATCCAAATTGCTTTGGTTGTTGAATCAATAAAGCCAGGTTAGCCCCTGTAGTAGCTCCTACCTTCCTTCTGGGTTTTTAGAACAAATCACTTAGTTTTTCTAAGTTTTCACCTCTTTTCCTCCCTTTTTAAAAATTGATGTCCTTGAACACTTAAAGAGAATCAGAAAAAAAGAGGTGTCAAAAAAATGAAATTATTTTGTTTTCATTTACCTGTTTGCTTACCTGTTTTAACCATAGTGAGTATTTATTTATCACCTATGTGCAAGATCCCATGCTTTGTAGCAAAAATATATAATTGTTTCACTTAGCAATTGAAAACACAATTTCCTTGAGTAAATAATAGAAGAATCCATAATCCAAAGCCATACTATTTGCATTGATTTCTGGTGGCCATCAGGAACAGGACCACAAGAATTCACACTAAAAGCTGCAGCAGACAACCAGATTTCAAAAAACAATGCCGAGAGAGAAAAAATGGAGGCCGAATAGGCAAATATGTCCCAAGCTTTATCCTGGAGCAGATAGAAGGAGCATCCAAATCTAATAACATCCACCCAGAAATGGTGAAGTGGACACAGCTGGCAAGACAATTCGCAGCCAGGAAGGGCAGAGGATTCCTGCAGAATGGTGGGATCAGGAATCTGGGCTGGAGAGAGACACGAGACCACTGAGCCAAGCAAGAGGGTCAAAAGGAAGCTTCACGGCACCAAGTTCATGTCCCTTGGGGACAGGCATAACATCCGACTGTGGAAAGGAAGTCTACAGGGCTGCTGGAAGCAGGGGATTCTAGATCTAAGTCCACAGCCGCAAAAGCCTGAGCCCAGAGGGGTGGCCTGAGGAACTGACCAAGCCTCATGGTGCCAGGGCAGGGTGGGGGTGAGAAACTAGCATTCGTGTGGTTGTTTTGCCTCAGTTTGATCTTTGCTTTTATTCGCTAAACCCAGTTCATAGGACCTTTCAAATACAAACACTCACCCGTGGTTCAGGTGCAGGTAGAGGTGCAGACTTGTGGAGTCTGGGAGAGGCTATGGACAAAGTGAGTCAGGGAGAGGTGACCAGCAATCCAGCACTGGGACATTCCTGACACTCCGGACCTAAGCAGCCATTTTCCTCCTGAAGAGCCAGCCCCTCCCAGTAGTCTCAAGGCAGCAAATACAGCCACACCCAACCTATACCGTGAGCTTTACAAAGGACACAAAGACTCTGAATAGCCCCAAAGAGCCCTCATGGACTGGGTTGAAGAGAGGCCATTCAGTCCCAGAAAGTGATACAGCACCCTTCCTACCTATAGCCCTGTCCAAAACAGCCACTTAAGAGATTAAGATTGAGTGAAAGAAGACAGGCTAAGTGAACAGATTGGTCCTGCCTGCCTACAGTCAAGGCTGTGGTGATAGATAGAGAGGAGCAATGGATCGCTTGGAACTTCAACACGGTGCTGTCTACCTAGCAAGAACTGAGAAGTGGCAGACAGAACAGAAGAGGGGGATCTTAAACCAGTCCTGATGGGGCATTAAAACTCAGGTGAAACAAACAACACTTTGCTTTTTCATTTAATTTTTTTCTTTATCTTTCATCTAAAAAATGTTTTTCTTTGTTTTTTTGTGGGTTTTTTTTCATTATTTTTTCTTCATTCTATGTTTATTTTTTACTAGAGGCCCAGTGCACAAATTTGTGCACCAGTGGGATCCCTCAACCAGGCCTGCGGGATCAGGCCGAAACTGGCTCTCTGACATCCCCTTAGGGGTTTTGGATTGTGAGAGGGCACAGGCCATGCCGAGGGACCCTACCGGTGCACGATCAAGGCTGGGGAGGGGTGCAGGAGGTTCGCCAGCTGGAGAGGGACCACAGAAAGGCTCCAGGGCATGTCTGGCTGATCTTACTCAGTCCCAATTGGCCAGACCCCAGCAGCAAGCTAACCTACTGGTCAGAGCATCTGTCCCCTGGTGGTCAGTGCAAGTCATAGCAAGTGGTTGAGAGGTCTTAGCATATCATTAGAATATTATGCTTTGCCGAAACCGGTTTGGCTCAGTGGATAGAGCGTCGGCCTTCGGACTCAAGGGTCCCAGGTTCGATTCCGGTCAAGGGCATGTACCTTGGTTGCGGGCACATCCCCAGTAGGGGGTGTGCAAGAGGCAGCTGATTGATGTTTCTCTCTCATCGATGTTTCTAACTCTCTATCCCTCTCTCTTCCTCTCTGTAAAAAATCAATAAAATATATTAAAAAAAAAAAAGAATATTATGCTTTGACTGACTGAATGGATGACAGGACAACTGGACACATAGAATATTAGGCTTTTATTATATAGGATTGTTATTTTATCTTATTTTTATTTTTTCTATTTTTTCTTTCTTTTCTTTTTATCCACTCATTCTCTTTCTACCTCCTCTATACTGAACTAAGGTCCTCCCCCTATTCATTCAATTCCTTAACCTTACTTTCTGTATATAAGCTCTGCCTCTACAGATTCTGCCCCCCTCCCCACCCCCCGCCTTTTTTCTGGGTGTTTGTTGTTTGCACTTTTAATTTATCTGTTTGTTCTGTCATGTTTTTCCCCATATATATTTTTTCCTTCCTTCTTATTCTTTTTCTTCTCTCTATTATCTATTTTTCTTTTCTCTATATCATTTTTGCTCTCTTTCCTCTCTCCTAATTCTCTTTTCTCTGGTGGTTACTTATATTGGGGTTATTGGTGTTGTGACTACATTTGTGTTTTGTTCCCTTTGTGTCATGTCTTGTCGAGTTGTATTTTGTGCTGTTCAGTCAATGTGGTAGTGAGCGATCTACATAATCAGACACCCTGCGAGGAGACTCCATCCACAAACGGATCAATAACACTCAATAACTAACTATACCAAGAGAAACCAAATATCTCAAGTAGGGGGCAACCCTAGATTACCCATCCCACACACCAGAGAGATTGAACCACTGAGTCCCACAAAGCATCTACTACATAAGACATACTCAAAAAAATCTGCATGGCATAGCAGTTTGATCTGATACATAGAACCAATCACAAAGGAACAGCAAAAATTGGGAGACAAAGAAACAGACCCCACTCAAAAGAAAAGGAGGAATTACCAGAAATGTAAATAAATGAAATGGAGGCAAGCACTTTGTCAGAGAAAGAATTCAGAGCAATGTTATAAGGACACTGAAAAGGATGGAAGACAAATTCAACAGCATATGTAAGAATCAAGAGGAAATGAAGAAGAATTAACAGGAAATGAAGAATGCCATAGCTGCAATAAAGAACACAACAGAAATTTCAACAGTAGACTAGGAAAAGAAGAGGACCTCATCAGTGAGTAAGAAGACAAGGTAGAAAAAACCACCCAAGCACAGCAACAACTAGGAGAAAACTTAAAAAGCAGCAGGAGAGCCTAAGGGAGCTTTGGGACAACATGAAACAAAACAACTTCCACATAATAGAGGTGCCAGAAGGAGAGAAAATGAAGCAAAAACATAAAATCTGTTTGAAGAAATAAGGACAGAAAACTTCCCTGATGTTAGGAAGAAAAAAGCCACACAAGTCCAAGAAGTACACAGAGTCACAAACAAGATGAACCCAAAAAGACCAACACCAAAACACAACATAATTAAATTGGCAAACATCAATGACAAAGTAAGAATCTTAAAGGCTGCCTGAGAAAGAAAGTTACCTATAAGGGATCTCCCATTAGATTATCAACTGATTTCTCAACAGAGACACATCAGGCCAGAAGGGAATGGAATACACAAAGTGATGCAAAGCAAGGGACTGAATCCAAGAATACTATACACAACAAGGCTATCATTCAAAATTGAAGGGGAAATCAATAGCTTCACAGATAAAAAAGGGCTAAAGGAACTTTACCATCAAACCAGCAATGCAAGGAATACTAAAGGAACTGCTGTGAAAAGAAGAAATAGAAAGGGAAGAAGGAACACAGGTATAAAGAAATAAAATGGCGACAAAGGAGTACCTATCAATAATAACTTTAAACGTAAAGGGATTAAATGCTCAAATCAAAAGACAGAGTAGCTGAATGTATAAGAAAACTTGAACCATATATTTGCTGTCTACAAGAGGCCCACCTCAGAACAAAGGACTCACACAGATTGATAGTGAAGGGATGGAAAAAATATTGTCAGGCAAATGGTAATGAGAAAAAAGCTGAGGTAGCAATACTTATATCTGACAAAATAGACCTTAAAGTAAAGGCTATAATGAGAGATAAGGAGGCCCACTTCACAATACTAAAGGGAGCAATTCAACAAGAACCTATAACTCTGGTAAACATATATGCACCCAATACAGGAGCACCCAAGTACATTTAAAAAAAAAAAACTTCTGGAAAATATCAAGGGAGCAATACAGTCATAGTAGGGGACCTTAATACCCCATTGACACCACTGAATAAATCCTCTAAACAAAATATCAGCAAAGAAACAGCAATCTGAAATGCCTCACTAGATCAGAAGGAACTAATTGACATCTTCAGAACATTTCACCCCAAAGCTATACAATATACATTCTTCTCAAGTGCACAAAGGATATTTTCAAAGATAGACCACATATTAGGACACAAGCAAAGGCTCTTCAAATTCAAGAAGATAGAAATCATATCAAGCATCTTCTCAGATCACAATGGCGTAAAATTAGAAATCAACTACAATAAAAACAATGAAAAAAAAATCAAACATTTGGAGACTAAATAGCATGCTATTAAACAATGATTGGGTTACCAAAGAGATCAAAGAAGAAATAAAAAAGCATCCTGGTAACAAATGACAATGAAAACACAACAATCCAAAATCTATGGGACACAGTGAAAGCGGTCCTGAGAGAGAAGTTCATAGCTCTACAAGCCTACCTCAAAAAAAACAAGAAAAAATGGTAATAAATTATTATTAACCTACAACTTAAAGAATTAAAAAGAGAGCAATAAGAAAAGCCCAGAGTAAGCAGAAGGAAGAAAATAATAAAGATCAGAGCAGAAATAAATGACATAGAGAACAAAAACAAAACAAACAAAAAAAGTCAATAAAACTAAGAGCTGGTTCTTTGAAAGGATAAACAAGATTGATGAACCTCTAGCCAGGCTCTCCAAAAAGCAAAGAGAGAGGACCCAAATAAACAAAATCAGAAATGAAAGAGGTGAAGTAACAACCGATCCCACAGAAATACAAAGGATTATGAAAAAAATACTACAAACAACTCTACTCCAACAAACTGAACAACCTCGATGAAATGGACATATTCCTAGAAAAATACAAGCTTCCAAAACTCAATCAGAAAGAATAAAAAACCTGAATAGGCCAATAACTACTGATGGAATGGAAACAGTAATTAAAAAACTTCCAGCAAACAAAAGCCCTGGTCCAGATGGCTTTACAGGGGAGTTCTACAAATCCTCCTCAGACTATTCCAAAAAATTCAAGAGGAAGGAACACTTTCAAGCTCTTTCTATGAAGCCAGCATCAACTTAATCCCAAAACCAGATAAAGATACTACAAAGCAAGAGAATTACAGGCCAATATCCCTGATGAACATAGATGCTAAAATCCTCAACAAATTCTAGCAAATCTGATCCAGCATTACATAGAGAGATCATACCCATGACCAAGTGGGATTTATCCCAGGGATGCAAGGATGGTACAATATCTGCAAATCAATAAACATTATACATCACATAAACAAATTGAGAGACAAAAATCACATAATCATATTAACTGATGCAGAAAAAGCATCTGACAAAATCCAACACCCTTTCCTGATAAAAACACTCAGCAAAGTGGGAATAGAGGCATCATACCTCAACATAATAAAAGACTTATATGACAAACCTATAGCCAACATCATACTCAAAGGGCAAAAACTAAAATCATTTCCCCTAAGAACAGGAACAAGACAGGGATGTCCACTGTCACCACTCCTGTTTGACATAGTACTGGAAGTACTAGCCATTGCGATCAGACAAGAAGAAGAAATACTAGTAAAAGGCATTCAAATTGGGGGAAAAAAAAAGAAGTAAAACTGTCATTATTCACAGATGACATTATATTATATATAGAAAACCCTAAAGACTCCAACAAAAACTACTAGACTTAATAAGTGAATTATGAAATATAGCAGGATCCAAAATTAACACCCAGAAATATATAAATTTTTTATATACCAATAATGAACTCACAGAAAGAGAAACTAAAAAAAAAAAAATCCCATTTACCATTGCATCAAAAAAAATTAAGATATCTAGGAATAAACTTAACTAAAGAGATAAAAGACCTGTACTCAGAAAACTACAAGACATTGAAAAAAGAGATAGAGGAAGACATAAACAAATGAAAGAAAATACTGGGTTCATGGACTGGTAGAATCAACATCATTAAAATGTCCATACTACCCAAAGCAATCTATAGATTCAATGCAATCCCCATTAAAATACCAACGGTATATTTCCCAGACCTAGAACAAACTCTCCAAAAATTCTTTTTTTTTTAAATATATTTTATTGAATTTTACAGAGGGGAAAGGGAGGGAGAGTTAGAAACATTGGTGAGAGAAACATTGATCAGCTGCCTCCTGCACACCCCCTACTGGGGATGTGCCCGCAACCAAGGTACATACCCTTCACCGGAATCGAACCTGGGACCCTTGAGTCCGCAGGCCAATGCTCTAGCCCCTGAGCCAAACCGGTCAGGGCAAAAAAAAAAAAAAAAAAATTCTTATGAAATAAAAAAAAAAAAAAAAAAAGCCCCCGAATAGCCACAGCAATCTTGAGAAAAAAGAACAAAGTTGGAGGGATCACAATCTCAGATATCAAGCTATATTACAAAGCCACGGTTCTCAAAACTGCCTGGTACTGGCACAAGAACAGACATATAGACCAATGGAACTGAACAGAGAACCCAGAAATCGACCCAAGCCATTATGCTCAATTAACATTTGACAAAGGAGGCAGGAGCATACAATGGAGTCCAGACAGTCTCTTCAATAAATGGTGTTGGGAAAATTGGACAGATACATGCAAAAAAATGAAACTAGACCACCAACTTACACCATACACAAGAATAAACTCAAATGGATAAAGGACTTAAGATGGGAAACCATAAAAATCTTAGAAGAATCCATAGGCAGCAAAATATCAGACATATGTCATGGCAATATCTTTACTGATACGGCTCCTACGACAATGGAAACTAAGGAGAAAATAAACAAATGGGATTACATCAAAATAAAAAGCTGCACAGCAAAAGAAACCATCAACAAAACAAGAAGAAAGCCCACTGCAGGGGAAAACGTATTTGCCAATGTTATCTCCAATAGGGTTTAATCTCCAACATTTACAGGAAACTCCTGCAACTTAACAAAAGGAAGATAAACAATCCAATAAGAAAATGAGCAAAGGACCTACAGTAAATAAACACTTTTGGAAAGAGGATCTACAGAAGGCCAAGAGACATATGAAAACATGCTCAAAGTCACTAATCATCCCAGAGATGCAAACCAAAATGAAATGAGGTACCATCTCACACCTGTCAGAACGCCCCTCATCAAGAAATCAGCAAACAACAAGTGCTGGTGAGGATGTGGAGAAAAAGGAACCCTCACGCACTGCTGGTGGGAATGCAGACTGCTGTAGCCACTGTGGAAAACAGTATGGAGTTTCCTCAAAAAATTAAAAATGGAACTTCCATTTGACCCAGTGATCTCACTTCTAGGAATATATCCCAAGAAATCAGAAACACCAATCAGAAAGGATATATGCACCCCTATGTTCATAGCACCACAATTTACAGTAGCTAAGATTTGGAAACAGCCTAAGTGCCCATCGGCAGATGAGTGGATTAAAAACTGTGGTACATCTACACAATGGAATACTATGCTGCTGTAAAAAAGAATGGATTCTTACCATTTGCAACAGCATGAATGGACCTGGAGAGCATTATGATAAGCAAAATAAGCCAGTTGGAGAAAGATAAATATCACATGATTTCACTCATTTGTGGAATATAATGATCAACATAAACTGATGAACAAAAATAGAGCCAGAGACATAGAAGCATGGAACAGACTGTCCAACCTAAGAGGGAAGGCAGGGGGATAGGGGGTAAAAGATCAACCAAAGGACCTGTATGCATGCATATGAGCATAACCAATGGGCACAGACAGTGGGGAGGGAGAGATAAACATCCATGTGAGAGAGACACATCCATTCATTGCCTCCCACACATCTGGGTCACATCCTGATCAGGGCTATGATCCAGCCTGCAACCCAGGTATGTGACTTTGACCAGCAATCAAACCCGAGACCCTTCGGTGCTTGGGCTGATGCTCTAACCACTGATCAACACCAGTCAGGGCTCACTCAGAGTCTTTTTTCCAGATGCTAATGGTTGTTTCCTCTCAAACTGGTGGGAAACTCTGCTAAGGCACTGAGGCTTACCTAGGAATCTATGTTGTCCTTTTCAAGAGAAGGCAAATCTTAAAATAAGACACAGGATAATCTGTGTCTGGAGGAGTCCTGGCCCAAGTGTTGTTTATTACAAAGGATTGAAAAGAGGGCCACGTCTCTGGGAGCAGCCATCCATGCCCAGGCTGCTGCTGTGTGAGGCTCAGTTGTTTGTTTTCCCCACATTTCCTGTTTCTCTCCCCTTGGGTCTCATGCCAATGATGACATCTCCAGGTTGGTCACCATGGTGACCTAAGTTGTCAACTTCCATCTTCCTTCCTTTCTTCATCAGCAAGCCCTGCGGTTCACAGCGGACACTTTAGCAGCCACTTATCAAATACATGCTTCTGAAAGACAGCCTGTGATTGACAAGGGAGCTTTAAGAGGCCAAGGACATGGGCTTCTTAAGGTAAGTGTGGATGGCATTGACAGGGCTTCGTTTTGAGAGGTTAACATGACACCAAAGAAAAAGACACATTTTATTTTATTTATTTACTTTTTAAATTGTTGAGTCTATTGCAAATGCCCCCCCTCACCTCCTGTTTGCCCCCTCCAGCCAGCCTGCCCCTACCCCTCTGGCTTTCACCACACTATTGTCAGTGTCCATGGGTTATGCAAATATGCATATATGTTCTTTGGTTAATCTCTTCTCGTCCTCCCCACCTGCTTTCCCTCTGACACTCATCAGTCTGTTCCATGTATCCATGCCTCTGGTCCCATTTTGTTCATCAGTTTATTTTGTTCATTAGATTCCACATATGAATGAGATCATGTGATACTTCTCTGAATGGCTTATTTCACTTAGCATAATACTCTCCAGTTCCCTCCATGCTGTCACAAAAGGTAAGAGATCCTTCTTCTTTACAGCTGCACAGTATTCCCTGGTGTAAATGTCCCACAGCTTTTTATCCACTCATCATTGATGGGCACCTGGGTTGTTTCCAGATCTTAGCTTTTGTAAAAAATGCTGCTATGAACACAGCGGTGCATATATTCTTTCTGATTGGTATTTCAGGGTTCTTAGAATATATTCCTAGAACTAGGGTCACTGGGTCAAATGGGAGTTCCATTTTTAATTTTTTAAGGAAACCCCACACTGTTTTCCACAGTGGCCGCACCAGTCTGCATTCCCACCAGCATTGAACTAGAGCTCCCTTTTCTCTGCTTCCTTGCGGCATTGGTTGTTTGTTGATTTGTTGATGATAGCCATTCTGACAGGTGTGAGATGGTACTGCATTGTTGTTTTTATTTGCATGTCTCTGATGACCAGTGACTTTGAGCAAGAACATATTCCCCAGTGATTAATCAGATAAAGGATTAATCTCCAAAATATATAAAGAACTTATACAACTCAACACCAAATACCCTACACCCTAGCTGGTTTGGCTCAGGGGATAGAGCGTTGGTCTGCAGACTGAAAGGTCCTGCGTTTAATTCCGGTCAAGGGCACATGCCCGGGTTGTGGGCTCGATCCCCAGTAAGCGGCATTCGGGAGGCAGCCAATCAATGATTCTCTCTCATCACTGATGTTTCTATCTCTCTCTCCCCCTCCCTTCCTCTTTGAAATCAATAAAAATATATGCAAAAAAACAAACAAACAAAAACACCAGAAACCCTATAAAAAAATAGGCAAAGGACCTTAATAGACACTTCTTCAAAGAGGACATGCAAATGGCAACAGACATATAAAAAGGTGCTCGGGACGCAGTTTATGCTGAAGGCAGGTCTTAGCCCAGGCCCACGAGCTCAGAGACTTGGCTCTTGCAAGTCCCCTCCTGTGAGCATGACCTGTGCCCTGCAGCCCTAAAGGGTGGGTTCTGAGGAGGAAATGTCCATTTCTGTGACTTTTAATGTGTTGAAGAAAATTATGCAGGCACATTAGAATATAGCAGTTAAATCGGATGACATCAATACTAGATTTAAAGTGAAATTCAAGTTCCTTGATAGTAACCATTACATTGACTCATCCTATATGCCTTAAATTAAGGTTACATTTCAGTAAAACTTTATTTTAAAGCCACAAAATTGAGGGTTTTACTTTTCATTCAGTCACCTAAAAAGTACTACAACAGGGTCCGGAGGAATGGAATTGCATTTTGGAGCCCGACATGACAGTTGGAGTCGGTTAGGGGGCACACGGGTGTTCGTGAGGGTCAGTTGGTCTTTCCTCCAAGCTGCGTCGGACAGGCGACGCCTGGAGGACACTGAAGACCCGCTCCCGTTCCTAAAGGCGCCGGCGTGTTTTCTCAAGAGTTATTAAGAATGTCTGAAGTTATTAAGACACTTCACTGCAGTGTCTCCGTTTCGTCTCTCATTCCCCAGTAAAAGCAAATGCATTTCTAGGATTCAAACTCTAGTCACAAGAAAAAGGAGCCTGAGATAGGCCTTGCTGTGCTGCAACCCAGCAAACAAATAGAATGCTCTTTTACGTTTCTAAGATTAGATCAATTAAACACCAAAGGGGTGGAGGGATGGAGGGAAAAAAAGAGAAAAAACTCATGAACACAGACAACAGTGTGGGGATTGCTGAGGGTGGGGGGAGAGGGCAAAGGGGGATAAATGGTGGACAGAGACTTGACTGGGGGAGGTGAACACACTACAGTGTACAGAGGATGTGTTGAGGAACTGTGCACCTGAAACCTGTTGAATTTTATTAACCGAAGAAAGGATATTAATGTTATTAAATTTGAACTCATATAGACTCATTTATTCGCTGTTCTGTGTCTCAAATGGACAATGCACACAGCACTTCTGTGTCCAGCCTGGGGAATTTCATGCACCGGGCCACTAGTATTGAAGATAATGCACATGCAGGAAAAGGCCCATGTTACGTGTCCAGCTGAATGAATTTTTACCCCCTGAACACACCTGTTTACCCAGCACTCAGTTTAAAATATAAGACAGACTTATTTCACCCAGCACAGTACCCTCTAGGTCCATCCATGCTGTTGCAGAGGGCAAGATTTCATTCTGTTCTATGGCTGAGTCACACTCCATTGTATACATGCACCACTTCTTCTTTATCCATTTGTTTATTAATAGACACTTAGGTTGCTTATACATCTTGGCTTTGTAAATAATGCTGCAAATAATTTCAACATATGTGGACTCTAAAACACAAAAGAAACAAGCAAAAAGTCATCGATACAGAGAACAAATTGTGGATTGCCAGGTGGGAGGGAGTTTGGGAAGATGGGTGAAAAAGGTGAAAGGATTAAGAAGTACAAACTACCAGTTATAAAATTAGTCACAGGGATGCAAAGTGCAGCATATGGAATAGAGTCAATAATATTGGAATAACAATGTATGGTGCCACGTGGGTACTAGACTTAGGGTGATCAACTGTAAGGTATATAAATGTCTAATCACTACGCTGTACATCTGAAACTAATAGAATATTGTATGTCGGCTATATTGGAAAATAAAAATTATTTTAAATACATTTTAAAAATAAACACAGAATATAACCAGCACCCAGAAGCTCCTACGCTGTCCCCACTCCTAGCTCTCCCCCCCCCCCCCCGCCCCCAAGTCTAACAGCATGGATAAGTTCAGCCTGGCTCTGCACCTCCTATAAATGGAATCCCACGGGACGTTCCCTTCCGTGCCTGGCTCCTTTCACATGTCACGTCTGTGAGACGCGTCCACAGCGCTGTCTGCGGTTACAGATCGCACTTTCTCTTGGTTGCTGACTGGTCCAGGTGGGAACACGCCACAGTTTGTCTCCGTTCTGAGCTGGCAGACATGGGTAGCTTCCCACCTGGGCCGTCCCAAAGCACCAGCTGCTCGCGCACTGCCCGCTGCCGTGGGTGCAGAGTGCCCGTTCTGCGTGGACGCTGCCCGGCTGCTTGGAGAGCAGGGCCCCAGCCCCAGCGGCGGGTCAGTCCTGTCCTCCTGGCAGAATGCGACCTGGGCAGGGGGCGGGGGGGCGAGGAGGAGCGGGGGGGGGGGGGGGACGGGGGGAAGAGGGGAAGACCACAGCTGCCCAGCTGGGAAAATGGACTCTCGTTTGCATGAAAAAGTTTCTTAAAAGACTAGCAACTGAGAACAGAAGTATTATTTGCATTATGGTGGAAACGTGAGCGGCGGGCCACAGGGAGTTTGATGGGAGATAGGGCTAACTTATCCGATTAGCAGGATACAGCCTGACAGTCCTGCAACAAGGCCAGGGCAGGCCCAGGGCGGGGGCAGAATGACCGGCAGTGGAACTCTGTGAGAAAACTTCACTGAACCATCTCATCTGAACCGGTTACAAGCTTAAAAGAAAGGCAACGAGCAAACGTGCTTTGTAAACAAAGTCGCCAGCTTAACTCTTCCTGGGAAGCAGGGAGCTCCGCGGGCACCGGGGGACACTGCCTGGCTGTGGGTGCCGCCCGCCCGAGGGCCGCAGAGTCAGTGAGACGCTGTAAGGAAAGGGCTGGGGGCGGGAATAGGTGCTGGTCAAATGCTACCTTCCCTCCCGGCCTGGCCTTAACCAGAGCTCATTCGCTTCCATGGGCTATAGTGCAGGGAATTGGAGGCAAGTCAGAAGGTTGACCGTTGTAGTTTAGAAAATGCAGAAGAAAATAAGTGAGAACAGCCTATTGTTGCCAGCCCAGAGCGGAAGGGTGAGCGGTGGGGAGGTCGGGGTGCTCGGAAGGGGTGAGTGATGGCTAAGAGGCAGGGCCAGGGGCTGTGTCCAGAGCACTCTGCCTGTTTATTCTAGGTGTTCCCTGCGTGTTGCTGGGAACAACAACAAAAAAAGACTACAGCTACTTGCATCGTAGAATACTCTCGTTTGTCCAGACAAACCCATCGTTTTAGGCCCGCAACAGCTTGGCTAGGCTACCAAAGTGAGGCCGGGAGCCTCGGGGTTTAGGGCGGCTTCCGGTGGTCCCTTCCCAGAGCCCTCTGTGTGGGCCCACGTTGGTGGCTCGAAGACACCCTTCCTGTCTACTGCAAGTGGTGGTGGCGTGAAGGCAATACACTGATGCTTCGCGGCCGGTCCCAGTGTCTGAAGCACCACGACAGCAGCCCCGAGGCGCGGGCAGCCCAGGCCCTGGGAGGCCGCAGTGAGCAGAACGAGTGGCCTGGGCCCAGCCAGCTGGCTTCCCACCTCACTGGGCTGAGCTCCCTCTGCCTGTTGCAATCAGCTCCGTGGTTACTACACCTCATACTTACTCATGGACGCCATGCTTGCTGGTCCTCAACGTGAAAGTGGTAAGGAGAATATCATGACAAATAAGCTCAAGCAAACCCAGAGCCCATAGACGACGGCCGGCGTATGAAGAACCACAGGTCATTGGTCCAGGTTTCCTGAGTGTTCGCAGCAGAGCACACCTTCCAGAAGGATGGACATGTGTCTCTAACACAGGCAGCTGAATGGCCAGACCCAGGACTTAAGGGTCACAGACGGTGGCAACTCTGGTGCCACTGGCGGCAGATTAGCTTTGACTTCATATCTAAGAATGAGTGAACAGATGTGAGATGTTTAGGTGGTAGAGTGAACAGGAGTTGAGGACAGATTGCTGGGCAGAGGGCAGTCCGATGGTTTCTGGTCTGGATCGGCATGAATGGTGGCATAATTGCTGGGCCAGCCAGCCCTGGAGGGCACCCTTGATCACAGAGAATAACCAACTTGATTGCAGGAGTCATCATTCACTTATTTCATGAACAGACATTGTTGCTACATGTGCCAAGCATTCTACTGAAGACAGAATCACGTGAAGCAGCAGGAATTGGTGTGGGAGCTGAGGTGTTTGTTTGAATGTCATCCATGGCTTCCCACTGCATTTATAGGAAAATTTGAGCTCCTCCCCAAGGTCTCCAAATCCACATGGGAGCTGGCCTCTGCAGACTCCCACCTCATCTCCTCATCCTCCTTCTTATCTCCAGCTTGTGGTCACTTCCAACACTGGGACCCTGGCAATCTCTTCCTTAGGACCTCAGATATCACCTCCTCCGACAGGCCCTCCCCAAGCACTCTCTTCAGTCTCTCTTTAGCCAAGTTCTCTGATGTTGTTTTCCTTCATAGCACTTAACGTTATGAGAAACTACTGAATTTATTTGTCAGCATGTTCGTTAACCACTTTCCCAGCCACATTTTATGTTAGATGTTAGAAGGCAATAGCTGAGCAAGAGAATTAGACAAAGGTCATCCTGATGGATATTGTTAAAGAGAAAACCACAGGCCCCAAATGGTGTCACTCATGCTAAAGCCCATGATATCAAACCTACATTTAATTCCAGTTTCAACCTCTCCCAGAAACATAACTGCGGGGGACCAGACATGGAGTCATCTGAAGAAAACGACTGAAGCACAGCAGATTGTGGAAAAGCAAGAAGTTGAAGCTACTTCTTCAACCATGTTCCTGCTCATGCTAGCATCTGTTAGCTGCCAGTCTTCTGCAAAGTCTTGCACAGCCAAGTCCAAGGACTCTGAGTAAATATACACCAGCAGCAAGAGAGACTTTCTTTCATTTAGTAGCAAAAAATGTTAACATGTCCATAGTTCTGATTTCTCTTATTGTTGTTTTGCATTGGCATTGTTTTGTTATTATTTAATAGCTGTGAACGGAAGGAGCCACATGCTAACCTGACAAGCTCAGGGGAGGCCTGCGTGGCAGTCTTGCAAACTCAGAGACCTGAAATAACCACAAAGGATGGTTTGAAAATTAAATATTTAACTACAAACAGGTTATAGTGGGCAGTCATGTCCTAGGCCGATATCTTCCCTGACAAAGGTCAACTTAGATCTTTACTGAGCCCATTTGCCTTTTTTGCCTCTAAGATAACATATCTGTGAGATGTCTGTGAGATGTCTGGGTAACTTGTAACTTCCTTTTTACCCCGGACCCCTCAGGGCACAACAAATGGCACCGGGACATTCCTTCATTGTTATTGTTATCAAGTTAATTGTCAACTGTTAATTACGTTAAAGTATCCTGTATCTATCTCTGTAAGAGAAGCACATGTCCATCATTTCACTTTTCACCCAATCCCAGAGGTTTCCCCGCTTTGCTTTGTCCCACCTCCCTAATCTGTCACCAATGGATTTCATGTAACTCACCTACGTCCCTTTTCTTTGATTTCAAGGTATAAATATAGATGTAACCCTGCATTCTCCGGAGCATTACCTCAATTCATTGAGGTTCTGCTTCCCGGCATATGTCGACATTTTGGCTCAAATAAACTCACTAAAATTCTTTACAGGTTTCAATGGTTTTTTCGTTAACATAACCAGAGATTTGTTCTTGACATTCAAGTTTTGAAAATGATAACATGTATGTAGTTTAGTTTTGCATTGGCATTGTTTGCAATTGTGTTGATATTAGAGCTTTATTCTTAATGTTTAAATTTTACTTTTATTATAGTAGCTTAAAAACAAAAGAAAGGGTGAGATGTAGAGGGCCGCCTGGGAGGCACCTGGGCATTTCCTTAATTATCATCAGCCGAACTCAGGGCTTAGACAGAGCCACGCCCTGGGAACATGCTTCCCCAATGAGGCTGGACATGTTAATCGGTTCTGACTTCATAGCAGCCCAGGTGTCAGCAGGGGCGGGTCTAGATATGTAAATCCAGTAATGCTGGGGCCTAGTTAAGAATGCAAATAAGCTCCTTTGATCCTAAGTTTTGGTGTTACTTCCTGGATTTGGGGGATATAAGATAAACCTGCTGGGTGGCTCAGGGTCGTCGTCGTCATGCTGCCTCTCCATCAGAGAGGAAAGATGGCGTCCCACCCAGCCCCATCTTCATGAATCTCTTTCTATGTCTTGTTTTCTTTATTTCTATTATTTCTCAATCCCTAGCCGCCTCCACTTAGAACCAGTTTGTTCATCTCTCTTTCCGCGCGGGACACGGAAAAGGGAGATCCCCGCCATGTTGGGCCCCCGCCGCATCAGGCCCCTGCACATAACATTAATCAACCGGTCTAGAATTTTCAGGTCAACATTAATGAGGCAGTCTAGTACATGAGTCTTCTCCATCCCCCATAGAAAGAAGAAGCAATCTGCATGATAAAAACCCTTCCTGTTCCCTTCCCTTCAAAAAACGATGTCCCGCCCCCATCCTTTCTTTTCTTTTGTTACCAGCTCCATCGCCCCACCCTTCTTCCCATAAAACCTATTTTGTACAACTCCTCAGAGTGCCCTTCTACTTGCTAGATGAGCTGCTGCCTAGTTCATGAATTGCTTAATAAAGCCAATTAGATCTTCCAATTGGCTGAATTTGCTTTTAAACAAGATGGCGAGAAATTAGCAGATATATTCAAGAGATATTTAAGAGGCAGAGCTGACAAGGATTGTGGGTAAACTGGATAGGGAAGAGGAAAATGAAGACACCTCCTAGGTCTTCGTGGATGACTGTTGCAATCACTGGGGAGCCCCAGAGGAGGGCTAGAGGTGAGTATGAAAGGCAACAGGTGGGCTATTCACTTACTGGTGTGCAGTGCCTTTGAGGCATCCAGGAGGACTTGCCAAGCACGCAGGTGATTCCTGGGTCTGGAGCTCAGCAGAGTTCTGAGACAGATGTCATTCTGTGAGTTACCTTTGTGCAGCTCGCAACGGACACAGTAGGTGTGGATGAGCTTGCCCTTTGAGTATAGAAGAAGGGGCCTTGGAGCAACCCGTGAGGTGGTTTATAAGAGCAGAGCGCAGTGGCCAATGGCGGAAGATGTTGCTGTGTGGGTGGACTTGGTTGGCACCCAAACTGGATTCCTTGGGAGGATCACCTCCAGGCCTGACAGCTAGTGTCTGTCCGTAGCTGTGTGCTGGACTGGACACTCGGGCTTTCCCAGGGACATGTTCCACAGGATTCACAAGAGCTGGATCACTCGGCCCCACAAAGACCCACTCTTCAGGGTGGGAAACCAAGGCCCATGGGGGAAACCAAAGAGTTGCCCAAGTCACACGGCAAACAAGTAGAGGTCTCAAAATTAAAACCCAGAATCCATGGTCTTTATCACCACCCGCCCCACTTCTCACAGGCTCCTGTTTTGGTGGTGCTGATACATCAGACCATTTTCAATGGCCAAACTTCAGGGTTAGTAAGACATATTCGCCCTGAATGCAAACAGGATATGAGCCAATCTCCTCTTAAGCATTTGTTTAAGATGATGCAATTTTGACTCTCCCCCCTTCTGACTCCCTAAAGAATTGCTTTGTCACTCTTTGTGGGAGTTTCCGAGCTCTAGGGCAATTCCCCCTCGAAGAAGCTTCTGAGGTCAAGATCCCAGCAGAGGGACACAGACTGAGCCATTCAGCCTTCCCCTCCCTCCTGAGGGGCGGCAGGGTCACCAGGGCCAGAGGACACTGGAGCCATTCCCGGCAATCGCTGCTCGGCCAGGCTCACCACCCTGGACACTGGGCAGGGCGGCTCTCCCCACATCAGACGAGCCGGGCCCCGTTTCAGTTATAACTGAGTAAAAAGACGGTCTCAGCTGGAGAGTAGCTCAGTGATTTGTATGACATTGAAGGTTCCTCTTCTTAGTACGCTGTCTTTCAGCATCATTCAGGCCAGGCTTTAGACTTGTCTTGTGATGTCGGTAACCAACATTTTTTAATTGCTAGTCCCCTCACAATTTCAAGTGAGCCTCTTTAACAGTTTGAAAACCTGCATTTGAAATTAAAAAAAATCTTGACATGCAACCAATCTTATCTTTCACAAAACAAAAAATAAGTGTTTTTCTTTGGCTTTGTAAAATCCTAGGGCAGCCAACCTGAGGGTATATTTCAGTCACTTTGTATCCAAACAACACTTTGATTTGGTGAAAAGCCCTATGTTTACTCTCATCCTATATAATAAAAGCCTAATATGCTAAGTGTCTGGTCATCCATTCAACCAATCAAAGTGTAATATGCTAATGATATGCTAAGGTCACTCAACTGCTCACTATGACGTGCACTGACCACCAGGGGGCAGATGCTCTGACCGGTAGGTTAGCTTGCTGTTGGGGTCCGGCCGATCGGGACTGAGTGAGGTGGGCTGGACACACCGCGGAGCCCTCTCACGGTCCCTTTCAGGCTGGCCAACCTCCTGCATCCCTCCCTGGCCCCAGTAGTGCACCAAGGGGGGTCCCTCAGCCTGACCTGCACCTTCTCGCAATCCAG
Organism: Eptesicus fuscus; assembly: GCF_027574615.1. Classification (NCBI taxonomy): domain Eukaryota; kingdom Metazoa; phylum Chordata; class Mammalia; order Chiroptera; family Vespertilionidae; genus Eptesicus; species Eptesicus fuscus. The sequence continues at coordinate 66,596,692 of NC_072488.1, forward strand.
GCTGAGGGTCGTGCCCTCCCCCCCACACAAGTGCACAAATTTTGTGCACCAGGCCTCTAGTAAAATATAAATGTGTTAAAAACATCAAGTTATTATTGTGCAGGCATTTTTAATAGTCTATTAGAACTTCCTTCACTTCAGAAATGACACACTTTGGGGTAAAACTTCCTGTTTTAAAAACCACATGAATTCCCCCACCCGTTCCCCTTCCCACACATTCGCAATCACAGTAGCAGACTTCTTAGTTCCCCACTGCAACTGGCGCTTGGCATCAAGCCTCACTGAGCTCAGAAGGATGCAGAGAAAGGCAGTCACACGGATGCAGAGTCACTTTGTTGCTTCTTTCTTGCTTTGAAGATCCATTTGGCTCACTGCCATCAGAATCTCTGTGGGGAATACATTATTCCCCAGGGCCAGACCCAGAGGGACGTATGCTTGCCTTTGCATTAAGGTGGTTATCACTTGGGTTTGTAGTTTAAAAAGAAAGCGACTCCATTTGCCTTGTAGAAACCTGACCTTTGGGCTGATTAATCTCATGACCAATCAATCCCGCCGGGATTGTGCTGCTCCCTTATTCTCAGCACGACTTCCACGAGGGACAGACTGCTCTTCTGGCCAGCCTGGCCTCAGCCCTGCCAGGGATTCGTGTTCACAGGGAGATTCTCCACCACGAGTCTGACCGGTGTGAAGAGCTGTGGAAGCAGTGACCTGGGCTCAAACTCTTGCTCCACAGACAGCAGCTATGCCAGTGCCGCGTCCAGGGCTCCCTGAATGGTCCTCTCCATTCCCACCCACCTGCCAATCAATCACCAAGGCCCGTCATTTCCACCTCGTGTCACTCTACTGCAGCTGCCTCTCCCCATTCCCACGGCCACGCCTGACTCAGCCTCCATTTACCCGTGGCCTCAGTATAGCCACCTAAATGGTCTCCTGCCTGGTATATGGGCTAGCCCATGCAAGAGCTCTTTCAAAATGTAAACGCGACTACAGCTCCCTCCCCCTCAAAACCCTCAACAGTTGCCCATCACCTGCAGGTTGAAGCCCAGGTGCCTCTTTTTTTACCCTGAAGCCCCCTCCATGGCAGGACACCCTCCCAGACCTGTGTCCCCGCCCATCGCCGCCCCCAGCCTCACATGACAGGACAGGACATGGGCGCATACACAGTGCACTTTTCAGACCTTGCCTCTGGGCATTACTTGGAAGAGACTTAATCTCCACCCAGTTCCTCATTATCCCCAGCACAGAACTCAGGGTCTAGAAACCTACTCTGCACCCTTGTCCTGCACCCCACCCCACCCCTGCGGGCTCCCTCAGGCTCCCATTTGCCTGTCTCCTGAGCTCCCTGAATACCCTACACTTGATGGAGTTTCTCTCTGAAAGTCTCCACCTCCTCCTCCAGGCCAAAGTCCTTGTGGGGGGCACACACTCTGTTTTCCTGTATCTCCGCCCAAAGCATGCGCAGTGAGGGCCGGCCGGCTGGTGACAGGGCTGGAGCTCACGGTGGTTCTCAGGCTCCTGGGCTTCCATCGGCATCCATGGAAAGCTCCATGTAGGTTCCCAGGAAAATTTGACTCAAATTTCCTTTTTAAAAGATTGTTAAGTGATTTTGCATTCTGTACTATAATAGATTCAAAGACGCATTTATAAACACATGGCACATTGCAGATCAGCAGCTGTTACAAGGAGAAATCATTTTGTAAAGAGTAAATCTTCAATCGTTTGCTGCTTCCTTAAAGAATATCCCAAGGTTATGAGGTTCATTAGTTTTTAAATTGTTATTGTTTACAGCCATGCATCTTTGTGAATTAGGGATTTCTTATTACAATATGACCAAAGCCAACTGCAGAAATAAACCTGACCCTGAGGCTGGTATCAAATTGCAATGCTTTCCCATAACCCCAAGCTCTGTCTTTTCCGTTTATTAAAACAGATTGTAATTGTCATTGGCTGACTTTACAGTGTGTGAGTAAACAAGTGTGACATTATAATGGCAATGTATACGAATACGATGTAGTTGAGCCTTGACATTTTAGAGCTCTCTCTAATGCGTTGTTTGAAAGATGGGTTTAGCTACTTCTTTAAAAGTTTGAAAACTGCTTTGGAAGCAGGTCCCAGGGCTGAGGCTGCCCAGACAGCCCCCCCCCCCCGCCCCCCCTCCATCCCCCCTTGCCTCCACCTTCCAGCTCCCGGGAGATCCAGGCAACTACCCCTGCGAGGGTGAGGGAAGGGCATCCGGACCTCTCTGAGGCAGAAGGACCAGGGAGGCGCAGGAAGTGGCTCTGTGTCCCTCTGCACACTGGGAACCCTGGTCTCAGAGGCTGCAGGTCCCTATGGCTGTCCGCCTCGCAGAGGGGCCTGCTCTGCTCTGGGAGGAACAGAGCCCGTGCGCCCGTGCGCTGGCTGCTGGGACGGGGCAGGCCCATCTCCAGGGCTGCGAGGGGAATTCTGAAGGGACAGAGGTGAAAGGAAGCCCAGCCTCAGGCTTCTCACAGGAGCCTGGGGTAGGTACAGGGGGGCCTCCAGTGCCTCCAGGACAGGGGCAGCACAAGGAGACCTTTCTTCCTCTAGAGATCATGCCTGGCCAGTGCTGGGTCAGCTGCCCTCCTGGGCCAGGTGCTGACGTCATGCCCGGCCAGTGCTGGGTCCGCTGTGGGCTCCCGGGTCTTTGTGCTGCCTCGGTTCCATTTTGCTCACTTAACAAACGTAGATTGGGTACAACATGCTGGGCTGCCTCCCCCTAAGGTTCCTACAGCCGTGCTTGCGCTGGGCTCCCTAAATCCCACCCCTAAAGCTTGTCTTGATTCTGGTTTTCCCCCAGCTACTGTCCTGCCTCATGCCTGCCCTTCAAACTGGACCTTCTCGGAAACCAGGCTCTTCCCCCGACCAAAACCGTCAGGTCCCTCCCGTCCCCCTAACGCACCCGGTGTTCCCCTCCCAAAGGTCACCCTGACTTCCTGATGTTAAACCCACGGCTTTCGGGAAGCCCCGCCGCCTCTCAGACCTCGGGCCACACCCCTCATGCTTGAGAGACGCCTTCCTTTGCAGGTCACCTCCCGCCTCTCCCCCAGCTCCCTGACCAGGTCTAGGCCTGAAGTCCCGGACCCAAGTGTCAGGGAGGGGCTCTTCCTGCGGCCTCTCCCCTGGGCTGGCCCGGCCGTCTCCTCCCTGAGTCTCCATCTGTGTGTGTCGTGTCCTGATCTCCTCTTCCCATGAAGGGGCCAGTCCTGTGGGGTCAGGCTCGCTCTCGTGACTCCATTTTAATCTCATTACCTCCACGAAGGCCCTCTCTCCAATACAGATTCACTCTGAGGCCTGGGCTTAGGGCTTCAACACGCACATTTTGAGGGGGACATAATTTAGCTCATAACAAGGGTATTTCAGATTTTGTTCTTGATCTTTTTAACAATTCTTTCCTATAGCCATTTCTAAAGCTTCATGTATTATTGAGTAAATGATTTTATCAGTTTCATTTTAAATTATAAAAGTAATGTATCTCATTAAAATAAAATGTGACAATCCTTTACTGTTAGAAGGAAATATTAATAAGAGGATATGATTAAGAGCTCGAAGTTCTTTTTCTTTTTTTAATTGTGGACGAAAGGGGCCACATGCTGACCTGACAAGCTCAGGGGAGGCCTGCATGGCGGTCTTGCAGACTCAGAGACCTAAAGTCACCACAAGGATGGTCTGAAATTAAAATGTAACTAAAAATAGCGATGGTGGGTAGTCACCTCCTAGGCGGGTATCTTCCCTGACAAGGTCAACCTTTACCTTAACTGAGCCCATTGTCCTTTTGCATCTATGATAACATATCACTGAAATGTGAGGGTAACTTGTAACTTCCCTTTTTCTGGACCCCTTGGGGCACAACCAAGTGTGCTGGGCACCAGGACAGAGACCACACTTCCTTCATTGATGTTGTCATCCTGTTAACTGCTGACGGTTACCTATCCTGCACCCACCTAAGGAAAAGAAGCATGTGTCTATCATTTGACTTTTTATCCAATCCCAGAGGGTCCCCCGCCCCTACTTTGCTTTTTCCCGCCTCTCTAATCCATCACCAATGGATTTCATGTAACACACCTTCATCTCCTCCTTTGACTGTCATGTACAAAACAAGGTGAAAACCTGGCATTCTCTGGAGCACTATCCCAATCCATTGAGATTCTGCTTCCCGGCAATTGTCAACAGTTTGGCTCAAATAAACTCACAAAAATTCTTTACAGGTTTCAATGTTTTTACGTTAACAAAATGTTGTTTTATTTTATTTTTTGCACTCCATCTGGGTGACTTAATTTTATTTTTTGATTACAGTTCGCATTCAATACATTTTTTGTATTAGATTCAGGTGTACAGCACAGAAGGTAGACATTCATATAGGTTACACGGCGTCCCCTCCGGTCATTCCAGTGCCATCTGGCACCACAGGCAGTTACTAGGTATTCAGGGTTCTTGACTGAGTCCTAAGACCAAATTCCCGAAGTGCTGGCAAGCACCTCCCCTTGATGGCTGGTATCTCACACAGTGTTTTCTCCGCAAACACCATCTTCTTCCACTCCTCATCTGTTCACCTAAACGTCTCACAAGTCTTTCAGTTACTTGTCTCCTCAGCCCCACTTGTAGGAAATGGGCCCCGTGACCCCTCTCCAGCATGGTGGGCTTCTGATGGGATTCCCCCGGGCAAGCAGAATGTGGGGAGGAGGGAGAGGACTAGGAACAAAGAACTGGGCTCCTGGGTCAGCATCCGGGTGGAAACCCCCGCGTCTGCCTCGCTAGACAGGGGAGGTGGAGCAGCGAGAAAGGCCTCAGCCCAGTGTTGTTAATGGCCCCACGGGAGACAGCAAGACCCAGGCAACGTATGAGGACACAGGTGACCCCACAGTACCAGCCAGTGAGGACCCGGAGGGAGCACTGGGTAACTAGGCTGTGTTCGCTGCCCTCAGTGTGCCTAGACAGCGGACACCTGCGCTGGAGTTTTAAAGGCTTGTTTTTGCCATACTTCTGTCTCGAGTCCGTTATTTGAATTCGGACAGGTGAGCCACTCCAGGTCCAAACATTCTGTCAGTCCTAGATGTCCCCTTCTCAAGACTGCCCACGGAACTTGCAAGATCCAGCTCAAAAATTGTGGGCTTTTTGTTCAAAATCTATTAATAATTTCAAGAGAGTGAGAGCTGAGCATTGAACCCAGCACAGCCTCCAGCGCATGCCCCCACGGTGTGAGGCCAAGGCCTGGGAGCCAGCCAGCCTGCCAGCATCCCTCCCACTCACCCCCAACCGCACCCCACGAGGCTCCGGGGACCCTCATGCTCACTGCTCCCCACCCCACCATCAGCCCGGCCAGGCTTTCTCAGTGGCTTCTGCACCTGGTCTCCTCTGCTCAAAGCCGCTGCCTTTTCCTCATTTCCTACCAGCTGGGCACAGACTCTTCAGGTCAGCATTTCAGGCCCTGATTTCCTGACTTGACTCCTACTCGCACCTCAACCGGACACAAAGCTTGAGGCGGATGTTCTAGTTACTTCCCCCTGGCTATTCTCCGCACATCAACCTCCGGCCTTTCTCTCTGAAATCAGACCCACCGGATGTGGGTCATTGGAACCTTCCCAAAGGTCCAGGCCAACCTCTTCCCTGGAGTGTTTCCTGGTCTTTGACCTGCCTGTCAGCCCCACATACCCAGGCACCGCTGCAGGCTGCTCCCCCCACCCACTCACCCCCTCCCCCGCAGGCTCTGCCACTGTCCCCTGGGGGCTGGGAGGAGCTGGCTGAGTTGCATGAGCTCATTTGCACTGGCAAGTGGTGAACCCAGGTTCAAACCCACAGTCTGGCTCAGTCGTGCCATCTGTGGGCCTGCACAGCTGGCATCTGTGCATTCCTCCTGGGCCCACAGGAGACAGCCCCCTGGCCCCCAGGCCCACACGAGGCAGCCCCCTGGCCCCCGGGCCCACAGGAGGCAGCCCCCTGGCCCCCGGGCCCACACGAGACAGCCCCCTGGCCCCTGGGCCCACACGAGACAGCCCCCTGGCCCCCGGGCCCACACGAGACAGCCCCCTGGCCCCTGGGCCCACACGAGGCAGCCCCCTGGCCCCCGGGCCCACACGAGGCAGTCCCCTGGCCCTTGGGCCCACAGGAGACAGCCCCCTGGCCCCCAGGCCCACACGAGACAGCCCCCTGGCCTCTGGGCCCACAGGAGGCAGCCCCCTGGCCCCTGAGCCCACACGAGGCAGCCCCCTGGCCTCTGGGCCCACAGGAGGCAGCCCCCTGGCCTCTGGGCCCACAGGAGGCAGCCCCCTGGCCTCTGTGCCCACAGGAGGCAGCCCCCTGGCCTCTGGGCCCACAAGAGACAGCCCCCTGGCCTCTGGGCCCACAGGAGGCAGCCCCCTGGCCCCTGGGCCCACAGGAGGCAGCCCCCTGGCCCCTGGGCCCACAGGATGCAGCCCTTGGAGGAAACAGATCTTTTTCCTCTCCGCTTCCCCCGCACTTGCTGTGTCCCACACTCAGGATATGTATGTGAGAGGGCAGGGAGCCTGAACACTGGGTCACCCAGGAAATCCCAGGGACAAATGCATGACTTTACATTTCCGAAAGCTCAGCCAATTAAGGGTTCTTTGGAGAGACAGGGACCCCTTTCAAAAGCCATGAGTGTGGGAGGCAGAGGCGAGCTGTCAGTCACGCTCGCGGAGAACTGAAGACCAGCCTTTCAGGACGAACCTTCCTTCCCAGGGAGCCTGGGCTTGGAGGGAGGCCCAGCCCCTCACTCTTGTCCTTCCTTTGGTGTTAGCCTCGTCTCCACCTCACTCCCTGCCCCAGGCGAGGCGATCAAAGGGTAAAGGAAGAAACCAGATTTCTCTGCTGCCCAGTCTCTCATTCCCACCAGCTCTGGGAGCCAGCGCCTCCAGACATCCTGGGCCCAAGTGGAAACATTCTCTTCAATCCTCCTTCGTCCCTTTCCTGCCAAAGAGCCAGGTTTGGAGTGGAAACTGAGGGAGGTTTGGAGAGTGGCACATGGTCAAGGAAAAGTTAGAAAATGTGCAACCATCAAATGTGCCATGAAAAATATTCAGTGGTAGGGACATGCCCACCGTGTGTTGTTAACGGAGGGGAAGCAGCCACAGAGCAGGTGTATAACAGGGCCCCATTCTCACACTTTCATATTTAAACAAATGTGTGTATTATACTTTATCCATAGATATTTGAGAAAATATGTATTAAAAAAAGATATACTTCCCCAATATATTCACCAAAATGTTTTCAGTGCTTGTACGTGGGTAGCAAATTTGGGGTGAGATTGTATTACTTTTAAAGAAACATTTCAATGTCTGCAGTCAAGGACTACTTTGGTCGTGTTTGTGTTGAGTCAGAACCTTAGAGGAAATCTGCATGTGGCACTGGGCTTGGCCCTCTGGTGTCCCTGTCCCCACCTCACCCGGTGGCCACCCTGGAACTACTGGGAAGAGGAGGGGGGACCAGGGGCTACAAAAGGCAGAACTCACCAGGAGTCACCACTTCCCCTTCGGGTAGGAATTGCAGGGCTGACGGTCTTACAACCCGGAGGAAACGGGAATTGAGCAGAGCTCTCCTGATTCAACATCTTGTGTTTTTACCACAGAGCTCAGTTCCTTTGTTACTTTTTTCCACACTGGGGCTGGTGTCAGCCCACAGCTCACTGGTGGTCCCTCTTGGGTCTGCTTGAGGTAGGGACAGGGGAGATGGCTCACAGGGGTCCTTGCACCCTGCCAGCCAGTGCCCTCTCTCTGGCCCTCTTGCCCCTTTACTTCAAAAGCCTGTCACCTGCCCTTCTCCTGACCCCTCCTCAGCCCACTGCAATCTTCACAGCACAAGCTGGCACATTGTGGACATCCTAAAAGTGCTGGCTAAGTGCCCAGGTCTTCACACTCTCTGCACCCCACTCTGATTCCACCTCTCCTGAGACGGAGGTCTCTTCAACACTCCAGCCCTTCTCAGCCATGCTCACATCCAGCCTACAGGAACTGGAGGGTAGCACTCAAACAGCACCCACTCCCATACTTCAACATTCCCCAGCTGCAGATAAAAGAAATGGGTGAGAAAAGCATGAACACGATGAAAACAAGCCCAGGGTGACAAAGTAAGATACTGTCCCACTTGTCCCTGCCCACCATCAGACCTGAGAAGTGTCTGGTCATTACTCGTGATTGCTCATCCAGGTAGGACTGCTCCCACCCTCTCCCTCAGGCCATCCCTCTTCACAAATTCTCCTCAGCCCATTTCAACCCACAGAAGCTGCTTGTGACAATGCTGGTATTATGATTTCCCTCTTCATCTTCTCTTCTCCCAGACACATAACTCTGAGAACAGAGACCATATTCTTGGATGCATTAAATGCATTGGACTGAGACCTGGGCACAACACCTGACTCACAGCCTTGGTGGTAATAAGACCTTAAGTAAGTAGCTTGAGCTCCCTGGAGGCTTGCTTATCTCTTCTGTCATTAGGCAGCAATAATCTCCACCTCACAGGACTGCTAGGATGACAAATATATAAGGGTTCCGGGAAGTCAGTTATTTTCCCAACATTTGACATCCTGTCATCCTTCACAATACCTAGAAGAGGGCCTTTCATGTGTTGATGTTCAGTAAATGTTTGCTGATTGATTAATTGACAGACTGTGAGTTACACTCCACTCCCCCCTGAATCTATATATCTTAGTTAGTTGGCCCTTAAGAAGTATTATGGAAGGGTTTGGATGTATACCTTGAGAGGAACAAGAAATTGGGGATAACTATTGCTGATTTTTTTTTTTGTTAATCCTCACCTGACAATATCTTTTCCATTGATTTTTTTGTTTGTTTTAGAGAGAGTAAAAGGGAGGGAGAGAGATACAGAGAGAGAGAAACATTGATGTGAGAGAGACACATCGATTGGCTGACTCCCAAACTTGCCCGTCAGGACCAGGGAACAAACCTGCAACCGAGGTATGTACCCTTGACTGGGAATTGAACCCACAACTATTCGGTGCACAGGCCAATGCTCTAACCACTGAGCTGGCTAGGGCAACTATTGCTGATTTTTATGTAACAATCCATCTATAAAGTAGTGTAATTTTTTTTTGTTCCATGAGTTTTCCTATACCCAGACAAAAATAACATGTTTGAGAAAAAGTCTATGCCAATCAGTCCTAATGGAATAGGACTTGTATGAGCAATTAGTAGTCTCTTCCACAGGAGATTTAGAAAAATCTGACCTGTCCGATAGAAAGTAAGTGTATTGGTCAGGGATGTGGCCAGAAGAAGATGGCACACTCAACAGGGGTAAATTAAAGAGTTTGTTAAAGGGCTTTTTATTTACAAAGGGTTGGGAGAGAACAAAAAAAAATGGTGAAATCCTCCAGGTTACAGCAATGGGGAGTTACTGCTATCCTAGATCCAAAGGAGCAAAAGGAAGTAGGAGTTCTTTGTAACCAGCAAGAGCTGGACCTGTCAGAGAAAGGCCTCCTGACATGAGCTACAGTCTCCATTAGAGTAATTCAACCTGCTCAGAGGGAGCTGGTGGGACCAATAGCCCAACCTTTCTGTCCACTGTCTTCCAATATACCGCTGGGGCTTCCATTGGCCCAACCTAATCACACACCAAAGATCTGGGGGCAATGCTGGCAATCCTTTGAGGTTAGCCCCTTAGGCACAGAGCAGGGTGGAGAGGGGATCTAAAAGGGAAATGGAGAGATAGAGAACCAAGATGCTAGTGTAGGTAATCACAGGTACTCGCTGCCTCCCACAACCTCATCAAAATTACAACTAAAATAAAGAACAGTCATCATGCAAAACCACCTGAGAACTGGCTGAATAGAAGTTCCATAACTAGAGAAGTAAAGAAAAAAGGACACTGAGACTGGTAGGAGGGACGGAGGCATGGAATGGGCTGGTCCGACACACACGTGTGGTGTGCTTTTGATCAGGAGGGAGAACATCTCTGTGGAGGCTGCCTGTGAGGATCAAGGGGTCCCAGCCCCACACCATACCCCCAGCCCAGGGTTTCAGAGCTGGGAGGAGAAGTCCCTGTAACTTCAGGTTGTAAAACCAGCAGGGATTGTGCCTGAGTGACACCAAGACTACTGGAGACCCAAGTGTTCCTCTTAAAGGGCCAGCCCACTTTACTTGGACTCCTAGTACCAGGCAGATTTGGGGAACCCAGATACATACAGAGAGGAACTGGACTGTCTGGCATTGGGGCAGGAACTCAGGAGTGCCTTTCTCCCAGACTGGGGGTGCTTGCAGGGGTCATTGTTCCAGTGATGGGACCTTCCCTGTCACAAGGCTGACTGGCAGCCATATCTGAGTCTCCATCAGCCTGGCTCACACTGCTCATGCTGCCCTGGAGTTTCCCTGAAACCTGGCCCTATCCAATTTGCATCCCCATCTAACCTGTTTGCAGTGGCTTTTCCAAATGAATGGCCTTTCCTTGGTCAAGCTTCAGAATTTACTAAAATCTCCCAAACAAGCTGAAGCTGGTGTCAGTGTGCCCCAAACCAATCAATAAAAGGCCCAAGACCAGGCACTAGCACCAGTCTGCCTTGCATGGGCACCTCCAAGCGCAACACAAATAGCTCCTGTCTGGTGGCCCCAGGCAGCGGCTGACTTTGCACCTCCCTGGAGGTGCTAGAGCCAGTGCACCCAGTCGACAGCTTCAGACCATAGCAGGTTACAACCCTTCACATCCACAAGCAACACACTCAAGGGGCAGACTCAGTGAGCACCAAAGCCCCACTGAAGCAAGTCCTGCTCCAGAAGGGTATCTCCTGCACAGCAGCTCTCCCACTGTAGTCACAGCTGGTCCTCACAGCCAATTGGCCTAGAAGTCAAGTCTTCCCAGAGATGACAATAGCAATCAAGGCTAAACTACAAGACTGTGTTCACAGCTCACACAGGGGCGCACCTAGAGTGCCCAGTTCAGGTGACTGGGGAGGCTGAGCCACTGGGCCCTACAGGACACCTACTACAAAAGGCCACTCTACCGATTCCAAGAAATATAGCAGCTCTACCTAATACATAGAAACAAACACAGGGAGGCAGCCAAAAATGAGTATACAAAGAAACATGTCACAAATGAAAGAAATGGAAGCAAGCAAACTACTGAATGCAGAATTCAAAACCATGGCTATAAGGTTACTCAAAGATCTTCATGAGACTTTCAAGAATCTTAGTGAGAATTTCAAAGACATGAAAAAGGACCAGTCAGAAATTAAGAATACATTAACTGAAATAAAGAATATTTTACAGGGATTTAACAGTAGAGAAGAGGATTCCAAGAATCAAATCAATAATTTGGAATATGAGGAAGCAAAACACACACAACCAGAAGAGCAAAAAGAAAAAAGAATCCAAACATATGAAGATAGTGTAAGGAGCCTCTGGGACCATTTCAAGCGTACCAACATCCATATTATGGGGGTACCAAAAGGAGAAGACAGAGAGCAAGGTATTGAAACACTATTTAAAGAAATAATGACAGAAAACTTCCCCTACCTGGTAAAAGAAATAGACTTACAAGTCCAGATAGCACAGAGTCCCAAATAAGAGGAACCCAAAGAGGCCCACACCAAGACACATCATAATTAAAATGCCAAGAGCAAAAGACAAAGAGAGAATCTTTAAAGGAGCAAGAGAAAACCAGTTAGTTACCCACAAGGAAGCACCCATATGACTGTCAACTGATTTCTCAATAGAAATGCAGGCCAGAATGGAATAGCAAGAAACATTCAAAGTGATGAAAAGCAAGGACCTGTGACCAAGATTACTTTACTTAGCAAAGCTATCATTTAGAATTGAGGGTCAGATAAAGACCTTCACAGACAAGAAAAAGCTAAAGGAGTTCATCACCACCAAACCAGTATTCCATGAAATATTGAAGGGTATTCTTTAAGAAGAGGAAGAAGAAGCAGAAGAAGAAAAAGATAAAAAATATGAACAATAAAATGGCAACAAATACATATCTATCAACAATTGAATCTAAAAATCAAATAAACAAACAAGAAATCTAATTAACAAAATAAACTGGTGAATAAAATTGAATCAGAGGCATGGAAGCATGGAACATACTGACGATCTCAAAGGGAAGGGGGTGAGGGCTGGGGGCAGGAAGAAATTAACCAAAGATCTTACCTATGGACACAGACAGTAGGGTTATGAAGGCCTGGGGCAAGGCATGAACTGAATGGAGAGTGGTAATGGGTGGGGGGAGGGGGTGAACATCTGTAATACTCTCAACAATAAAGATTTTTAAATTTTTTTAAATAAAAGAGAAATGGAAAATATCCAGTAGAATAAGAAAGGGGAAAATCAAGTCAAGAGAAATTAATAAGAAATAAGAACAATAAAAAATAGATGCTAGAAATAAATCCAAATAGTTTAGTAATCACAATAAATGTAAAGAGATTAAAGAGAGTCTCAGATTGGAAAAGTAAAAAGACAAACGACCACAATGTGCTTTAAGAAGACATATATAAGCATAAGGACATTGAGAGGTGGGAAAGTAGAGAAAGATGTCCATGTGAACACTGAGCAAGGAGGCTTTCCAGCAGTGATAGCAAACACGATTCAACTCAAGGTAAAAGTTTCAATGCAAATGATGAAACCAATACACCAAGAAGTTATAAAATCATGAAATAATGCTTAATAATATAATTTTAAAAGATATAAAGATAAAATTGGTGGATTTACACTGGGAAAGGGACAAATATTCAGTCATAACAGGAGATTTTACAGCATACTTCTCAGAAACTGACAGTATGCAGACCAAAAGTTATAAACAACTGAGTCCTCCAAACTTAACAAAACCTTTAAGACAGGCTAACTTCAGTAGACAACATAGATCTTGCCCCTTTCAAGTAAATAATGCACTTTTTTTTAAAGCACAAATGAAACATTTTCACAACTTGATGACACTAGGCCACAAAGGAGGTTTCAACAAATTTCTATGAATCGGTATCATAAAGACCATCACATCCTCTGAGCGCAATGCAGTATAGGTGACTTAGAAATCAGCAAAAAGGAATCCAAACTATTTCCTTATCTGTAGCAGGTCCTCCAATAACGTAATTTTGTAATAATGTTGACGAAAGAAAAAACCAATTCCCAGAGGGAATCAGTGTGGAGTTTGCACTGGGTTCCCCCAGCACCCCAAAGCTGTGCACAAGAGGAAAATGGGGTGCCTGAAAAAAAACAAGATCTAGGCATAGGTAAACACCTACACTGCTGCCTCACACAACAATTTCAAAACTACAACTAAAAGACAAAACGGACATCATCCAGAACCACAGGAAGGCAGGCTGAGTGGAAATTCTACAACTAGAAGGAAAGAGAAAAGCACACTGAGACTCAGAGGAGGTGCAGGAGGCAAAGGTACTGAGACACGCGTGAGGAGAGGACTGGCAACTGAGTGTGCGGCTGGCTTTCTCAAGCAGGAGGGAGACAAAAGCTCCCAATGGCAATGAACTCCAGTTCCAGGCGAGACTCTGGGGACCCAGACTCATTCAGAGAGAAACTGGACTGTCTGACAGCGGGCTTTCTCTCTGAGGTGCTTGCAGCGATTACCACAGGACACTGAGACACAGGGGCCTATTAGGGCAGGGCTGATGGGAAACCAATGCTGTCTGCTCCACCCTGAGACTCCGCCCCATCCAAACTGAGCACAGAGGCTTTTGCAAGTCTTGTCTCATAAGGGTGTCTCCAGCACAGAAGATCTCCCAGCGTAGACACAGCTGATCCTCACAGCCAATTGGCCTGGAGGTCAATTCCTCCCAGTGATACCAACAACAATCAAGGCTTAACTACAACAAGACTGTGCACACAGCCCACAAAGGGGTGCACCAAGAGTGTCCACTTCAGGTAACTGGGGAGGCTGAGCCACTGGGCCCTATAGGACACTTGGCACACAAAGACACTCTATCATCTCAGGGAAGCAGCCAAAATGCAGAAACAAACAGATCGCAAATGAAAGAAATGGAGAAAAGCACACGACTGGATATAGAGTTCAAAACCACGGTTATAAGGTTTTTCAAGAATTTTCTAGGAAAGGCTGATAAATTTAGTGAGACCCTTGAGGATATGAAAAAGGACCAACTAGAAATTAAGCATACACTGACTGAAATAAAAAATATTATACAGAGAGAAACCAAGATGGCGGCATAAGGTAAACACCTAATTGTTGCCTACCACAACAATTTTGAAACTGCAACTGGAAAAAAGAGCGCACACCGTCCAGAACCACCGGAAAGTTGGCAGAGTGGAAAACCTACAACTAGAGAAAAAAAGAGAGGGGGACGCTGAGCCTCAGGAGCTGTGGAGGTGCAGAGATCCGTGAGCGCGGAAAGGGCTGGTGGCTGAATACACGGCTGGCTTGCTCGCAGCGTGCAGAGAGGGAGGGCAGCAGATGCTGCATGGCTAGCTTTCTCGTTTGGGAGAAAACAAAACCTCCCGACTGCACTGAAATCCAGCTGCGGTCGGGGAGAAACTGGTCTGTTTGGCAGCGGGAGAGGCTCGAAAGCTGCCTTCTCTCAGAGGCATGCAGCCATTGATTAGGGCACAGAGAAACCGGCCCTCTTAGGGCGGCGCAGATGGAAACCAAGATTGTCTGAGCCATTCTGAGACTCCGCCCCATCCAAGCTGAGCACAGCCCTCCCAGTGACTGGATTTCTCCTTCGGGAGAAAAACAAAACCTCTGGTCTGCACTGAAATCCAGCCCCAGCTGGGGAGAAACTGGTATGTTAGGCAGCGGGAGAGGCTCGAAAGCTGCCTTCTCTCAGAGGCACGCAGCCATTAATTTGGGCATGGAGAAACCGCCCCTCTTAGGGCGGAGCAGATGGGAAACCAAAGCTTGTCTGCGCCACCCTGAGACTCCGTCCCATTCAAGCTGAGCACAGAAGCTCTCCCAGCGGAGACACTGCTGATCCTCACAGCCAACTGGCTTGGAGATCAACTCCCGCCAGTGATACCAACAATCCCAACCACTCTGAACTCCAGTTCCTGGGGACACGCGGGGGACCCAGACGCCTACGGGACTCTCGGCCATCGGTCGGAGAGTGAGAGTGACTTTTCTGTTGGTGTGGACGACACCAGATTTCAACCACTCTCATAAGGGACACATTTAAGAGGCAGACTCAGTGAGCACCAAAGCCCTACTGTGTCTCCAGCACAATGATTCTTCCGTTATAGACATAGCAGGCCCTCACAACCAATTGGACTGGAGGTCAATTCCTCCCAGTGTACCAACAGCAATCAGGGCCTTTAACTACACCAAGACTTTCCACTCAGCCCACAAAGGGGAGTACCAACAGCAACCACCTAGGGTGATTGGGGAAGCTGAGCTACCGGCCCCTATAGGTCACCGACCACACAAAGCCACTCCATCAACACAGGGAGGCAGCCAAAATGTGGAGACATCAAAGTATGTCACAAGTAGGAGAGATAGATGAAAGCAAACTAATGGACGACACAGTGTTCAGAACCATAGTTATAAGGTTACTCAAGAATCTTCTGAAAACCGCTGAGAAACTTGAAGAGACCTTCAAGGACCTAAATGAGAATACCAAAAAAATGGAAAAGAACAAGTCAGAAATTGTGCATACACTGTCTGAAATAAAGAATATACAGAGTAGACCACCGCACCCAAAGAGTCAAACCAAAGATCTGGAATATGAGGAAGAAAAAAACACCCAACCAGAGAGGCGGAAAGAAAGAAGAATCCAAAAGTGTGAGGATAGCATAAGGAGCCTCCGGGATGGCTTTAAGCGTACCAATATCCGAATTTTTGGGGTGCCAGAAGAGAGAGAGCAAGATACTGAAAAACTATTTGAAGAAATAATGACAGAAAATTTCTTTCACCTGGTGAAAGAAATAGACTTACAAGTTCAGGAAGTGCACAGAACCCCAAACAAGAGAAATCCAAAGAGGACTACACCAAGACACATCATAATTAAAATGCCAAGGACAAAGACAAAGAGAGAATCTTACAAGAAGCAAGAGAAAAACAGTTAGTTACCTACAAGGGAGCACCCATATGACTGTCAGCTGATTTCTCAACAGAAACTATGCAGGCCAGACTGGAATGGCAAGAAATATTCAAAGTGATGAATAGCAAGAACCTACAACCAAGACTACTCTACCCAGCAAAGTTATCATTCAGAATTGAAAGGCAGATAAAGAGCTTCACAGATAAGAAAAAGCTAAAGGAGTTCATCACCACCAAACCAGTATTATATGAAATGCTGAAAGGTATTCTTTAAAAAGAGGAAAAAGAAGAAAATGTAAAGATAAAAATTATGAACAACAAATACATATCTATCAACAAGTGATTCTAAAAATCAAGTGAATTAAAAATCTGAGGAACAGAATAAACTGGTGAACATAATAGAATCAGGGGCATAGAATGGGAGTGGATTGATAATTCTCAGGGGGAAAGGGGTGTCTGTGTGGGGAGTACGGGAAGAGACTGGACAAAAATCATACACCTATGGATAAGGACAACGTGGGGGAGGGAACCGGGTGATGGGGAGATATGGGGGTAAAAAGGAGAAACAACTGTAATAATCTGAACAATAAAGATTTATTAAAAATATATATATATATTATACAGAGAACTAACAGCAGACTAGAGGATCGCAAGAATCAAGTCAAAGATTTGAAATACAAAGAAGCAAAAAACACTCAATCAGAAAAGAAAAAAGAATCCAAAAATATTAAGATAGTGTAAGGAGCCTCTGGGACAACTTCAAGTGTACCAACATCAGAATTATGGGGGTGCCAGAAGAAGAGAGAGAACAAGATACTAAAAACCAATTGGAAGAAATAATGACAGAAAACTTCCCCCACCTGGTGAAAGAAATAGACTTACAAGTCCAAAAAGCGCACAGAACCCCAAACAAAAGGAATCCAAAGAGGACCACACCAAGACACATCATAATTAAAATGCCAAGAGCAAAAGACAAAGAGAGAATCTTACAAGAAGCAAGAGAAAAACAGTTAGTTACCTACAAGGGAGCACCCATACGACTGTCAGCTGATTTCTCAACAGAAACTATGCAGGCCAGACAGGAGTGGCAAGAAATATTCAAAGTGATGAATAGCAAGAACCTACAACCAAGATTACTCTACCCAGCAAAGCTATCATTCAGAATTGAAGGCCAGATAAAGAGCTTCACAGATAATAAAAAGCTAAAGGAGTTCATCACCACCAAACCATATGAAATGCTGAAGGGTATTCTTTAAGAAGAGGAAGAAGAAGAAAACGGTAAAGATAAAAATTATGAACAACAAATACATATCTATCAACAAGTGAATCTAAAAATCAAGTGAATAAAAAAATCTGATGAACAGAATAAACTGGTGAATATAATAGAATCAGGGGCATAGAAAGGGAGTGGACTGACAATTCTCGGGGGGAAAGGGGTGTGGGTGTGTGGGAAGAGACTGGACAAAAATCGTACACCTATGGATGAGGACAGTGGCTGGGGCGTGGGGGTAAGGGCAGAGGGTGGGGTGGGAACCGGTGGAGGGGAGCTATGGGGGAAAAAAAGAGGAACAATTATAATAATCTGAACTATAAAGATTTATTAATTTTTTTTAAAAAGAAAGAAAATGGGATGCCTGCACTGTCCCAGTCTGAGTGAGTGGCGGGGAGGTGGGGGGGAGGATGTGGCCCTGAGATGGAAGGGCATCCTGCCTAGGATGGGGTACCACCTGGCACACTGAGCTGATAGGATGGCCTCCAGCTGCTGAGACCCTGAACTGGAATCAGTGGTTAGAAGAGTTCCCTCACTTGTTTTATTCATATCTTTTAAATGTGTGTTCAGCTCACATTTATTTCACTGTGTACTATTAAAAGTGTTTAGAGTCTTTATTAGAAGTTGGTGATGTTTTATGACATAAAATAGCTGTAGAAACTTAGCTCTTGTCTGCATCAATTGGCTTAGGGTAAAATTGGTTTCATTATGTGTCATTTGCTTAAAAATCACAGTTTTCACCCAGCTGATGTTGCTCAGTGGTTGAGGGTAGACCTATGAACCAGGAGGTCATGGCTTGATTCCTGATCAGGGCACATCAGGGTTGGGGCTCAATCCCCAGTCCGGGGCATGCAGGAGGCAGCTGATCACTGATTCTCTCTCGTCACTAATTTTCCTATCTCTCTCTTCCTCTCTGAAATCAATAAAAAAAATACATATATTTTTTTAAATCACAGTTTCCAAGAACCATCGACAGTATTAAATGAGGACTTACTGTAGCTTACAACTAAATGGCACACTTTTAAACAGTTCATAATTTAGAGAAATTATAAAACATTAAAAATTAATAGTTATGAAAACTCACCATATCAACTCTTCTGGAATGTAGCTTAAAAAATACATATAGAAAAAATCCTAGACTTAAATACATATATTAAGGAACAAACAGACCGTAAATGAATGAGCTGGGGCTAAACTCATGGAGCTGGGGAACAACAACAGTGAGTATAATATTTGTCTTAAGAAATAAATGCTACATTTCAATGGGGTGACATCTATATACACATATCCAGATGTATATTGATCCTAATATATAAAAACCCTGGGTCCTTCACATCTGCAATGACCCGGAGGCTCAACCAACCAGAAGTCAGTCCTGCAGTTAGTGCTGTGTTGCCATGGTGACCCAGCGCTGACTGCTATGGCTGCAGGCACGGTGACCTAGCACTGACTGCTGAGGGGGCTTCGAATCAGGCCCAGAGAGAGGCCTAAAGAGAAGCAGGGTCTGATCCGTAGCCACTGTGGCAGCTGTTGATCAACACTTGCCTCTCTCTTTAGCTCCAAGCCTGGTCAGCAGCCATGCCTCCATTTCTCTCCAGGCTTTCACCAGGGCTGCTGATCAGCCCCACCTTTCTGATCAGGCCTTGTTGATAGGCCCAGAGACACTGACTGGCATAGAAACCGATCAATCAGAACCAAATCTGGGTCAACTGTGAGGAGCCAATGGCTGCCTAGGAGGTGGAGCTTTTGACACTAACTGACATAGAAACTGACCAATCAGAACCAAATCTGAGTCAACGGTGAGGAGCCAATGGCTGCCTAGGTGGTGGAGCTTTTGACGCTGACTGGCATAGAAACCAACCAATCAGAATCAAATTGGCCAACAGGGGAGGGCAGTTAGGGGTGATCAGGCAGGCAGAGGCAGTTAGGGGCGATCAGGATGGCAGGGGAGGGCAGTTGGGGGCGAGATCAGGCTAGCAGGAGAGGGCCATTGGGGGTGAGGTTAGGCTGGCAGAGGAGGGCAGTTGGGGGCCATCAGGCCAGCAGGGAAGGGCAGTTGGGGGAGACCAGGCTTTCAGGGGAGGGCAGTTGGGGGCAACCTGGACAGCAGGGGAGGGCAGTTGGGGGCGAGATCAGGCTGGCAGGGGGAGGGCAATTGTGGGTGAGATCAGGCTGGCAGGGGAGGGCAGTTGGGGGCAACCGGGCTGGCAGGGGAGGGCAGTTGGGGGCGATCAGGCTGGCAGAGGAGCAGTTAGGTGTTAATCAGGCCGGCAGGGGAGCAATTAGGCGGTGATCAGGCTGACAGGCAGAAGTGGTTAGGGGCAATCAGGCAGGCAGGCAGGCAAGCAGTTAGGAGCCAGCAGTCCTGGATTGTGAGAACGATGTCCAACTGCCAGTTTAGGCCCGGGGATCGGGCCTAAACCGGAAGTTGGACATCCCCTGAGGGGTCCCAGATTGGAGAGGGTGCAGGCTGGGCTGAGGGACATCCCCACTCCAGTGTACAAATTTTGTGCACCAGGCCTCTAGTATGCTTATATTTTTTTATGCAATGTGCAGCAATTTATAAGGTGCTCTTTCTTGTTGCTATAACTGTTTTTGCTTACTCAGTGCTTCATACAAAGTAGGTGGTCAATAAATGTTTGATGAATACATAAATGAGTGAATGTTCAAGAAATTTTTCATTTTCTGGCAGCCAAATTAAAAAATGTGAAAACACAAAACAAGTAAAATAATTTTAATACCAGACTTTTCTTAATTCACTAGATTCAGCCTATTATCACTTCAACATATAATCAATATAAAAAATCATTGAGAGATTTTACATTCTTTTTTTCCTACTAAGCCTTAGAAAACTAGTGTATATTTTGCACATAAAGCACACCTCAATTCAGAGGCTAAATTTTCATCAGAAACACTTGATTTGATTTTAGATTTCATAACTTTATAATAAAAATAATTTTCACATACCCAAGTTGTTCAAAACTTACTTAAAGGTTTTCCAATAACTGAATTGGCTGTCAGTTATTAAATTCAAATACTAACATTAAATAAAGTTTAAAATTCAGTTCTTCAGGCATGTTGGGAATCTTTTAAGTGCTGGATAAATAAGTCTTGTGGCTGGAGGCCACAGTATTGGGCAATGCAGTCTAGTCCACATACCCTGCAGCAAGGACCTGTCCTTTCAAAGTATTCCTGCCGAGGGCCCTGCTGGCGGATGTCATGACACAAAACTTCCTACTCTGACCTCAATGGAAAGCAACTTCGCTGCTTCAGCTACTATGTAGAAGTAAGTAGCATTGGACTGTCAATTCGCCCCTTCCCCCAGCGGCCCCTGACGATTTCAATTTAACAATAACATTAACCATGCTATTTGCTTTCTTTGCCAAGGATCAGTATACTGCATTCAAAAAATATTTAAATCTTATAACGGAAGCAATAGAATAAATTCACAGCACTCGATTTCAGAGGCCCCGGCAAGGAAGTGTTGAGAACGGTGGTCTGCCTGTCCACAGACTGACCTGGGCGCTTGTGAGGGCAGGGGAAGGAGAGCTGCCGGCCACCCCGCCGGAGCCCGCTCCTCCCCGCCTCCGGCTCCAGGACAGCGAGGCCCGCGTGGGCGTGGGCGCCTGCCTGCTTCCCCACCTGCTCAGCAAGGAGGACTTCCCTCAGCTAAATAAATAGAACGCCTCAACCAGGTCATTCTTTGTACTTGGGCATAAATTCAAGCCGTGCACAGCCCTCAGGCTCCTGGCCCACAGCCGTCCCTGGCCTCTCAGGGCTGCCCCTTCCTGCCCCTGGAAAGACGCTTAGAAACAGGGCTCAGGGCCCCAAGCACGGCCACGGGCGCCAGGAAGCCTGCGCAGGAATGGGGTCCCCCTCGGCATGAGGGCCTTCTGGGGCGGCGCAAGAAGAACCCCAGTCTGAGGAGTGCAGGGCACTTGGCGCCCCTAGCATCCTGTTAAAGTCACGGTGGCTACATGTCTCCCACATGTGCCCAGGGAAGACTTTGAAGGTTGGTAAACCCAACAGCTGTTCTCAATTCCTGTTGGGATACAGTCAGAAAAAAATTTTTGGAGGAAAACTTGGCAGTCTCTATCAAAATGCTAAATGTTCATTCCCGCGGACTATAAATTCCACGTCTGAGAGCTCACCCTGAAGACCTGGGACCAGCCTCCTGCAGCGCATCTGCAGCCGCAAATGTTGAAACCTGCTGGGGCTCCGCCTAGGAGGCGCCGGCCGCCCGCTGCGCTCGGCCGAGGGGGCCTGCCGTCTCTGCAAACACCATGCCTGGCGCTAGTTTATCTGACTCCAGAGAGGCGTCTGCGGTGGTATAAACACAGTGTCCGCGCGTTAGACCGATGGAACGTTCCCGCGGAGGGCCTCTGGGACATGGACCGAGGAAGATACTCGGTCCAGGGACTAACCCAGTGATGGCGAACCTATGACACGCATGTCAGCACTGGCACGCATAGCTATTTCTGATGACACGCAGCCGCTGAGGCGGCCGCATGCCGAGGATGAAACATTTGCGAAATAATGTTTTTTCCTCAAAGTGACACACTACCCGAGTTATGCTCAGTTATTTTGGCGAAGTTTGACACACCAAGCTCAAAAGGTTGCCCATCACTGGACTAACCCTACTAACCCTTTCATGATATACTTTTTGTTTTAATATTTTTTAAACTTACATTGAGAGTATGTCACTTTTTGGTAAACAAAAGCAGTAAAAATGTTTCCATCTTAAAACAAAACAAAAGAGAAAAAAATATGCCAAAAATGAGGTAGGCAGTGGGGATTTGAACTGATTTTAAAATTGGGTTTATTTCCTTGAGGGATTCACAGATTAGCCAGGCATCTATATATATATATAAAGCCCAAACACGCAAACAGACGGAGTGGCAGACAACCGAACAACCAACCAACCGGTAGCTATGACATGTGCTGACCACCAGGGGCGCACTCAGAACATGGTGGGAGTGGGCAGCAGGTGGCAGAGCACAGAACATGGCGGGCATCAGCTGCAGCGGGATGGTGGAGCAGGTGAGCGGGGGCGCCAGACCAAGGCGGGGCACTGGTCGCTGTCATTGGGGTGAGCCACTGGTGGTTTCTGAAAATTCTTTGCTCCTGTGTGCCATGGTCCCGCCAGGCACTCGTGCCCACTGCTGGCGCCTGGCACCAGTCTCAATCGCTCGGCACTGTCCAGGGTGCAAGCGGCAGCTGCTGTCCCCAATCGCCCCTGAGGGCTTCTCTACCTCCCCCTGCTCCTGAGGGGCAATTGGGGCAGCAGCTGCTGCTCACACCCACTGATGGCACCTGCCCCAATCGCTCCACGCCGTCAGCGGTGCAAGCAAGGCCAGTGCCATCAGTGCATGGAAGCAGCAGCAGTGGTGGGAGCAGGGCTACAGGCAGACAGGGGACCGGGGGCCACAGAGGGGGGAGCCAGGCTGGGGTAGAGGATGGGTCGAGACCCACCCCTGTGCCCACCACAGCCTCGCAGCCCACAGTTCCTTTCAAGGTGCGCGAATTCGTGCACTGGACCCCTAGTATTTAAAGAAAAAAGCACTTTCTTGCCCTTCAAATAATTTTCAGTTTTCCAAATTACTTTGTAAATTTTATTTTATTTTTAAATTAAATTTACAGAGAAAACACTGGTTAATAACATCATATGAATTTCAGGCATACAACTTAGTAATCTGACATCTGTATACGCTATTGGTGCTCCCCACCCAAAGGCTAATCCCCTTTTGTCATATATTTGACCCTCTTTATCCTCTTTGTCCTCTCCCAACCATGTAAATTTTATGTATTTAGGCATTTATTTATTACTAGAGGCCCGGTGCACGAAATTCATGCATGGGTTGGGTCCCTAGGCCTGGCCTGCAATCAGGGTCGATCAGGTTCCCCGCCTCCCCATGTCCCCACTTCCCCGCCTCCTCCTCCCTTGCCACTGTGCCCCACCACCACATGGTTCCCCCATCTCCCCGCCTCCCTGCTTCCTCCTTCCCTTGTTCCCTCAGTGCCCTGCCGCCGCCACTGGTCACCCGCCATGTTCCTCACCATCCCCTCGTGGTCAGTGCACGTCATAGTGAGCGATAGAACTGGTCTCCCAGTCGAACTTCTGAGGGGACACTTTGCATATTAGCCTTTTATATATATAGATTTTGTTAAGTATTTATTGGTTTCAGAGAGAAGAAGGGAAAGAGAGAGGGCTGTGAGAGAGAACATTGGTAGATGCCCTGACCTGGGATCAAACCCACAATCCAGGTATGTGCCCTGACGGGGAATAAAACCCACAACCTTTCAATGCACAGGTCCACGCCCCCACCAACTAAGCCACACTGGCCAGGGCTCTACATTTTATATTTAAGTGATTATATGAGACCTTCTTTTCACTATGTTAAAGCTTGTGGTAGCTCTTAAAGTCTCAAGGTATATTTTACTTCACTTTTTCTTTGTTCATTCAAGAAATAGTTACAATGCACCCACAGCCAAGGACCTGCACTGTGTGCTAAGGTAGAACCAAGAGATTTCTTATTCTGTCCTTGGGGAGCTTGAGTCCGATGGGAAACACAGGAGATGTGTCTGAAAAAACAGCAGCGCACGGGAGAAAATGATGCTAAGCACCCTAAGAGACGAACTAGGACTCCAGAGCCCAGAAAGCACAGCAGGGAGATGGCAGAGGCTGCGAACAAGGGTGCTGGCCCCGCTAACAAGTAACTGTCACCAACAAACTGAGAAATGTTTAGTAGCAACAGCAGGTGCTAAAGCTGCTGCTGTAGTTCTCATTTCCAGCGATTAAACCCACCCCCTGCCACACACCCCTCCTTCGCTCTGTCTAACCACGGGGGACCTGGCACGTGCCTGCCACTCCCCCTCCGGCAGAGGCGCGGCCAGGTGGGCCTGCTGAGTTTTGGTGGTGCTGCTTCAGAGTTACTGCCTCTCACCCCTTAAAGCAGCTCTTGGATAGATGTTGCTTGTCATTGGAAACCTCTCAGCACACCTGATCTCTGAACTGAGGCAAAAGTCCCTACTGTGTGCAGCCCGCACCCCACCTTGTGGCCTCCGGGGCAGCCCCGGTGTGGAGCCCGGGACAGGCCCTGAGCAGAAAGCTCCCCGGGAACAAGGCGCTCGTTTCCCCTTTCTGCTTTGTTCTCAGAGTTTCAGGAAGCTCAGGGGCAGATCACCCCTTGCTCTGGGGCAGTGCTGAGTCCTGGGCCCAGAGGCGCCCACCGGGCAGCTGCGGCCGCGCCGGAGTGTGCGTGTTCAGGCCTGGTTTGGGAGGCGCCAACCTCTGAGAGTCAGGGCCAGAGGATGGCCAGGGCGGTTCTCTCCCTCCTGCCCTGCAGATGGTTATCATTAAGCAGTTACTGTCCCTGGCACAGGGACACCAAAAATGAATGACCTGCCATAGCAGGTTTGGCTCAATGGTTAGAGCGCTGGCCCTCAGACCAAAGGGCCCTGGTTCAATTCCCGGTCAAGGGCACGTATGTACCTTGGTTGCAGGTTCCATCGACAGCCAGGTCGGGGCACATGTGGGAGAGAGCCAGTCGATGTGTCCCATTCACAATGATGTTCCCCCCAGTCCCTCTCTTTCTCTCTCTTTCCCCCCACCCTTTCACTCTCTCTTAAAAAAAAAAAGAAAGAAAGAAAGAAAGAAAGAAAGAAAGAAAGAAAGAAAGAAAGAAAGAAAGAAAGAAAGAAAGAAAGAAAATCAATGGGGAAAATATCCTCAGGGAGGATTAAGGGGGAAAAAGAATGACCTGGTCCTTAACCTCTAGGTGTCTGCAGTCTGGTGGAGGTGAGTCCTTGCAAATTCTGTTTCTAGCTGCCAGTGATGGGCAACCTTTTGAGCTCGGTGTGTCAAACTTCGCCAAAAAACTGAGCGTAACTCGGGTAGTGTGTCACTTTGAGGAAAAAACTAACTCCAAGACTCTAGTCACAAATGTTTCATCCTCGGGAGCAGCAAATGTTTCATCCTCGGCATGCGGCCGCCTCAGCGGCGCGTGTCATCAGAAATGGCTACGCGTGTCAGTGCTGACACGCGTGTCATAGGTTGGCCATCACTGCTAGCTGCATTATTGGGCTCAGGTGCTATGGCAGTGTGATTTCAGTCACCTCTACAATGCTGCCAATGTTTGTTTTTTTAATATGTTTTTATTGATTTCACAGAGGAAGAGAGAGAAAGAGAGAGACAGAAACATCAATGATGAGAGAGAATCATTGATCGGCTGCTCCTGCATGCCCCATGCTGGGGATGGAGCCCGCACCCAGGTATATGCGCTGACCCAGCATAGAACCATGACCTTCAGGTTCATAGGTCAGTGCTCAACCACTGAGCCATGCAGGCCAGGCTAGATAGGTTTTGTTAGTTCTTTCCACACATGAAGCAGAGGCTGCAGGGAGCACAGAGGTGAACAGAGCCCAGGAGAGGGAGAGGCCGGTGGGGTCGTCCCCAGTGCACACAAGGCCCAGTGAGAGGCAAGAGTGTGCACAGAGGCAGGCGCACGGGGAAGCACGGGCTGCAGGAGGCAGCAGCCTGGCCAGACCTCTACAGGAGCAGAGCCCACAGCCCACAGGCTGAGCCGGAGAGGCTCTGTGACCTGGGAGCAGCCAGCAGCTGCGCTTCGGAGCAGCGATGCTGAGCCGGCCTTCTTTTGCCCAGCTCCTCTCCCCTCCATAGCCAGCTGTCGTGAAGCTTCAGGAGGACAATGAGGAGCCTTGCTCCTGCCCTTTCCTGGGAGTGACTGTCCTCAAGCAGACAGTGCGCCTGCAGTAGTGTCCCATGGGAGGGAGTGGGCTGGCTGAAGTGCACGGTCCCACAAGTTCATTTTCCTTCCCCACTTCCCCAGAATTCTGCTGGCAGTGGTCAACCTTGAACTGCAACGCTATGCAAGGCACCCTCTTGTAGATGCTTGTGGACTCATCTGATCAATGTACAGGGTGGGGCTGATGGCTCCACAGTCCCTCCCTGCTCCTAATATCCGTGAGCAGAGTCAGCACTGTGAGAAGCCAGGTGAATTCTCACTCCTCCTCAGCCCTCTGTGATGAGCTATCTTACTGCAGTAGTCAAACTTCACACGTGAAAAAAATATCCTAAGCCCCAAACATATTGACAGAATATGAAAATGTGGGCTTTGAAGATTTTTTAAGTAGTAGGTATCAGAGAACAGACGTTTTAATCTAGGTTCTATCACCTATTAGCTACTGAGATTTAGATCCACTCTACCCAAACCTCAGCTTCTACACTGAGTGGGCCAGATTATTATGATCTCTGAACGCATAGCAATCTGGCCACTCAGTGTGTGTGTGTGTGTGTGTGTGTGTGTGTGTGTGTATGTATATGTTAGAGGCCCGGTGCATGAATTCGTGCATGGGTGGGGTCCGGCCAGCCTGGCCAGGGGGAGGGGACATGGGCGGTTGACCAGCCTGCCTGCTGGTCGAACTCCTGGTCAAGGGGACAATTTGCATATTAGCCTTTTATTATATAGTATATTCACTGAGTGGCCAGATTATTATGCGTTCAGAGATCATAATAATCTGGCCACTCAGTGTATATCTGTCAGTTGTAGAAAAGCATCTTACCATGGGGAGTAGCTACAAGGATCAAATAGGATGATGGATACAAAAGAGTTTGTGGAAAGATCAGAAACTAGACAAGTGTATGTTAGGACTAACATTTCCAGTACTAAATTCCTGACTAGCAGGCAAAAAGTATGAGCGAGGCTGGGCAACTATGGGTCAGAGCCCTTGAAGTGGGGGAAAGAGCTTGCTGACAAAATGAACATCCGAGAAAGAAAGGGTGGTTTGATTTTGGCCGAGAATAAGGGAGGAGCTTTTGCAGGCAGTACTGAGGACTCCAGTGGTCCAGAGAGAAAGCCATTGGGCAGGCTCTCCCTTATGGAAATGCATCTTCTCCTGCGGGAACCAGGCACCCTGGTCAGAGTGCTGGAGTTCGTGTTGCTTCTCAGGTTGCTCACCTGGGGTCACCTGGCTGCCCCAACCTGAGCATTTAGGGAGGAAGAAGCAGATCAAGGGAGGCAAGGTGACTGACTTGAGGTCACGAGAGCAAACTGCAGGGGCCATCAGAGGGAGGGGCACTCATGAGCACCCCCTGAGCTGGAGTCCGGGCTGCACAGAGGGCAGACCTCACCTGCTTCCTCAGGGGCTGTGCAGGGTCCAACCAGGAAAGGAGGTAACCCTCAAAGTTTAGAGTTGAGAGGCAGTTTCCTCTTGTGTGACAAGCAGGCTGGACCCAATAGGGCACAGATATGAACCTTTAGCTGTATCGAGCTGCGTTCAATGATAAAAATGCAAGGTTCATATTACACACTTCTATACAGTACGAGTAAATTCCTCATGGACGACTCTGTACTCTATGTGGCTTCCCTGGACATAGGTTGTACAAATGAGCCACCAGCAGTCGGTTTGTTGTCATCCCAATTAAAAGGGTGGAAATTATTCTTTGTCATATTGTTATGGCCACTAGTTGCTTCCCTGTGTCCCATGCTGTGCTAGAACCTGCATAATCTCCAGGCTGCACAGTGCCCCATTGACAATGACATTGCAGATGAGTAAAGTGAGGTTCAGGAAAGTTAGGTAATTTGCCTGGGGTCACACAGCTGGTGAGCGGTAGAGCCGAGATTTAAACCCAGTTATGCCTGTCTCAACGCCCAACCAATGTTCCTTCACCACCGCACAGTGCTCGGGGCCACAGTGATGGCAGAGAAGCAAATGCAAGACCCAAGACAATGGGCAGTCCCTGTCTCAAAATCACTAATCCAGTCAAAAGTCTAAACTTACGTCAGCAAAGTCATCACCTCTGCACTGTACCTAACTACTGTTCTGTTTAATTCAAGACATCACTTCCTGGGTTTGGCACAGAGAGCAAGTGTGCCAAGGCAGCCCATCACCATAGGACCTCAGAGCAGAGGAGGACCCATGCTCGTGAGGTGCCCAGCTTGACTCAGGAGAACATTTACTGTCAGGTAATTAGCCAAGTCGATTCCACAGGCCCTTTTGGGGCAACAACACTTACTAAATCTGTGTACACGCCCGGGAAGAAGTGATTTCCTTCAGAGACCTGTAGGTGACATGCAAGAGGCCGTGATTACATCTGATGGATGCTCATGAGGTGTTTAGGGACTCTTTTTAAAGATAACCTTTACTAGCTGGCTCAGTAATTTCATCCGGCTGGGCTGTGATACAGAAATGGTGAAACAAAGCCCCATTTTTATACATCATGTAGAGGTCTGGAAGGCAAGCAAAGAAAGAGTGGGAGTCGATGAACAGTTTGGAGACACGACTCAGTGTCCTAAGTCAGAGCCCAGGACGGAGCAGCGCCTCCACATTGCTACTCTGGGGAGAGCCCAAGGCCACGGGGCGGCTGCCCGAACCCCTTTCTGTTCCTGTCATCCCTTCACAATGTCGGGAAACTGGAAAGAGAGATGGACACATTCAGGCAAGGGTGGTACTAATCTTAGGGATCACTGGCCTTATTTCAGGAACCTTCCCCTTTAAAAACATCCTATATAATAAAAGGGCAATATGCAAATAGACCGAACTGCAGAACAATTGAACAACCAATTAAAGCGTAATATGCTAATGATATGCTAAGGCTGCTCAACCGCTCAATATGACATGCACTGACCACCAGGGGATAGTCAGTCAACTGGTCGACCAGTTTCTATGATGTGCACTGACCACCAGGGAGCAGATGCTCTGACTGGTACGTTAGCTTGCTGCTGGGGTTAAGCCGATAGGGACTGAGCAAAATAGGCTGGACATGCCCTGGAGCCCTCCTGAGGTCCCTCCCCGGCCCGATCACGCACTGGTGGGATTCCTCAGCCTGGCCTGCACCCTCTTGCAATCTGGGACCCCTCAGGGGATGTCGGAGAGCTGGTTTCAACCCAATCCCACAGGCCACTCCCCTTGGGAGGGCCCTAGACACAGGGCTCATGGCTGGCAGGATGAGCAGGAGTGGCAGGTAGGAGCTGCAGGCAGCATTGGACTGTGGGTTTCAGCCAGATCCCTGCAGGCCACCCAGAGGGACCCCACCAGTGCACAAATTCGTGCACTGGGCCTCTAGTCAATTGATAAAAAATAATGATTTTATGGCTACAGATGCTATCATTATTCTCACCAATGACCTTGTTCGGTTGGGCTGAATATCTGATTTTTGGACATGAGAAAAGACTGACACTCAGTGGGTTCACTTGCCTGCGTTGGCACAGCGCACTCCAAGGGTCCTCCCCCGGCCCCAGCGCTGGGACTCAGCACTTCCCTCCACCTCCTGCCAACCAGCATTTCCTGACCCTTGGCTCCCATTGCGAGGGAGCCAGGGCTGCAGAGAGCACACTTCTCAGGAGGAGGGGCCTCACCTCCAGAAGAGCAGACATTCATGCAAGAAGATGACTCATGACTACAGGCCATAAAGAGATGACTGATGCATGAGAGAGGGGCTGACGGGACAGCTAGGAGCCTACACCGGGCAGAGGGCACAGGGCAGAGGGCACCCGGCAGGGCAGTCGCCCGGGCGCTGGTCTTGGAGGAACAAGTAGAAATCAGACAGCAATGGAGGCGGGTCACATGATCCCACAGGGAAGACTGTCCCCTGGTCCAGAGAAAGCAGGGATTAAATCTTGGTACTTCTAAAGTTTGGGGGAGAAGCAGCATGAGCATTTTGGAGAAGTTTTAAAAATCTTCCTAATTTAATTTTCTCCTTTTTAGTTAAAAAAAAGTATTGAGGTAAGATTTACATACAGTGAAATGCACAGATCTCAAGTATAAATTCAAAGATCTTTGGCAAATGTCTACAATTGTGTAATCACCACTCCAGTCAAAATACAGAACATCTTTGTTCGCCCTGGAAGTTCCTCCCCGCCCCTCAGCTGGCCTGCATTCCCCAGCCCTACAGGCCAGCACTGTTGTGATGTTCATCTTCACAGCTAGAACTTCATGGGGAGACGCCTATGGTGCGTTTCCTCTCTGCCCTGAGCAGCCCAGCAGTGCCAGCCCTGGTGGGTTCCAAGCAGAGGTTCACTCCGGGGGCCTCCAGGGCAGCGGGGGCAACGAGAATGGTGTGACCACGCTGAAAAGAGGGGTTTGCGTGAATGTGGACACTTGGACAGTGCCATCTCTCAGCCCTCACCAAGCTGACTCCAGGGCCGTGAACAGCCATGCTGATGTCTCCCCAGAAGGGGTGGGGACTGCCTGCCGTGCAGAACTTGCCTGGGAGAAAACACCAACTAATTATATTTGGGAATTTCCCAGTGAAACAGCTAAAACACATCACAAAAGAATGAAGTCCACCTACCCACCCAGCATTTGTACTCTTCATTGTACGTGGATCACCAGACATTTGAGAAAGACTTCTAACCTGGACCACAAGTGTTAAAACCAAAGGCACTTGTGACTGGGTGAGACGTGGGAGAAATAGAGAAAGAAAAACAAAACAGATATAATTAACATGCCTAGAGAGATTAGTAATAACATTACATCCAAAAGACAAGAACTTGAGGTTATAAAATAAATTTTTTTAGAAGGGGGTACTTAGGAATTAAAGATATGACAACACATAAGTAGAATCCAATAAAAGGATTAGAAAGACAAGTTAGGAACTATCCCTGGCATAGGACAGAAAGAGAAAGAAAAAGAATTGGAAATGGTTTTTTGAATATTGAGGAGTAAAAATTGGTCCAATATCTGGAAGGGAATTCAAGCATGAATGAACCGAGAAAAGCAAGGAGAGGAGATAAACCTGGAGCAATCTCCTGTAGAGGGAGAGGGTTCGCCAAGTTCCCAGAGCAAGGAACAAACAGGAGGACAAATAGAACGTCTTAAAGGCCTCTAAACTATATATATAAAAGCCAAGTGACCGGAACGACCAGTCGCTATGACATGCACTGCAGTGGCCAACTGGCCCAATTGGGCCCAACTGCCCACCCCCCGCAACCTTCCCCTGTCCCTCCCCAGCTGGCCCCGCCTCAGATAGGGCCCCCATCCTGATAGGGGGCAGAGCCAGCCGGACCCCACTCATGTATGAATTCGTGCACTGGGCCTCTAGAGATTAATACAATAAGAGGCAGAGAAAAATAAGAAAAGACACAGTCAAAGCTTTAGGGAAAGACAGGGAGTCACAGTGATACCCCAAATGACAAGCTTGGACTCTCTTTGCAGGTTCTTGTCCTATGAAGTTTGAAGAATAAAATTCGTGGACTAAAAGATTTTAAGGAAAAGTGTGGAAGTTTATTGCAAGCATATACAAACTCCCCCTGGGGAGGAGTCCTCAAATGGGAAAAACCTAGTCCTGTGAGTCTCTTTGTCTGTGGGTTTATAAATGCTCATAGTTTCTTTGTCTGTTCATTCCACTTTCTAATTGGACCCTTCATTATTTTATGTCCCCCGTGCTTTCCCAATTGGCTACTTTCCCCTTTTTCCCTGCATGGTATCAGTTTCAAAGCTCACCCAGTGCCCCCCCCCCCCCGCCCCCCCCCCCCCCCACCCGCTCTTCTTTTTCCTCTTATCTGGTACCATTCTTATAAACCATCTGGCAGCTTGGAGCTGTCGGCCCATCACGTATTCCTCTCCCATGGACCCTTCCCTAAAGCTGCCTTTCCTGCCTCTAACATCCTTCCAAAAGTAGATCAGACTACTCATAAGTGACCTCCAAACTAGGAGAAAATGACTGTACACCTTTAAAATTCTAGGGGACAGTCTTCCAAAACCAAAATTCTACCAAACATCAGTAGAGGCTGAGGGTAGAATGAAACTTCTAAAACTTAACTTTACCTTTTGCCCTCCCATGTTTCTTCTTTTCTTTTAATTAACTTTAGAGAGAGGGGGAGAGAAAGAGAAAATGGGAGAGAGAGAGAACCATCGATTGGTTGCCTCCCGCATCACCTCGACAGGGATCAAACCACAACCTGAGTATGTGCCCTGACCGGAATCAAACCAGCCACCCTTAGTTGTACAGAATACCGCTCCCACCAAGTGGGCCACACTGGCCAGGGCTCTTTTCTTTTTTTTTAATTTAGGGAATGCTGTGTTCTACCAAAATGAGGGAGTGATCTAAGCAGAGGCAAATGCAGGATCTAGGAATAAGCATTTAACCCAGATGAGGGGGAGAAGGGTGTCCCCATCTTGATGGTTGGGGAACGCCCGGTGGCCATGCAGCAGCAGGCTTGGGACATTTATAAGAACTGAGAGAAATTAATGATTGGCACCTCAAAACCTAAACAGAAAAATTAACGTAAGGCTGTTATTCCCTTAGAAAAGAAAAGAAGAAAAAAAAGGTTAAACAAGAAAGAAAATGTAGTTAATTATAGTAGCTAAGCTTTGAGTAATATTTCATAGTGAAAGTAAATATGGATGCTGTCTATAAAGCAGATCTTTCTATTGGGAGGGGAAGTGTAATTAATGTATGAGGCCTAATTACATTCTCCCCCAGAAGGGAGTCAAAGGTTAATATCAATGAAGAAAAATGACGGAGTAACAGCAAAATCAAGTTATTTTAAAAATATGGCATCAAAAAGAAATGAAAATAAACTAACGAACTGGGATCCTCTTGAAGTGGACCGGGGTTGGAGGCTGGCAGGAGGGATATGTTATCTTCCCAGCTTTTGTTACAGGCTTAAGATGATCTGACTTTTTAATGTATTTAAACATTATTTTCTAAAGAAAAGAAAAAGGATACGCTTCCAGACATTGTTAGGTGTCTAGAGACACGAATGAACACAGTGAGCAATGCGGGATCTGACGTGTCTCAAAATTACCACCTCCCCACCTCTCCCGCCGCCCCACTCCCACACCCCCACACCCCCCCTCCACACCCTCACAACCCCCCCGCCGCCAGACAGTCCCCCTGCCCCCAGGGGCGCCTCTGCCTGCGGGGGACACCAGCCTGCCTCCGGCTCCTCCCTTGAAGTTGTTGGGCAGGTTACTGAGAGCAGGTTGATTTCTTTTTGGCAGATACATCCGGGAACTAGAATGCAAGCTGTAGGCACAGTGCTATCTTTTTTAGCACATGAAAGAAACGCATAGGTTGCCAGGCGAATGAACTAAATGTTAAATTTAGCTGGGAAGATAACATATCCCTAATGTTTGGATTCATCAAAACAAATTCCAGATGGCAGGCAAGCCTTAGAGAGCCATCTGGTAAACTAAAGCAGGGCTCATTGTTTTAAACTGAAAAGCAGTAAATGTCAGAACTTCCTATAGCAACGAGGTGTCTACCTGTCGCCACCCCTGCGGAGCACTCCTGAGATGCACGTCCCATGTGTGCATTTAAATAGAGGCAATATTTTGTTTTTTCAAATACCTGAGTGATTGTGTTTATCAAAAAATTTAATGACTACAGTAAGGTTTCAATGTATACTTGGTAATATACATTGTATGGCAACAGCTGTAGGCATTAATAAAACCATTTAAGAACAGACTGTACAATTACACAAATTATTTGAGCATATAAACCCATAGAAACGGAAATAATCTTTTTCAAAATGATTTACAATGCTGCTGCCATTTTTGCTTTAGCTCAAGCAGTGGTGTTTTAGTGCATTTTCTGTTTGACAGGATGTTTCTTGCACATACTTTGTTCTCTCCCCGTTCCCACTGCTCCCTCGGAAACTAATCATCACATCACACGCCTGTGTTTAGTCACTAGTTTCCCACCCTCACCCAGGACCCGCTTGCTCACAACTGCCAGCTTAATCTTCTTTAAACATTGCTCTGTTTATGTAACTGCCTGGCTCAAAAACAGTCAATACCTCTCCAATGTCCAGAAGATAATGTGCAGGCTCCTACCCACTCATACCCCCACTTTCCCACCCTACTTCCCGCTGTGAAACCCCCATCTCCCCAGGCTCCAACCAGGCTGCCGCCCCAAGCTGAGCCTCTGTCTCCACCTCCAGTCATGTGGGCATCGGCCTGATACCCTGCCTGAACCCAGGGAGCTTGGACTCTGCTCCCTGTGTCAGGAACTGAACCCCACATGCATGTCCAGCATGAAGGGGAGAACTGCCCCACACAGAGCGGTGCCCGGGCACACCTCCAGCCAGCTTACTGGGGTGATGCCGTCAGCCCAGCTCTTATCATCCTGGAACGTGGTGTGACCCTCCCTGGCAGGCTCAGTGACGGCCTCCCAAGACACCAGTGTCCCAGTTCCCAGAACCTCTGGCTGCTGCCCGACATGGCAGAGAGAATTTGCAGGTGGGATTAAATTAGGGAACTGGCGATGAGGAGGTTTTCCTGGATCACCCAGCAGACCCCATTCTCACCACAAGTGCCCTTACCAGAGGGAGGCGGAACGTCAGGCAGAGAAGGGCTGTGATAGCAGCAGAGGTCAGAAATGTGGAAGATGCTAAACTGTTGGCTTTAATGTTGGAGGGAAGGGACCATGAACCAAAGAATGGAGGCTGCGTCACGGATTTTTCCCCGACAGCCTCTAGGATAAGGTGACCAGATTTTAACATTGGTAAAGCGGAACACCATTGACTTTGGAGCGGGGGGGGGGGGGGGGGGGGGGGGAGTTCTTTTTTTTTTTTTTTAATATATTTTATTGATTTTTACAGAGAGGAAGGGAGAGGGATAGAGAGTTAGAAACATCGATGAGAGAGAAACATCGATCAGCTGATCAGCTGCCTCTTGCACACCCCCCACTGGGGATGTGCCCGCAACCAAGGTACATGCCCTTGACCAGAATCGAACCTGGGACCCTTGAGTCTGCAGGCCGACACTCTATCCACTGAGCCAAGCCGGTTTTGGGCCGAGGGGGGGGGGGGGGAGGGTTCTTGATTAAAAATTTGGTCTATATTGTAATCACTTTTGGTTTTTTTAATAAAAAGAAATTCACTTCTCAGATCATCATTGAATTTGCATCCTCTTTTCTTACTCATTATGTTAAAAATCTAAAAAAAATAATTTAAAATTATATTATAAATTATTATATACATATTGCTTAAAAACACAGTAAGTAGGTACATAATTACATGAACATATTTTATTGTTAGTTTATAAATTAAATTAATTTGATTGTTATAAAGTAACTATATTTTAAAAATTATTTTAATTTTAATCCTATATTTCTTTCTAAATAATAACAATACTAACTTGTATTATTTTTCCTCTGAATTTGCCGTAACGTAAGTCGTAAGTGTCACTTTCAAGGCCGGCGCTAGACTTTTTGCCACCACTATAAAATATAAATAATACGAGTACTGTCTGCTAAATTCAAGAAAACTTATGTATTTATGAAATAAATAAATAAATTCCTTACCTAAATTATCTGAATAGCTGATTTGTAATGACATCACTTGTTGAACTAGCTCACTAGCACGCAGTACGATG
This sequence comes from Eptesicus fuscus, assembly GCF_027574615.1. Classification (NCBI taxonomy): domain Eukaryota; kingdom Metazoa; phylum Chordata; class Mammalia; order Chiroptera; family Vespertilionidae; genus Eptesicus; species Eptesicus fuscus. Next base: position 66,632,282 of record NC_072488.1, read on the forward strand.
TGTATCGTCTGAGAGACAGTTACAAAATGTTTTCGTCATTGCCAATCCCCAAAACATGCCATTGTTCATTAAGTCCAAACAATGGTGGTCCAATTCTAACAACTGATCAACAATGCGAACTTTGATAAGCAGTTCTCGGTAATCAGTTCTCAACAATTATTTGTTATTATTAAAGTTTAACATTATAAAATTAACAAAAATAATATAAAACTCATATCCTGGCTAAATAGCCACATGGCCGCAGAAAACTGTCTATTCCCTTCCGGTTCTCCCGCCGTTCCCTAGCTTGTCGTGCATTCTTTCCAAAAATCGGGACTTTTTTAAAACGCCGCGGGACGCGGGACAAATGGTTAAAAAGCGGACGTCTGGTCACCTTACCCTGGGAGCCAGTCCTGCCCACACCTTCACCGCTGCCTGGGGCTGGCTTGGGCTTTCACTGGCCCTACCTGCTGCTTCCACCGATCCCGCGGGCTCGCTGCTCGGTTCCTGGGCTGCCTGAAGGCGAGCAGCAGTCACTGGCCTCTGGGTTAAGGCCGCAGCCAGCAGGCCAAAGGCCTCATCTGGTACTGCTTGTTGAAAACGCTCATTACTCACTGGGCGGCAGCGGCGCAGCTCCAGTGTCAGGTGATGTCTGCTGTCCTCCGCTTGTCGCTGTTGCTGCTGTTTGGCTCTGGGTGTCTGACCTCCCCTCCTGCTCACTCCCCTCGCCCCCTCTTACCTACCCGCTCTCACTCTAGGCTAAGGTGAAGGTCTCTCCAAAGCCTCCTGCTCCCTCTGCTCTTTGGGGATCTGGTTCCAAGTCCCCAAGGGGTGGGGAGTCAACACGACCTCCCGGCAGGGCACTTACCCCTAAAGCCCTGTCCTGACACCTAGTGTTGGGAGCGCTGGCTCCTGCTGGGACCCGCACATCTTCTAGGTCCTGCCAGCAAAGCCGAGTGTCAGAGCAGCAAGGGCACAGCTGGTCCGAGTTGTTCTGAGTTCCTATATATATTTTTTATTAATTTTTTTTTTGCAGTTTTAACCTTTTAACCAGTAAGCCAAATGCTTAAGTCCTTCGTTGTGCATTGTAAAATACTTACAAATCACTGGGCAGCAGCTCAGCTGTCGGCTTACTGTCTGGCATCCCCACTTTTCTCGCTCCTGCTGCTGCTGCTTCTCCCGTGGCCGCAGGCGGCTCAGGCATCCAGCTCTCCCTCTCCACTACCTGGCTCCCGGGAGTTCAGTTTTTCCTGAGCTATGCCTGCTCCGGTCCTGACTTTCTTTTCTGCCTGTTACCGAAACCTTACTCTGTCCCTTCTTATTATATACATAACCTTTATAAGTTTACACTTTCAAATTAGCCTTCAAACCTTTTTTCTATGTCCTTTAAAAATGCATTACCTTGCCTTAGACCAGGGGTCCTAAAACTTTTTAAACAGGGGGCCAGTTCACTGTCCCTCAGGCCGGACTATAGTTTAAAAAAAACTATGAACAAATTCCTATGCACACTGCACGTATCTTATTTTGAAGTAAAAAAACAAAACGGCAAAAACACCCGCATGTGGCCCGCGGGCCGTAGTTTGAGGACGCCTGCCTTAGACCTTTTATTAAGTATTTCTATTCTAATATTTTTTTCTGTCACATTATCAGCAACTTATAGACCTTTTATTTTTTTATTTTTTAAAGTGTATTAGAATTCTTTACTTTTAGCAATAATTATCAAAAAGTAAACAGCCAGCATTTCTTAGATTAATATTTATGAATGCACTTTAAATGTACTTTATCAAGAAAATATACCTAGACCTTCTGTGATAAAACTAAGAGCAGATAAATTAAAACTTGTCTAGTAAAAACTGCTATGTTTTTCCTAATGTAATTTCAAGTATATTGTATTGGTATAATTTAGTGTCGGAAGGGTTAAAGAGAACAAAATGGGGCAGAGAAAGATTTATTGTGCTTTGCAGAAAATTTGTGGCCTTGAGTTTAGGATAGCTCAGATAAGCAAAAATTAACAAAAACCTATCTCTTCCTACTCTCCCCGCCAGCGTCTCCCCTTTCTGCATTAACTATTTACTCTGTCCTGAAACAAGGCAAATGGTCTGAGAACCTGTATATTTAGACTTTTTACATTTAAGGACACATTTTTCTCTCTGCAACAGCCGCTCTCCCTCCCAGATTTTTTCTTCCTTACTTTAAGCTTCCAATGGATCTTAAATCCTCCTCCTTACTTTTTTATTTCTCTGACATCTCCCAGTCCCCTAGCCTAGGGCTTCTCTATCTCAGCAGGCTGAGATTCTATTATCCTACCTAGCGAATCCCACCACCACTACCCTATCTCACACCTGCTCCGGAGCAGTTTTCGGCTCTCTTCCTTCCCCACTTTGGCACTAGCCTTAAAGTGCCCCCTTCAGGAGATTGCTGGGGCCAAATCTGACTTCATGCCCAGGGCCACACAGCTACCCTCCGCTGGCACCGCCCCCCCCCCCCCCCCCCAGTCAGAGTGGGTGCTGTTCCCACTGGAAATCTATCAGGAAAGGCACACAGGTCACAGGTCTCGGGACCACATGATTCTCTGCTTGCTAGAACGGCTGAAAAAGGCAGTACACAAAGCAGTTAATTGTGAAAAGTCTGGCAGTCTTTCTCTCTCACCTGACACAGGCCATGAGACAATGTATTAATCTTAACCCAACAAGTCTTAGCAGGGGAGAAAAGGGTAGTGGTCTAGCCTTTGTTTAAACTTTTTTTTTTTTTGGTTGTAACCTTTACAAATTTATACCTTTAAATTAATCCTAGAATTCCAAACTTTTAACCTAATACAGCAAAATCACAAATCAGGGAAGAGCAAACCAAAAGCCCCACTGTACAAATATAGACAGAAATTTTATTAGCTAAGTGGGCTGATTCCCTCCTTGACAAAGAGCAAACGTCCCTGAGAAAAATAAATCTCAGCAGCTGCTAGAGACTTTTGCAGTTTGTCATGGCGTTCAGCCTTAAATAAATCAAACGTTTTCACCAGACAAGTTAACAAAGGTACAGGTTAACACAAAGTAGCTTTCACTTTTTTATGCAGGCTCTCACACTTATATTTATAGCCCAGTTAATGAACAAATAAATATGCTGAGACAGACAGACAAACATCTGCCCTCACACTCTTTCAGTAGACAAGCACTCTTGGAAGTTAAGCAGATAACTGGAACACTGCCCAACTTCCCTGATGGATGTGGGGGCACTCTCGGCACCCATGCCCCAGGATAGGATTCCCGACCAATGTCTCGGTGAGAACCTCAATGGAGAAGTTATGACTGCGTCCAGTCCTTCTTCTGGTACAAGAAGATTATTCAATCAGACAGAAAAGTGAACTCCAAATTCCTTAATTGAATTTGAATTCACTTACCTCCAGAGGCTTTCTTTCCGATGACTTCAAAAGAATGCAGGGGCATGTCAGGTGTCCCTTGTCTGGCTGTCAAGACCACTGAGAAGCATCTCTGGGGCCCTGGAAAGCTTCGTTAGGTGGTACCTCCCCCTAGAGATCCTCAAGGCCTGGCAGCCAGGACGGGGAGGCAGTCCATCCCAGACATCCGAGACCAGGTGTGGTAGGCACCTGTCTCTTATCTCGCTGGGGCCTCCAAATGTTGTATCACAAATCAGCGAGCTAGACAAGATGCCTTAATGAGCCAATTAGTTAGGAGTCATCTTTATCGCGCGCAGGTTCAGAGCAGATTACCTCTGTCAAATTCTGAACAAACACAGGAAGGAGTATTTCCTTTTTATATCCTTCCAGTTCTTTGTGTAAGTTATTTTTGTAGACAGCTTATAACCTTGAGTACATATCATATCTAGCATACACCTGTCATATCTATGCAGGCAACTTGTAACCTTGAGTACATATCATATCTAGCATACACCTGTCATATCTATGCAGGCAACTTGTAACCTTGAGTACATATCATATCTATACAGACACCTGTAACCTTGGGTACATATCTATACAGACACATGGCATCAGTATCAGCATATCAGTCCCTTATGTTAGACAAGAGGCCCAGTGCAAGAAATTCATGGACTTGGGGGAGGGGGTGTCCCTTAGCCCAGCCTGCACCCTCTCCAATCTGGGATCCCTCGAGGGATGTCCGACTGCCCACCGGGATTGGGCCTAAACGGGCAGTCGGACATCCCTCTCATAATCCAGGACTGCTGGCTCCCAACTGCTCGCCTGTCTGCCTTCCTGATTGCCCCTAACCACTTCTGCCTGCCAGCCTGATCTCCCCCTAACCACTCCCCTGACAGCCTGATTGATGCCTAACTGCTCCCCTGCCAGCCTGTTTGCCCCTAATTGCCCTCCCCTGCAGGCCTGGTCACCCCTAACTGCCCTCCCCTGAAGGCCTGGTCCCCCCCAATTGCTCTCCCCTGCAGGCCTGGGTACCTCCCAACTGCTCTTCCCTGCAGGCCTGGATGCCCCCAACTTCCCTCCTCTACCAGCTTGGTCACCCCCAACTGCCCTCCCTTGCAGGCCTGGTCCCTCCCAACTGCCCTCCCCTGCTGGCCATCTTGTGGTGGCCATCTTGTGTCCACATGGGGGCAGCCATCTTTGACCAGATGGGGGGAGCCATCTTGTGTGTTGGAGTGATGGTCAATCTGCATATTATTCTTTTATTAGATAGGATAGAGGCCTGGTGCACAGGTGGGGGCCAGCAGGTTTGCCCTGAAGGATGTCCCGGATCAGGGTGGGGGTTCCCTTGGGACGTGGGGTGGCCTGGGTGAGGGGCCTGTGGTGGTTTGCAGGCTGGCCATGCCCCCTGGCAACTCAAGCGAAGACCCTGGTATCTGGGGTTTATTTATCTTCTACAATTGAAACTTTGTAGCCTGGAGCGGAGCCAAACCTTCTGCTTGCTTCGTGGCGGCAGCCATTTCTATTGGGATTTATGTATCTTCTATAATTGAAACTTTGTAGCCTTAAGCGGAGGCCTGGACAGCCAGGGTAAGCGGAAATCTTGGCTTCCTCCATCGCCGGGGGCAACCCCTAGCCTCCTGCTCTTTCCAGCTCCGTGGCTGCCGCCATTTCTGTTTAGATTTATGTATCTTCTATCATTGAAACTTTGTAGCCTTGAGTGGAGTCCTAGGCCGGCAAGGGCAGGTGGAAAGCTTGACTTCCTCCATTGCCAGGGAAACCCAAGCCTCCCTTCTGCTCTCTGTGGCCGTAGCCATCTTGGTTGGATTTATTTGCATATTTGCTCCTGATTGGCTTGTGAGTGTGGCTTGTGGGTGTGGCTTGTGGGTATAGCGGACTGGTGGTTAATTTGCATATTACTCTTTTATTAGATAGTATGGCTAGCTTGCAAGGTCAGACAATTAAATTTATCTTTTCTATTATTTAAGCTAAAAACAAAAGCTTTTTTTTTTTTTTTCAGAATAAGAGACTATCTAAAAATAATAGAATTGACCTACAGAATAAGAGACTGTCTAAGAATAACAGAGTAGTTTAAACAGCAGTTTCAAACAGCAGTTTTCCGAAGGAGGGATTAATATGCTTCATTACCAACCCATGAATATGGTATATTCTTCCACTTGTTGATATCTTCCTCTATCTCTTTTTTCAATGTCCTATAGATTTCTTCGTACAGGCATTTTACCTCCTTAGTTAACACTGCTGGTAGGAATGCAGACTGGTGCAGCCTCTGTGGAAAACAGTATGGAGTTTCCTCAAAAAATTAAAAATGGAACCATTTGACCCAGTAATCCCACTTCTAGGAATATATCCTAAGAAATCAGAAACACCAATCACTAAGAATATATGCACCCCTATCTTCATAGTGGCATAATTTACAATAGCTAAGATTTGGAAACAGCCTAAATGCCCGTCAGCAGATGAGTGGATATAAAAACTATGGTACATCTACACAATGGAATACTACAATGCTATAAAAAAGAAGGAACTCTTACCATTTACAACAGCATGGATAGACCTGGAGAACATTATGTTAAGCAAAATAAGCCAGAAAGGATAAGTATCATATGATCTCACTCATTTGTGGAATATAATGAACAATATAAACTGATGAACAAAAATAGATCCAGAGACAGAGAAGCATCGAACAGACGTCAAACCTCAGAGGGAAGGCGATGGGGGAGGGGGTGCAGAAGTGGGGTGTAATAGATCAACTAAAGGACATGTATGCATGCATATAAGCATAACGAATGGACACAGACAGTAGTGGGGAGAGGGCATGCGTGTGTGAGGGGGGAGAGTGGCCGGGGAGAGTTCAATGGAGGGAAAGGAGACATATGTAATACTTCCAACAATAAAGAATTTAAATTTAAAAATGTATTGTGATAAGAATACTTAACATGTGATCTATCCTCAACTAATTTTAAGTGTATAATCTATTTATATAATAGAGGAATATGCAAATTAGCCAGGATGCCATACCGTCACGACCAAACAGCAGGGACCTGAGGCTGCATGGCGCTTGGCTGAAGCAAGAGACCTCAGGCCACTCCCCCGCCCCGGCGCCAGACTGGGAGACCTCATGCCGTGCCCCCCACCTGGCAGGGCTTGACAGGGACCTCAGGCCATGCCCTCCACCTGGCAGGGCTTGACGGGGACTTGAGGCTGCGCCCCCTGCCCAGAGGGGCTTGACAGGGGTGGGGCCGGCCAGGTCTGAGTCTCACCCAATGGGGGTGGGGCCAGCCAGGTCTGGGTCTCCTATGTTTTTGAAGCATGTGCTGTTGGTGGGCAGGGACTTGACTCTAGGTCCCGTGACATGCCCCAGACTCTGACAGAAGGAAGATTTTCATATACATTTTACTAATTTTCTTTCACCTCTGGCACTTCTATTATAGAGAAAGGGCAAATAGCAATATTAATATATTTCCTCTAATTAATGCCCTTTTAATGGGCACAAATTTTATGCATTGGACCACTAGTACATTATAATTACCTTCTAAGTTAGACAAAAATGTCAAGTAAATTAAATATATGGGCAATAAGAAAGTATGCACTTTTAAAAGCACAGTATGGGATGACTAACTGAATCAAGTTGTCCAAATTAGCTGTATATTTATCTAAATTCATTTTTTAAAATTAAATAAAAATCCCAAATATTCAATATTAGGAATAATTTATTTTATTATTTTTCCTAATATATCCATATATTGAAAAATAACAAAAATGATGATAGCAATAGCTGTCATTTATTGATTGTGTCCATGTGCCAAATAAAAAAATTTTAAGTTTTTTTCAACTATCTTTATTAAAAAGTTTATTGAAGTGACATCCTATCTAATAAAAGAGTAATATGCAAATTCACCATCACTCCAACACACAAGATGGCTGCCCCCATGTGGACACAAGATGGCTACCACAAGATGGCCAGCAGGGGAGGGCAGTTGGGAGGGACCAGGCCTGCAGGGGAGGGCAATTAGGGGCAAACAGGTTGGCAGGGGAGCAGTTAGGCATCAATCAGGCTGTCAGGGGAGTGGTTAGGGGGTGATCAGGCTGGCAGGCAGAAGCGGTTAGGGGCAATCAGGCTGGCAGGGGAGTGGTTAGGCATCAATCAAGTTGGCAGGGGAGTGGTTATTGGGTGATCAGGCTGGCAGGCAAAAGCGGTTAGGGGCAATCAGGAAGGTAGGCAGGCGAGCAGTTGCGAGATCAAGCCTAAACGGGCAGTTGGACATCCCTCGAGGGGTCCCAGATTGGAGAGGGTGCAGGCTGGGCTGAGGGACACACACCCCCCATGCACGAATTTTGTGCACCGGGACTCTAACTCGTTAATAAAACCATACAGGTTTCAAGTGGATGGCTCTATAACACATCATCTGCACACGCATCTTATGCTCACCACCAAAGTCAAGTCACTGTCTGCCACCATTTATCCCCCCTTTGCCCTCTTCCACCTTCCCCACTCCCTTTCCCTCTGGCAATCATCATACTGTTGTCTCTGTCTGTTTTTCTTTGTCCTTTCCTTTTTTTCCTGCTTAATCCCTTCACCTTTTTCACCCAGACCACCAACTTCTCACCCCTCTGGCAACCATCACTCTGTCTTCTGTATCTATGAGTCAGTTGTTTTGTTTGTTTGTTTATATTGTTCTTTAGATTCCACACATATAATTGAAATCATATGGTGTTTGTCTTCCTCTGACTGCCTTGTTTCACTTAGCATAATATTCTTCAGGACCATCCACACTGTCACAAATGGTAAGAGTGCTTTTTACTGCTGCATTGTATTCCGTTGTGTACATATACCATGGCTTTTATATCCACTCATCTACTGATGGGCACTTGGGCTGTTTCCAAATCTTAACTATTGTAAATTGTGCTGCTATGAACATAAGGGTGCATATATTCTTTGTGATTGGTGTTTTTGGGATTCTTAGGATATATTCCTAGGAGCTGGATCACTGAATCAAATGGGAGTTCCATTTTTAATTTTTTGAGGAAACTCCATACTGTTTTCCACAGAGGCTGCACCAGTCTGCATTCCCTTTTCTCCACATCCTCACCAGGACTTGTTGTTTGTTGATTTCTTGATAGTCATTCTGACAGGTGTGAGGTTTTAATTTGCATCTCACTGATGATTAGTGACATTGAGCATTTTTTCATATGTCTCTTGGCCATCTGTATGTCTGCTTTAGAGAAGTATCTACTTAGGTCCTTTTCCTATTTTTTAATTGGATTATTTGTTTTCTTGGTGTTGAGTTGTATAAATTCTTTATATATTAACTAGAGGCCTGGTGCACGAAAATTTGTGCACTTGGGAGGGTCCCTCAGCCTGGCTTGCACTCTCTTTCAGTCTGGGACACCTCAGGGGATGTCCGACTGATGGCTTAGGCCTGCTCCCCAGGGGATCAGGCCTAAGCTGGCAGTCAGACATCCCTCTGGCAGCTTGGGAGCCCTCAGGGGATGTCCGAATAACGCCTTAGTCGGACATCCTTAGTGCTGCCGCAGAGGCGGAAGAGGCTTCCGCCACCGCCACTGCACTGGCCAGCCATAAGCCGGCTTCTGGCTGAGCGGCACTCCCCCTATGGAAGTGCACTGACCAGCAGGGGGCAGCTTCTGCATTGAGCATCACCCCATGGTGGTCAGTACACATTATAGCAACCAGTCATTCCTGGTCGTTCCGCCATTAGGGTCAATTTGCATATTACCCTTTTATTTTATAGAATTCCTTATCAGATGTATCATTGGCAAATATTTTCAACCATTCCGTAGGTTGTCTTTTTGTTTTGTGGGTAATTTTGTTTCCTGTGCAAAAGTTTACTCTGGGTTTTGTTATTCTTGTTGTAGTTCTTTTAGATATAGGGCTAGATTGTTTGAGATTTTTCTTACTGTAGAGCAAGCATGTCAAACTCATGGCTCACAGGCAGCATGTGGCCTGCAATGAATATTTTTGTGGCCCAGCCAATATAATGGTACGTAAGAAACGTTTTAATAAAAATTTTGTAACTTAATTTTTACAATGTCTTGTTATACATAATTATTTTTTTTTATATATTTTATTGATTTTTTACAGAGAGGAAGAGAGAGGGATAGAGAGCTAGAAACATCGATGAGAGAGAAACACCGATCAGCTGCCTCCCGCACACCCCCCACTGGGGATGTGCCCGCAACCAAGGTACATGCCCTTGACCGGAATCGAACCTGGGACCCTTGAGTCCGCAGGCCGACGCTCTATCCACTGAGCCAAACCGGTTTCGGCAATATACATAATTATTAATAATGAACTACAACATTCTCTAATGATTGATTACTATAATTGTGTTACATTCATTTCCCTTACACCCCTTCTGTACAGGCACACCATTTCTCTCCACTAATACTAGCAGCAAATATTCTAGCAGCCAATTGCCATGTCATTAGTCTTGTACTGACTTGTTTGGTGTGAGCAACAGGAATTTTTCGCTTTTGGAGAACAAGAAAAATAGGTTTATTTGCATTATATTTATTAATTTGTGTAGTTATTCAGAGTCTGGTAAGTTAATGTTCAAGAAAAAATATTAATTTTTATTAAAATGTTCTATTATTTTATGTTAATGATGACTCATTTATTTCAGCCCTTTGTATTCAGCATGTCTCTATTGAAATAAACCTACGATTCTATGGAAAATGAAGCTTTTGTTTTTTTGCGGCCCACATAAACTTCAACCTTGTTTATTTGGCCCGTGTTAGCCTTTGAACTTGATATGCTTGATGTACCAGAATGAGAAAACACATGGAAGTAGAGACATAGCCAATTCATGGTCATCATGTAATGTGAGCTGGAAATATATGTTTGCTATGATAAGCTACTCAAATTTTTTAAATGTTTGACACACATCCCTTTTCCTTTGATTTTTATAAAAACTGTTTCCTTTGCTGAATGACATTCTTGAATATCATCTTTTTAAGAGGCCCTTTGGGATATAATATTTCTTAACCTTAGAATGTCTTTATTTTTTATTTCCTACTTGTATGTTAGTTTGGCTAGGTATAAAATTCAAAGTTTGTTGTAATTTTCACTTGGAATTTTGGAGTTTTTTTTTTTTTCCTCCCCTCACCCTCTTGTATATATTGCTTCTAATGTCGACCTGAGTACCAGTCCTTTCTAGACAACCTGTTTTAGTCTTTTGGAAGTTTTAGGAATTTCTCTTTATCCTTGGAACTTTAATTTTTTTTTAACCTTATATACATAAGGTTGCAATGGTGATCTCTTTCACCTTTTAAAAAATTGAGGTACAACTGACATGTAACATTATAATAGTTTCAGGTATACAACATAATTATTTGATATTTGTATACATTGCAAAATTGATCATCACAAAATGTCTAGTTAAAATCCTTACATAGTTACAAACTCTTTTCTTGTGATTAATTCTTTTAAGATTTATTCTCTTAGCAACTTTCATATGTAAAATATGGATACTAACTATAGTCACCATACTATACTGTACATTACACCCTCATGGCTTCTTTATTTCATAACTGAAAGTTTGTACCTTTTGAATTCCTTTACCATTTCTCCTACCCCCCAACACCATCGCCTCTGGCAATTATCAACATGCTTTCTATATTTTTGAGCTTGTTTTTATGTTTTGTTTTACTTTTTAGAGTCTACATATAAGTAAGACATATGATATTAGGTTTTTCTTTTTATGTCTGACTTATTTCACTTAGCACAATGTCCTTGAGGTATGTTCATACTGTTGCAAATGGCAAGATTTCATTCTTTTTATGGTGAAATTAAAGGCCCGGTGCATGAAATTTGTACGGGGGGGGGGGGGGGGGCTCATCCCAGCCTGCACCCTCTCCAATCCAGGATACCTTGGGGAATGTCTGACTGCCAGTTTAGGCCTGATCCAGAATTAGGTCTAAACTGGCAGTCAGACATCACTCTCACAATTTGGGACTGCTGGCTCCTTAACTGCTCACCTGCTTGCCTGCCTGATTGCCTCTAACTGCCCCTCCTGCCAGCCTGATCACTCCTAACCACCTCTGCCTGCTGGCCTGATTGCCCCTAACTGCCCCACCTGCTGGCCTAGTTGCCCCCAACTGACCCCCCCCGCCAGCCTGGTTGCCCCCAACTCCCCCGCCCCAACTGGCCTGGTCGCCCCTACTGTCCACCTTGCCAGCCTGGTCACCTCTAACTGCCCCCCCATGTCAGCCTGGTCACCCCCAACTGCCACCCCTGCCAGCCTGGTCACCCCCAACTGCCCCACCACTGGCCTGGTCAGCCCTAACTGCCCCGCCTCACCAGCCTGGTTGCCCCCAACTGCCCCACCACTGGCCTGGTCATCCCTAACTGCCCCCCCTCTCCAGCCTGGTTGCCCCCAACTGCCCCCCTGCCGGCCTGGTCACCCTGCGCAGCCTGCTGTTCAGTTGTTTGGCCATTCCTGACTAAGCCCCCTCCTGGCCCTGTTGCCCCATGCAGCCTGCTGTCCAGTCATTACTGTGAGGGTGTCCTGACCAATTTGCATATTACCCTTTTATTAGTATAGACTAGAGGCCCGATGCATGAAATTCGTGCAAGGGGCTCGGCCCTCAGAGCCATGGCAGTTTTCCTGGGCCCTTGCAGCCCCAGCTTCGTCTGGAAGGTCATCCGGAAGGATGTCCAGAAGGTCGTTCGACTGTCCGGTCTAATTAACATATTATGCTTTTATCATTATAGACTAGTGACCTGGTGCACAAAATTCATGCATATTAAAAGGGAATTAATTAGAGGAAATATTTTAATATTGCTATTTGCCCTTTCTCTATAATAGAAGGGTCAGAGATGAAAGAAAATTAGTAAAATGTATATGAAAATCTTCCTCCTGTCAGAGTCTGGGGCATGTTATTGGTTGTCAAGTCCCCACCCATCCATGTGCACCTCAAAATTGAAGAAGACCCAGGCCTGGCCGGCCCCACCCACATTGGGCAAGATCCAGACCCAGCTGGCCCCACCCTTGTCAAGCCCCACTGGGTGGAGGGCACGGCCTCAGGTCCTAGCCCAGCGCCAGGGCAGGGATGTGGCCTGAGGTCCCCTGGCCTGGGCTGGGGTGGGGGCCCGCCTTGAGGTCCCCTGTGAAGCCTTGTGGGCAGAAGACATGGCCTGAGGTCCCCTGTCAAGCCCCACTGGGCAGGGGATGCAGCCTCAGGTCCCAAAGCCCTGCGCAACGGCGTGGGGCATGGCCTCAGGTCCCCTGGCCTGGTGCTTGGTGGGGGGGCATGGCCGGAGGTCCCCCATCAAACCCTGCCAGGCGGGGAGCGTGGCCTGAGGTCCCCCAGCCTGGCACTGGGACAGGGGGCACATCCTGAGGTCCCTTGTCAAGCCCCACCAGGCAGGGGGCTCAGCCTCAGGTCCCCTGTCCCAGTCAGGTGTCACGCAGACTCAGGTCCCTGCTGAATGCTCGTTAAGGCTTCTTACGGGAACTTGGCCTCTGCTGTGGGTGCAGCCATCTTGTGTTACGGGACCCCGCTCTGCTGTGGGTGCAGCCATTTTGTGTTACGGGACCCCCGCCTCTGCTGTGGGTGCAGCCATCTTGTGTTACGGGACCCCCGCCTCTGCTGTGGGTGCAGCCATCTTGTGTTACAAAATCCTTGCCTCCGCTGTGGACACAGCCATCTTGTTAAGGCGTGATGGTCAATTTGCATATTCATTCTTTATTAGAAAGGATAATATTGTTTTATCCTTTAGCACAATATTGAGAAAGAATATGTGTACCATTAGAACTCTATAGGAAAAATGTTTAATTCTCTGTATTTCATGTCTTGTAATATTTATTTCATGACTGATCATTGTCATTAGTTTATTCTTTAACATTATAATGAAAAAAATTCTTGGGTTGATCTTACACTTTCAGCTGATTCTAGTCTTCTATTTAATCTAATTATTTGTTTTTATTTCATAAATCAATAATAAGTATTAAAGCTAGGATTCAAATCCAGAGCCTGTGCTACTACACTGCTAGTAAAAGTTATAAAGACCTTTTTCTTAACCCAGTTAGAGTTTTTATCCTTTAATAAAGTAATTTTAACCCACCTACATTTATTGGGATAATTGATATATACTTTTACCATTTTGTTTTAAGGACATGAAAACTATCAAAATTTCTCTGATGTTATCACTTATAATGTATTTTTTCCTTTTCTCTATTGAGACTATGTACTTAAGAGTTTTTTGTTTCAGTTTGATTATTTTCATGCCTTCTTTTTCTCAGCATTGTTTTTCCACACTTACTAGGCTAATCTTGGCTTTCTGTGTTTGTATTTGACATTCTTTTTCAACTGTCATTGAATGTTTTGATTAGTCAGCTTATTCAGATCATGGAGAAGTATTAGGATTTGGGATTAGGTTCATGTGGGGAGCTTGTCTTCTGGGTCTCCCTCCTTTCTGGAGCCCCATTGCCTATTCTATGGACCTTCTGAGCCAAATGTCCGACTTAGGAGAAGTATTCATGTTCTTTAAAAGTGAATACTAAGGCCCTAACTGGTTTGGCTCAGTGGATAGAGCATCGGCCTATGGACTGAAAGGTCCCAGGTTCGATTCCAGTCAAGGGCATGTACCTTGGTTGTGGGCACATCCCCAGTGGGGGGTGTGCAGGAGGCAGCTGATCAAAGTTTCTCTCTCATCAATGTTTCTAACTCTCTATCCCTCTCCCTTCCTCTCTGTAAAAAAATCAATAAAATATATATTTTTTGAAAAGTGAATACTAAGTCGGTTCTTTTCACCTCTTTCTTCTGGCCTCTAATGTCCCTATAAAGGTCTGGAAGAACTTCAGAGAGTCAACTTGTATCTTTCTTTAACCCCAACCAAGTGAATATTTCTTGTTTGAAAGTAGTTGTAAGGTTTTAACCTGGGGACACATGCTGCTGTCACCATTGGATATGGACAGCAAAAAAAAAAAAAAAAAGAGGAAGAAAATAATTACTCCAAATATAGTTATTTAATTAATTGCTCTGAAAATTTCTTGAAAGTCCAGGCCTATTTTTTGCAGTCATTTATGCTAAATGTGGGTAAATTTTAGAATTGCTTTTCTGGTCCTGAATTTTAAACAGGACTTTTCATGTTGTTGTTTTCCCACCAATGCAGTCCTATTCAATCTTTGTCTTCCAGAAATTTCTAAAATTTTGGACCAAGGAAATTTCTTCCTGCATTTTTTGTGTTGTTGTTATGCTTTAGTTAGTTCTTTAATAGAGAGAGGGATAAAATATCTTCAGTTCTTGAGTTAGTCCACTTGATTCAGTACCCTCTACTTCATTTCAAAAATATATTCCTTGTCTCTAAAACAAAGTAAGTCGGGAAAGAGGAAGAGGTACATTTGTGTGTAACTTCATTCCTCACAGCCACTCCCAACAGGCTTAACTGAGGAACCTTTATCCCCAGTCTCATAGTCCACATCCACTGGAGACTATCATGCTTGGCCACACCAGGTAACTACCTTGTCTAATTTCTTGATGCACTCTCTCTTTTAGTTTCACCTTTCACTTGCACTCTGACCCCAAACCTACCTTCCCTTAATTTGAATGTTAGAGTTGTCTACTGGTCTACTTTCTTCTATAAAGAAAATTATCTAAGACACTAGTTTATATTAAAATGTTAGGAATTCTGGGATTGAATAAGACAGTTGTAGAAAACACTTTGGGAGTGATGGTAGTGGAGTAAGTTGAAGCTGCACAGACATGCTCCTAGGACCAAACTGGAATTACAACTAAAATACAAACAAACAAACAAAACTATCCTGAATAATCAACTGAAGACTAGCTGGAGAGAACCCTGATACCCAAGGACGGGAAGTGGAGACTGCATAGAGACTGGTAGGAAAAGCAGAGGTGTGAAAGGGCTGTCCAGGCACCCACGGATAGCAGCTGAAGTTCTGAAGAAATATCTCAGCTGTCAGGGGTTGCCAATGAGAACTCTGGGCTCTAAACCCCAAGCAGGGCCCCCAGCAGAGAGCACCATAACTGAGAAAGGTACGCATATACCATCTAACTGTGACAAGCAGCAGGGTTGCTGTCTGCCAAGGAGAGATGTCTGGAAATGCAGGCACTTACTTAAAGGCCCAATGTACAACATTTTGTGCAGCCACTCACCTTGGGCTCCAGCAGAGGGAGGGCAGAGAGGACTGGAGCTGTGTGAGCAGAAGTCATGATTGGGGGCTCTGAGGTTAGAGCTTGAAGGGCAGAAACCCTGTTTTCCTGTGCTGAATCATTCCCTTACACTGTGGAGGTCATCTTTCTTAGGCAGACCTTTGCTGTCCATGTGGTTTTTGCCTGGGGGAAGACAGTTACCCCACCCTATTGGAAAACCCCTTGCCCCATCCTGTGGAGTTTCCGAGGCCCATTAAGAGATTGAGATAAACAATTAGCCTACAGGCAGAAGAAATTGCCCCATCCTGTTGGGGAAACCTCTCACCCCATCTGTGGCTTAGGCTACTCAAGACTGAATCCAATAAGTCTGCAAGCAGAGGTAGGTCTTTGAAGGTTTTGAACTTTACCTGATCTAATTAGTCAGAAATAGTGTTTAACACTGTACTGCACTAGAGATTGGGAGGCATAGCAGATCTACCTAATACATAATCATAAACCCAAATAGCCAAAATAAAAAGACAAAAAACAACACCAAAATGAAAGAATAAGAGAATTCTCCAGAAGAAGAGCTAAATGAAATGGAGATAAGAAATTTATCAGACATAGAGTTCAGAATAATGATGGCAAAGATACTCAACAACATGAGAAAAGATATAGTAACTATGAAGAATGACATAGGACTAATAAAGAACACAATGGAAGGAATATGCAGCAGATTGGGGAAGCTGAGGATCAGATCAATGAATTAGAATGTAGGGCAGAAAAAATCAATCACACAATCAGAGAACCAAAAAAGAAAAAAAACAAATAAAAAACACAAAGATAGCTTAAGGGAATTGTGGGACAACATAAAATATCACAATATTTGCATAATAGGAATGCCAGAAGAAGAAGAAAGTGAGCAAGTGATGGAGAACGTGTTTGAAAAAATAATGGCAGAAAACTTCCCTAACCTGCTGAAGCAAAACGTCACACAAGAACAGGAGGCACAGAGGGTCCCAAGCAAGACCCAAACAGGCCCATGCCAAGACATATCATAATTAAAATGCCAAAAATTAAAGACAAAGAAACAATCTTAAAGGCAGCAAGAGAAAAGCAATTTGTTGCCTACAAAGGAGCTCCCATAAGGCTGTCAGCTGATTTCTCATCAGAAACTCTACAGGCCAGAAGGGAATGGCATGAGGTACTCAAAGTAATGAAAAGCAGGATCTGAAACCAAGCCTATCCAGCAAGGCTATCTTTCAAAATAGATAATGAAATAAAGAGCTTCCCAGTAAAAAACAACAACAACAGGGTTTTATCACCACCAAACCAGCTAACGGGACTGCTGTAAAGAAAAACCTAGGCATACAGAATTAAAATGGTAATAAATAAGTACCTACAATCATAACCTCAAATGTAAATGGATTAAATGCTGCAATCAAAAGACATAAGGTAGCTGAATGGATAAAAATAAAACATGAACCAACTATGTGCTGTCTACAAGAGACCCACCTCAGAACAAAAGACACACAGGATGAGAGTAAAGGGATGGAAAAAAAGTTTTCCATACAAATGGAATAAAAAGCAAAGCAGGTGTAGCAATACTCATTAGTGACTAAATAGACTTCAAATTAAGGCCATCACAAGAGACAACAAAGGTCACTACATAATGCTAAAGGGATCAATCCTACAAGAGGATATATTCCTGGTAAACATATAGCACACAATATAGGAGCACCAAAATATATAAAAATATTTCTAGAGGACTTTAAGAGAGAGATCATCAACAATCCTATATAATAAAAGCCCAGAGACCGAAACAGTGGAACAACCAGAACAACCAGAGACAGAGCACCACAGCCACTCGCCCTGGCTGGCCCTGCCCCCCAGGGAGTGGTTAGGGGCAATCAGGCAGGCAGGTGAGTGGTTAGCGGCGATGAGGAAGGCAGGCAGCATGGTTAAGGCGGGGTGAGACAGGCATGCAAGTGCTTAGGGACAATCAGGCAGGTAGGCAAGTGATTAGGGGCAATGAGGCAGGCAGGCAGAGGTGGTTATGGGTGATCAGGCAGGCAAGTGGTTAGGGGCAATCAGGCAGGCAGGCAAGTGGTTAGGGGTGACGAGGCAGGCAGGCAAGTTGTTGGAGTGATCAGGCAGGCAGATGAGTGGTTAGGCATGATCAGGCAGGCAGGCGAGTAGATAGGGGCGATCAGGCAGCCAGGCAAGCAGTTAGGAGCCAGCGGTTCCCAGATTGTGAGAGGGATGTCTGACTGCCAGTTTAGGCCCAAGCAGCAGTGATCCCTGTGGGATCGGGCCTAAACTGACAGTTGGACATCCCCTAAAAGGTCCCGGATTGCTAGAGGGTGCAGGCCAGGCTAAGGGACGCCCCCCTCCAGTGCATGAATTTCATACACCAGGCCTCTAGTCCTATATAATAAAAGCCTAATATGCTAAGTGTCTGGTCGTCCGGTCATCTGTGCAACCAATCAAAGCATAATATGCTAAGGCCACTCATCTGCTTGCTATGATGTTCACTGACCGCCAGGGGGCAGGCAGACAGTTGACTGGTCGACCAGTTGCTATGATGTACATTGATCACCAAATGCTCCTATGGATAGGTTAGCTTGCTGCTGGAGTCCGGCCAATCAGGACTGAGAGAGATAGGTCAGACATAGCCTGAAGCCCTCAGCCCAGCCTGCATCCTCTCCAATCTGGGACCCCTCAGGGGATGTCTGACTGCCGGTTAAGGCCCAATCCCACAGGGGTGCAATCCCAGAGGTTCCCCCCCTGATCCCACTTTGCTTTCTCCATCCTTTCTAATCAATCACCAATGGATTTCATGTAATCCACCTACGTCCTCCTCCTTTGATTGCAGTGTATAAGAATAGATGAGCCAAGGCCGGTTTGGCTCAGTGGATAGAGCATCGGCCTGCGGACTCAAGGGTCCCGGGTTCGATTCCAGTCAGGGGCATGTACCTTGGTTGAGGGCACATCCCCAGTAGGGGGTGTACAAGAGGCAGCTGGTCGATGTTTCTCTCTCATCGATGTTCCTAACTCTCTATCCCTCTCTCTTCCTCTCTGTAAAAAATCAATAAAATATATTAAAAAAAAAAAAAGAATAGATGAAAAACCGCCATTCTCTGGATCATTGTCCCAACTCATTGAGATTCTGCTTCCCGGAAATTGTCAACAGTTTGGCTCAAATAAACTCACAGAAATTCTTTCTTTTTTCTTTTTTTTCTTTACTGATTAAGGTATTACATGTGTATCCTTTTTTTAAAAAATATATTTTATTAATTTTTTACAAAGAGGAAGAGAGAGGGATAGAGAGTTAGAAACATTGATGAGAGAGAAACATCGATCAGCTGCCTCTTGCACACCCCCTACTGGGGATGTGCCCGCAACCAAGGTACATGCCCTTGACCAGAATCAAACCTGGGACCCTTGAGTCCGCAGGCCGACGCTCTATCCACTGAGCCAAACTGGTTTCGGCTACATGTGTATCCTTATCGCCCCATTAACCCCCTCCACCCCCCTTCATGCCCTCAGCCCCCCTGTTGTCTGTGTCGATTGGCTAGGCTTATATGCATGCATACAAGTCCTTTGCTTGATCTTTCCCCCTTACCCTCACCCTCCCACACCTTCCCTCTGAGGTTTGATGGTCTGATTGATGCTTCTCTGTCTCTGGATCTGTTTTTGTTTATCAGTTTATGTTGTTCATTATATTCTATACTACAGGCCCAGTGCATGAAATTCGTGCACTGGTGGGGGGGTGTTCCTCAGCCCAGCCTGCACCCTCTCCAATCTGGGACCCCTCGGGGGATGATACTATAGGGATCGGGCCTACATTGGCAGTCAGACATCCCTCTCACAATCCGGGACTGCTGGCTCCCAACCGCTCGCCTGCCTGCCTAATTGTCCCTAACCGTTTCTACCTGCCAGTCTATTCACCCCCTAGCCACTCCCCTGCCAGCCTGATCGATGACTAACTGATCCCCTGCTGGCCCGATTTCCCCCAATTGCCCTCCCCTGCTGGCCCAGTCACCCCTAACTGCCCTCCCTCCCCTGCAGGCCCAGTCGCCCCCAACTGCCTTCCCCTGAAGGCCTGGTCCCTCCAAACTGCCCTCCCCTGCTGGCCTTGTCACCCCCAACTTCCCTCCCCTTCAGGCCTGGTCCCCGCACAACTGCCCTCCCCTGCAGACCCAGTCACCCCTAATTGTCCTCCCCTGCTGGCCTGGTCACCCCTAACTGCCCTCACCTGAGGCCTGCCCCCCCCAACTGCCCTCCCTCCTCTGCAGGCCCGGTCACCTCCAACTGCCCTCCCCTGTTGGCCATCTTGTGGTGGCCATCTTTGACCACATGGGGGCAGCCATCTTGTGAGTTGGAGTGATGGTCAATTTGCATATCACCTCTTTATTAGAAAGGAAATAAGTGAGATCATGTGATATTTATCTTTCTCTGACTGGCTTATTTCACTTAGCATAATGCTCTCCAGTTCCATCCATGCTGTTGCAAGTGGTAAGAATTCCTTATTTTTTATCGCAGCATAGTATTCCTCTGTGTAGATGTACCACAGTTTTTTAATCTACTCATCTGGTGATGGGCACTTAGGCTGTTTCCAAATCTTAGCTATGGTGAATTGTGTCACTCGCTATGAACATAGGGGCGCATATATCCTTTCTGATTGGTGTTTCTGATTTCTTGGGATATATTCTTAGAAGTGGGATTACTGGGTCCCTCAAAACTGCCTCATATGTCTTATTCCTGCCCACTTACTGGTAATACTGTGTAAGAGAAGGAGGTATTTGGTAAGTTGTACTAGTAAATTGTGTGTGTTCGTGTGTGTGTGTGTGTGTGTAATATATTAAACACATCTGAAATGAATAGGCCGATGTGGGAATACCCTCTGTTAGGTTTGATCAAACTATTGAACTATTGAATCAATACCCCCCCCCCTGGGAACTGGCCTTTAGGCCGCTTCACAATGGACATTCCACTTGCCTAGACCACCATCCACTTGCTAAGACCATCCTCTCTCCCCTCCGGACGGCCCAGAATCCCGAACTGCACAGGGAAGTCTCCGCCCAGAAAAAGCCCGCCAGAAGTCCTTCAAAAACCGCTGGCTCCGTCACTGGGGCTGGAGCCACCCCGCCCAGCCGCCTGGTGTGCGGATGAGCGAATGAATTCGCAGTCCCTCACCATCTGGCCTCCTGCGGTCCTCCCTGGGCCACCTAACACCCTCTATGGCAGTGGTTCCCAACCTGGTTTTGGCCATGCCCCACCTAAGCATCTCTAAAATCCTGACATGTAATTCTTATTAAAAAAGTGAACTCCTATTCACAGGGAGGAAGCCTCAAAGGCCATTAACTTGGTCTAAACAAGCCTCCGAAGAACATGGCATCCATGAAACAGAAAAATAAAAGAACAAAAGGACAGTTAAGTACTGAGGAAGAAATCACTAAAAAATTTAAAAAATAATAATAATATGAAATCATATGAAGAAATAGCAGTTTTAAAACATATAATAGAGAACTGAAATGCATAACTATGTCACAATATATATTTATATACTGTATATGAGGCCTTTAAAATCATAAGAAATGCAAAAAATTTACTGTTTATAACTCATTTTCGAATAGACCCTCTTAAAAATCAAACTGCCCCCCTGTGGGGTGTGTGTCCACATTGGGAACCACTGCTCTAAGGCTTTGTTTTTCTTTGTCTTTAGTGCATTTAACCCTACCAGACCTGAGGCCCTGAACTTAACTGTCCCCTATACCTGGGCTCCTGAGCATTAAAGAGAAAAAACCAACATGATATAGAAAAATGTTAGTTACATGCAAACAAGTGCTTAGAATAATATGGAACTTGGAGACATTGTAGAAAATAGGTCTACCTTTCATCTAGTGCCAATATTCCAGCGCTATAGCGGCAGATTCGGAAATTACCGAAAAATCGGTACAGCGGCATATCACACACACAGTGGCCCTTGGCTTTCTTGTTTCAACATTTAAAAATGGCACGAAGAAGTATCCTTGGGGTTTAGCCTGTCCACTTTTGTGGAAAACAACAAACTGGGCATTATCTTTGCGCTGTTGTCAGAGCTCTAAATAGTTGTCAAGCCCTGGCTGGTTTGGCTCAGTGGACAGAGTGTCAGCCTGCGGATTGGAGGTTCAGGGGTTTGATTCCAGTCAAGGGCACATGCCTGGGTTGTGGGCTCAGTCCCCAGTGGGGAGCATGCAGGATCAATGATTCTCTTTCATCATTTACTCTGCATAGTGACATGTCTGGTTACACATTCTTTTCTTTTTTTTTTTTAAGGATTTCTTTATTTTTTATTTTTTATTTTTTATTTTTATTGATTTCAGAGAGAAAGGGAGAGGGAAAGAGAGATAGAAACACCCATTATGATAGAGAATCATTGATGGGCTGCCTCTTGCACACCCCCTACTGGGGATCAAGCCCGCATGTGCCTTTGACCGGAATAGATCCTGGGACCTTTCAGTCCATAGGCCAACGCTCTATCCATTGAGCCAAACTGACTAGGGCTCCCTTAGCTTTTTAGACACAAAACAGTCTTAACAAGAAGATGGAAATAAAGGGAGTAACCGCATGATAGCATACCCATGCTGATTTGCAGATGTCACTGAGTAAAATAAATGTGTGCATGTAAGTGAAATAAATATATTTGCTTTCAAAGGCATGCAGCAGCAATAGAATCACAGTCAGAGAATGAAGAAAGTGATGCTTGCTTTGCTCATGTGACACTACATTCCCTGGTCTATATTTTTATGCCAAGCAATTCGGTCAAACTTAGCAAAAGATAGCTCTTTTGAAAAATTAAATAAACAGGCTTAAATTTCCACTTAAAAAATGAAAGTATTTCAAGCAATGCAGTGGGAGAAAGTCACAAAGAACAGTTCAAAATCAGTAAGACACTATTTTAAAACATTTTCACTAATTCACAAATATCCCAACCAAACTGGAGGTTACAGAAGGCGAGAATCATTGATTAGCTGCCTCCTGCATGCCCCCCACTGGGGATTGAGCCCGCAACCTGTGCATTTGCCCTGACCTGGAATCGAATCAGTGACCCCTTGGTTCCTGGGTCAACGCTCAACCACTGAGCTATACCCGGCTGTTTAGTATTTTTATATCTAACTTAAAGATAATTCTTTTTTTAAAAAATATATTTTATTGATTTTTTTACAGAGAGGAAGGGAGAGGGATAGAGAGTTAGAAACATCGATGAGAGAGAAACATCGATCAGCTGCCTCTTGCACACCCCCTACCGGGGATGTGCCCGCAACCAAGGTACATGCCCTTGACCGGAATCGAACCTGGGACCCTTGAGTCCACAGGCCGGCGCTCTATCCACTGAGCCAAACCAGTTTCGACTTAAAGATAATTCTTTACAATGATTTGCAAACTGAAGTCATTCATTTTAAAATTAGTCTATTTGAAAATTACAGTGTAAATAAATGAAAGCAATTTGTAGTTAATAGTTAGAAGAGAGTTTTGTGTGTGTGTTTTATTTTGATAGATTAACTCAGTACTAAACACAAGTCAGATACCAAGAGGGGTGGCCAGAGAGAAGGTGAGGAAGTCCCGGCAAAGCTATCACAACCGCCCCTTTCCTAAACTATCCGTGTGCTGAAATGTGGAACCACTACCTTAGGGCAAGAAAGAAGAATGGTCTCCAACTTTTGTAAGAAACGCCAAAATTGTTAAATTATTGTTGTAGGCTAAATTGTGTCCCTCCACAAAAAGAAGATATAACCCCCAGTACCTCAGAATGTCCTTGGTCAGAAATAGGGTTGCAGCAGATGTGATTAATTAAGAAATAGTCGTGCTGGAGCAGGACTGGAGTCCTTGTGAGAAGATGGTCACTTGAAGACACAGACACACAGGGAGAATGCCCCGGGGTTGGAGCTGTGCAGTTGTGAGCAGAACACCAAAGACTGCGGGAGCCACCGAAGCTGGAAGAGGCAGGAGGAGCTACAGCCCACGTGTTCCGAAGGGCGCATGGCCTCTGAGTAATACACTTCTGTTGTTCTAAGCACCCAGTTTGTGGTACTTTGTTGGGGCAGCCATGGGAAACTCACACCATTACTTTATTTCATTTTATTTTAAATTTTAAGTTTCTACTTTTAAATTATAAAATAAGACATGCTCATAGAGGAAATTTATAGAACCACATCCCTTTTTATTATTTTACACATATTTTTAATTTTCAAATACAGCTTAAATTTCAAATACAGCTTACATTCAATATTCTTTTCTATTAGTTTCAGGTGTATAGTACAATGGTTAGACAATCACAAACTTTACAAAATGTTCTGCCCAATATTTCCAGTACCCAAGTAGCACCATAATAGTTATTACAATATTATCGACTACATTTCTTATGCTGTACTTTACAGCCCCAAGACTACTTTGCAAATACCAATTTATACTTCTCAATCCCTTCACCTATTTCACCCAGCCCCGCAATTCGCCTCCCCTCTGGCAACCATCAGTCTGTTCTCTGTATCTATGATTCCGATTCTCTTTTGTTTGTTTGTTTATGTTGCTCTTTAGATTCCACATATAAGTGAAATAATATGGTATTTGTCTTTCTCTGACTGACTTATTGCACTTAGCACAATCTCTTCTAGGTCCAGCCACACTGTCCCAAGTGGTAAGATTTCATTCTTGTTTTTTTTTAAATGTTTTTATTGATTTCAGAGAGGAAGGGAGAGGGGGAGGGAGATAGATACATCAATAATGACGGCCGAAACCGGTTTGGCTCAGTGGATAGAGCGTCGGCCTGCGGACTGAGGGGTCCCGGGTTCGATTCTGGTCAAGGGCGTGTACCTTGGTTGCGGGCGCATCCCTGGTGGGGGGTGTGCAGGAGGCAGCTGATCAATGTTTCTAGCTTTCTATCTCTCTCCCTTCCTCTCTGTAAAAAAAAATAAAATAAATAAATAAATAAATAAAAAATAATGACAGAGAATCATTGACCTTCCTCCTGCACACCCTGCATTGGGGATGTGCCCTGACCTGAAATCAAACCATGACCTCCTGGTTTGTAGGTTGACGCTCAACCACTGACCCATGCCGGCCAGGCAGATTTCATTCTTTTTTTATGGCCAAGTAATATTCCATTGTGCATATGTACCACCGCTTTTTTATCTAGTCATCTATTGATGGGCACTTGGTTTACTTCCATATTTTGTAAACAACACTGCAGTGAATGTAGGGGTGCATATATTCTTTTGAATTAGTGTTTCTTCAGATATACACCCAGAAGTGGGATTGCTGGATCAAATGGCAGTTCCATTTTTTATTTTTTGAGGGCCCTCCATACTGTTCTCCACAGTGGCTGCAGCAGTCTGCATTCCCTCCAGCAGTGCACGAGGGTTCCCTTTTCCCCACATCTTCGCTAATACTTGTTGTTTGTTGATTTATTGATGGTAGCCATTCTGACAGGTGTGAGGTGGTACCTCATTGTAGATTTAATGTGCATTTCTCTGATGATTAGTGATGTTAAGCATCTTTTAAAAAATATATATTTCAGAGAGGAAGGGAGAGGGAGAGATAGAAACATCAATGATTAGAGAGAATCATTGATCAGCTACCTCCTGCATGCTTACTACTGGGGATCGAGCCCGAAACCCAGGATCAAACCATGAACTCCTGATTCATAGGTTGGCACTCAACCACTGAGCCACACTGCCAGGGTGTTAAGCATTTTTTCATATGCCTATAGCCATCTGCATGTCCTCTTTGGAGAAGTGTCTATTCAGGTCCTCTGCCATTAAAGACAATTTTTTTTTATCAATCCTCACCCGAGGATTTTTTTTCCCATGAATTTTTTAGAAAGAGTGGAAGAGACAGAGAAGGGGGAAAGAGAGAGAAAGAGAGATTGGTTGATTGCCTCCTGCACTTGCTCCAACCGGGTGGGGATTAAACCTGCAAGGGAAGTACATGCCCTTGACCAGGAATCAAACCCTAGATCCTTTGGTGCCAGGGTGGGGTGACTCTAACCACTGAGCAACCGGCCAGGGCACTCCGCCCATTTTTAATTAAATTATTTGTTTTATTGGTGTTAAGTTGTATGAGTTCTTTATAAATTTTGGATATTAACCCCATATCAGATGTAACATGGGTAAATATGTTCTCCCATTCAGTGAGTTTGCTTTTAATTTTGTTGATCATTTCCTTTGCTGTGAGGTCATGGTTTGATTCCCAGTCAGGATACATGCCCAGGTTTCAGGCTCCATCCCTAGTAGGGGGCAATTAGGAGGCATCCGATCAAAGATTCTCTCTCATTATTGATGTTTCTACCTCTCCCTCTCCCTTCCTCTCTCTGAAATCAATTAAAAATATTCATTGACCATATAGGCTAGGGTTTATTTCTGGGCTCTCTATTCTGTTCCATTGATCTATATGTCTGTTTTCATGCCAGTACCATGCTGTGTTTTTTTTTAACCCTTACCCGAGGACATGTTTATTGATTTTAGAGAGAGAGGAAGGGGACATAGGGGTGGGGGAGGGAGAGATCAAACCCACAACTGTTTGTTGGTATAGGGCAGTGGTCGGCAAACCGCGGCTCGCGAGCCACATGCGGCTCTTTGGCCCCTTGAGTGTGGCTCTTCCACAAAATACCACGTGCGGGCGCGCACGTACAGTGCGATTGAAACTTCATGGCCCATGCGCAGAAGTCAGTTTTCGGCCTGGGCGAGTCTATTTTGAGGAAGTAACGTTAGAACACTCAAGGGGCCAAAGAGCCGCATGTGGCTCGCGAGCCGCGGTTTGCCGACCACTGGTATAGGGGACAATGCTGCAACCAACGGAGCCACCTGGCTGGGCAGTGCCGTGCTGCCGTGATGACTGTGCCTTGTAGTGTAGTTTGATATCAGGCAGCCTCCAACTCTGTTCTCCTTTCGAAAGACTGCTATGGCTATTTGGGATCTTTTGCGGTTCCATTTAAATTGTGGATTATTTGTAGATCCACATGTCTTGAAGGGGAGAAAAAGCACTCACAGTTTTGTCAACCCAAAGTTACTAAAATGTAATGTATTTCCTTCCTATTTTTCCTACGAACAGCTTTTATATTTTATGTAGCCATGACTATAATCTCACACCTATTTTGTATAGTCATATTTTCAATTAACATTACAACATGCATTTCTATATTATTACAGACTTTTTGTAAACATCATTTGAATTTTCAAAATATGCAATGTTGCCCAGATTATTGTTGGTCAACTCTATTTTATATTTCTACTATTTTCATTATTTTGGTCAGTCTTCTGTATCTGATTCTGAGGAATTAAAAGAGTTTTTATTATCTCACCAATTCTGTCCCAAATGTACTGTGTGAGAAATAAGAGGTAGGTTATTTAGTCCAAAGTAGACCCTCGTAGACCATGGTCATAATTCAGTGGACAGGAAGGAGGACACAGTTCATCCTCAGGTATACCTATGAGAAGGAAGAAGCACTTGGTAATGACGGAACTGGCAGTTAGTGAGTACTTGCTCCCAAGACACCAGGCTGAGTGATCTAACCACTGAGCTAGTGCTGACTCTGGGAGAACTGAATCCGGAGCCCAGGTGTCCTGGTTCCCACTCCTTCATCATTTCTACTTTCCCGTCCCTTCACTGTGCTCCGGGGGATCATCTTTCAAATAAACTCCCTGAACCAATTCCTTGTCTCAGGATCTCCTTTTGCAAGACCTGAGCTAAGACAACTCCCTCAGCAGAGTGACAGCCTCTGCAGGCCTGGCAGCGGGCTGGGAGGGCCGTCTTGCCTCTGGTCCACTTCTTCTTTTGCTGCCCTTTGATCTGCTTCTGCATCCCACTCAACCACCGCGCTGTGCACTAGAGTCCCTGCTTCCTTTTAATCAAGTTGAAAGGATTGTGTCTTTTGTCCCGTGCTCAAAGGTGCCGGTAAAGGGCTGAGCTCTGCGGCTGAACCTACAGCATTCTACGTGTTCCACCAGCTCCCGCTGCTCGTGAGACCCATTCTCACTCTGGCTGAGGCGTCTGAGCGGTTCGAGGGTTGAGGCTGGGGTTACATAAATCAGAGTCTCTAAGGCCCTAAGGGGCCTTCCAATCATTTCCATCCAAACTCCTAATATCACATATTAGAAAACAGGGGCAGAGAGGGTGAGCATTTGCTCAATACTTTGTGCAACAGAGATTAAGAACTTGACCTCTGACCCTTAAGCCTATGGTCTTCGCTTTCTCCGAGTTTTCCTGCACACATCTCCCCATTGTTTCCTTTGTTTGACCCAGTTCCTCCAGCTCACTGTGATTTCCATCATTTACTTCCAGGTGACCTAATTCTTCTATGACCCTGAGCCCTTAACTTATATTCAGGCTGTTTCACACAGCTCTGCTGCCCCATTCTGAGGTTGAAAATAAACTTCCATCAATATTTTAACAATAAAGAAAAAACTATGAAATAAGTAAAATGATGTACGGGGGTTGTCACTTTTCACCTCTTGTATAGCTCGGCTCCCCTGGAGTTTCTGTAACTGGGTGTAAGCTGAGTTACCCTGGGAGAGGCACATTTAAATCCCTTGGTCCACTGAGCTCTCACCTGCCACTGGAGCTTGACTTGATTGATAATCTGGGTTCTGTTTTTAAACCCCATATTACCCATGCCTCAGTTTTTCTTCTGGTCTCACCTAAACCATCTAGCTTTATCTTCCTGGGTTCTCCTAACTGAGTCCTATGGCCCAGAATGGCCAGTTTCTCATTCTTTGTCTATGTGAGAGGTCAAATGTTTTTTCCTTCAGCCTAAAATACCAAATTAGTATTTTTTTTCCCCAAAATTATTGTCTTGATTATCTTTTTGGGGGGTTTATTTTGGGTTCTCAAATAGACCCTTGAGGACCAGGGCCATGACTGAAGCCCGCCCCCTGGCATCCCATGCTGCGAATGCTAGTAATGAACTAAAGGTTTGTGTCCCCATATGCTGACACCCTAAGCTCCAGTATGGCTGTTTGGAGATGGGGCCTGTGAGGACATAGTTAAAGTTTAAATTCATCAGGTCAAAAGGTTGGGCCGTATTAGATAAGACACCAGAGAACTGGTTTTTCTCTGTGTGTTAACACTCAGGAGAGCCCCTGTGAGGACAGAGCAAGAAGGCGGCCATTGGCAAGCCAGGAAGAGAGCTCTCACCAAAAGCCAAATCATGTGGAACCTTGGCCTTGGACTTCCAGCCTCCAGAACTGTGGGGAAATAATTTCTGTTACTTAAGCCACCTAGCCTGTGGTATTTAGTATGCAGCCTGAGCTAATACCTGCTGACTGAGAACTTGGCCTCTGTCCTTGAAGCTGGAGCAGAGCTGCATGTTGGGCAGGGCACACGCTCCCATCCTTTTCTGTGTTCGTGACAGCATCCTCCCAAATGTGAACAAGGCTCCCACCACAGCATGTTTACCTCCTCGTGTACGCTGCCTCTGGCATCCCACCAGAAGCCCAGTCTTCAGAGAGTCCACTGGCACAAGAACTTCCGTACCTCCCGCCTCCAGGCCTGGCTCTTCTGCCTGTGCTCCTGAGACTGCCTCTTCGCTGCCCGTTCACTCTGGTCTTCACCTAGCATACTGAAAAGGAAACAGCCTCAGAAGTTGGCAACATGTGCAAGGCTGCACAACTGGTATCAGAACTAGGTTCACATCCAGTGCATTTTTGCCCTAAATCCAGCATCGGACCACTTTTTGTTTAGCCAGAATTTATGATGTTCTGCCATTAGCTATAGCTATTTATGAAACAATCTTACACTCATTATTCGATTGTAAGCTGTGAGGGTCCTAACCTTCCTTGTATCTTGAAAAATGGCTAAGCCAGTGCCTTGCAGTGGGTAGGTACGGAATTGAAAGTGGGAATCAGCGTCACAGTGGTGAGATGGGGAAACAGCAGCATGAGAGACTTGGAGAAAGATCGGGAGGAGGAGGAAGAGATGGTTTCTGAGTTGAGCTTGAGGTAACAGAGAAAATTTGGCTGGGCAAAGAAGAAGGGAGTGGCCTGAGGCAGGCCTCTATGTCACGACTTTAGAGTTGAGGCTCTAATAGTGGTCCTGTGGGGGCAGGGGCTGGTGTTTATGCATGGCTTCAGCTATGCACACCAAGCAAGTCACTTAACTTTTTTAGACATTGGTTTCCTAATGGGGAAAATAAGAGTACCTACTATTTGGGGTTAATGTGAATAATACAATAATGCATGTAAAGGACTCAGCACACTGTTTGGACCCAATACGTGTTATCTATCATGAATAATAAGCACTACTAAAATACTATTACTAGTAATATGATCTGAAAGTTCACATGTGCACCAGTCTAGCTCTCTAAGTAAATTATTTAATTTACACTCAAAGATAATGCCATTGCTGCTGATAGATTATGAAGCAAAATCAGTTAAAAGCACTGAAGTTCCGAAGAACACTCTGATTACTATGATTTTCCCAATGGATTCCAGGCGTCCTTGAATGTATTGTAGCCTTACAAAGGATAGTCGAAAATCTTGGAAACCAAACTGCTGGGAGGCAGGAGTGCTAAACGTCTTCTGGGTATAAGACTCAGTTGGCTGACCTGCTCCACTTCCAGGATATACTTTTAAGGAATTTAGGGACATCCCTTATCTTTCAGTACTTTGGTTTCCCCATCCCTAAAATAAGGATAATATCACTCCTGGTCTGTAGAGGGATTAAATCTGGTACGGTGTGCAAAGCAGGAATCGGGAGATGATGATCCGGGGATGTTTGTAAACCTAACTCTGAGGCCTGTGAGGCTCTGGTCTCAAAGTGCGACCTCCGTAACAGCAATGTTAGCGCCTTCTGAGGACTTGTTAGATACACAAACTCTGAGGCCTGTCCTGGACCTGCTGAATCAGAAACTCTGGAGGTGGGGTCAGCAATCCGGCTTCTCCAATCCCTCCTGGTGATCCCCTCACCTAGAGAACCTACGTGAAGTGATAGGGAGCCATTGAAAGTTTTCATCCAGTAAACATTCTTGGTTAATATAATTAAAATTGGTTAAAAGGTTAAAAAAAAAATCTTGGTTAATAGGATTAAATTGTCTAACTACTGACAAGTTTCCAAAGTTGCTGGAAGATGCCTGTGTATTGATCTTTAATGATCTCCAGGCACAAAACTTGGGTTAGTGCCCATGACCCCAGACACCTGAGCACACTCAGCACCTGGCAGTTAGAGAAGTTGTTCGGGAAACTTTCCACCCACAGTTTGGGGACCTGGCAGGCAAGGAATGCTCAGCGAATCCCCCAGCTACAACCGGGTCACAAAGTTGGCCTGGAAAAGAAGAGCAAGGACAAGAAAACCGTGTAGGGAATCAGAAATGAGGGTCTTGAGAGTAGAGAATCCAGAATCCGGGGTGCGGGAAGGCGATGGGGATGAGCGGGAGTGAGGAGGAAGAGAGGACCCCCTGGGTAAGGTACACCCATTCCGCGTCCCATGGGACACGAGCCTCTTGCACTTGAGTCCCGGCACAGGGCTAGTGCACCCCGGTCCCGCGTCTCCCGCAGCCCGGCCATTGTTCGGCCGCACCTCTCCGCCCCCTGAGGCTCCTTCACGCCCCCCGGGCGTCGCCCCGAGACTGGGGCGGGGCTGCGGTGAGAGCGCTTCCGCCCGGCTTTCCAGCCAGAGCCAGCGAGGGAGCTGCTCTCCGCCCGGCGCTGCCGCCCCGCCCCCAGCCCCGCCCCCAGCCCCGCCCGCTCCCCGCCCGGCTTCTCGCCGCCAGCCCCGCCCCCTCGCCGCCCCGCACGGCCCGCCCGCCAGCCCCGCCCCCTCGCCGCCCCGCCCCGCACGTCCCGCCCGCCAGCCCCGCCCCCTCGCCGCCCCGCCCCCCCGCCCCGCCCCGCGCCCGGGCAGCTTTGTCTCGCGGCCTCGCGCTCCTTCTTCGGCTCCCCCGGCGTCGTGGCCCAGCTGGGCCCGTCTGCAGGCGCCGCGCGGGGCCCGAGCGCCATGGTGTGAGCGCCGCCCGCGCACGCCCCCCGCCCCCGCCCCCGCCCCCAGCCCCGGCCTCGCAGGCGGACACCGGCCGACCCTCTCCCGCCGCCCGCCCTGGGCGAACGGGAAAATGGCGAACGACTCCCCGGCGAAAAGTCTGGTGGACATCGACCTCTCTGCCCTGCGGGTGAGTGGCCGCGCCGGGCGGAGCCGCGGGCGCGCGGCCCCTTTGTCTGCCTGCGGCGGGTGCGGGCCGGGCGCGGGCGGGTGCGGGCGGCGGGTCGCGCCCCGGCTCCCGGCCCCCGGCCCTCGGCTCAGGCGAGCGCGCCGGGCGGAGCCCAGTCCTCGAGGCCGCCGTGCGTGCAGCGGCCCCGCTCTCTGGTTCATTGTTCGCTGCTCGCGGACGGTAACCCCTCCCTGCTCTCGCCTAGGACCCGGCGGGGATTTTCGAGCTGGTGGAAGTGGTTGGCAATGGCACCTACGGACAAGTCTATAAGGTCAGTGTGGACCCTCTTTGTTCCCGTGCGCGCAGACTTCGCGGGGCTGCGAGCCGCTGCCGCCCGGGGCCGCCGCCGGCGGGGTGGGCCGCGCCCCGCGCCCCGCGCCCCGCGCCCCGCGCGCCGGCCTCGGGAGACCTCACTTCCTGGCTCTGAGATAAGGAGCGCTGCTGAGGGGGACATCTTTCCTGAGGCGGCCTCCTGGTGTTGCTCCCCGAATCTGGCCTTGTGCGTGTGGATTAAAACTCAGAATAGCAGGCCTCGTCTGTGATTATCCTAAACCACGGCCTGGGCCTTGAGAGCTGTCCTCCCGCGTCCTCTTGTGAGTGCCGCCCGAGGGCCCGAGGTGCCGGGTGCTGACACCAACTCCCGACCTGGTCCTATTGACGGAAGCGGGCTGGGGCCGAGGGAGGGGCGTGTGTTTGGGCCCCGGAGCCGGAAGCGCGGCCGGTGAGGGTTGCCGAACCCGGCTCCGGGAAGAACCTGTTTGACAGGTGTGCCATCCGGACAGCGGTGAGGGAGGGCGAGCAGGAAAGAGGGTGCCCAGCTCCCACACCACCCAGGCCTCTCCTTCCCCAACACCCACCGCCCCACCGCCAATGAACCGAACCGAACCGAACCGGGAGCCCAGCGGCCTGACGCCGACACCGGGCGGCCTCCGCCTTCCTGGCGCGGCCTCTCCCTCGTGCGGGGGCCGGGGGCCGGGGCCGGGGGCCGGGGGCCGGGGGCGCAGGCCTGGAGCGCTCCACGCCCCGGGTGAGGGGCTCCGCGTCAGGATGGTTTCTGCTTATTAAACGCTGGTTTGGAGGTTGTGTGCACTGGGCGTGTTCCCAGCCGGAGAGCGTGCGCGGTTGGGAAGAAGTCCCTCCTGAAGCGGGCTTTGTGGCTCTCCATGAAGAACTGGCATTGTCTCACTGGAAATGGAGGAGGGGTTGGAAGCCGACTTGGACATTTTCTTGGGCCAAATGAAGTGTGGAGCCTGTTGTCTGTCTTCTGCTTCTTGAGAGGGTTTGTCTGCCGCCTGAACCCCCGCCCCGGCTCCCGGCCTGGGCTGTAGGGGGCCTGGGGTCTGGACGGGAGGGTTCTTAGGGGATCGCAAGCGGAGTGGCCTGCGTTTTGTTGTTGAGCTGTTGGGGCCCAGGCCGGATTTTTGAGTTTGAAAGGGAGCCCTGTTAAGTCAGCCTCCTGGGCTGGCCTGAATTGGACGCCTCTGGAACATTTTGGAGAAGATTGTGCTGCGGTTCACTGAGCGGCCTGGTAACGGGCTCTCCCACTCCCCCGCCCCAGTGTTTGCTCAGGAAGGAGCCAGTTTTTTCTAACCCGGTTTTTCTGGCCAAATCTCAGTGGTGAGTGTACTCTTCCAAGTGAGCGAGCCAGCGCGTGCCTCTGACCTGGTCACACGGTGGTCGGTGGTCTGTCTTCCTGGGTCAGCTTGGGTGTGAGGGGGGTGAAGTGAGCCAGAGGCTGGCAGTCTGCGATTAACCAGAAGGAAGAAGGAAGACCGAGCCTGCGTGTGTGAATGGCTGTAGGAGGGGGAGATCTTTGTGGCAGGGGTAGCCGGCTCCCGGTTTTACCTCCGCATTTCCTCTGCTTCTGGCCCCTGAGCACTGCATTTGGGAAGTGTTCGGGATTCCGGCAGTGACAGCTCTCTGACTACAGAGTTTGTACCTTTGAGGAGGAAATCTCAAATTATGCAAACCTACGGAATTAAAAAATCTGCAGAAGAGGCATACAATCATGAACAAAATAGTGCCTGAGATTTTGCTAACCAGCAGTTCTATTTTATTACTTTGGAAAATTTCAACATATACAAGGAGAGAGAACAGATTACTCAGTTTAACAGTTACCAGCACATGACTAACCTGGTATCTGTGGTCTTCCTCCCGCCTTATCGTAACCATTTCACCCATAAACTCTTCAGAATGTACTTTTTTTGTTCTGTAGATAATCGCAAAGCCTTCTCACACATTTTCCTGATGGTTTCATGCGTGTTTTCTTAGTATCACAGACGTTCTTCAATGGTTATGCGCTGGGAAGTTTAAGTCTTCGCGGTGGTGGAGATAGCAGAAGCAGTTAACGTCTCCGTTTTCTTCTCCCTTCAGATGTGTAACTTCTAGAACTACTATGCATAGGAGTTTGTTTAGGGTATTTGTTGGCATGATTTGTATATGGTAGTTTTGGGATTTGGTTGTTAACACTTTAGCATTTGTTTATTGCTGCTCAACATCCCACAGTGTGAATAGCATCAGAGTTGGGAAATATTTGTGACTATTTATAAAGAAATTCTTTTTTCTTAAAGCAGTTTTAGGTAAAACACCTGTAAGCTGAACAACCCATAGTCCTAATTTATTTCATTGTTAAGTTTTTGTTTTTCACTTTATGAACTTTTTATGTTATAGCGACAGTGGTTTATTTTGAGAAGACTATATGTGAGGGAGTTTTTTGAGTTTTGATATGTTCTGTGAAATGGCTTTTTTGGCATATCTATATCTATAAAACGCTAATATGCAAATAGACCGAACAGCGGAACAACCAAACAACCCGTGCTATGAGTGCGTGCGCGGGCCGGCGCTGTCAGCAATGCTGGCAGACGGGACCAGGAGCACCGGTGGGAGGGGCCTGGCGGGGGCGCGGAGGATGGGCTGAGACCCACCCGCCCCTGTGCCCACCGCAGCCTTGTGGCCCACAGTTCCTTTCAAGGTGCATGAATTTGTGCACTGGGCCCCTGGTAGTTTATAATTTTCTCTATCTCTAAAAAAATAGTATGTAGTCTGGGTATAATTGAACAGTGTATACCTGAATCTTAAAAAAGGAGTTGAAACACAGGATATATTTTGTTGAGAGAAATTTATTTTTTGCCTTAGGTTTCTGAGGGCTCACAGGGAAGGTCACACATATAAATTAAAACTTAAAAAAATTGTGAATTTCTCTTTGCAGTGTTTTATTCATAATACCACATATGTGTAACAGAAGTAGCTATAGGATGATCTTGTGCATGTTGAGTAAATATAGTGAATTTCAATTATTTTAATCGAAGGGAGAAAGTGCTAGCTTGAAAAATAAAAACCAGAAATAATAAATCAAAATTCCTTTTATGTCACATTCGATTTTATTATTTTAAATATTTTGACTGTTTTGCTGTTACTGTATATGTCGTGAGGATACAGTGGCTGGTATTTTCAATTGTCTGGACCTGGAGAAGGAAGGCCCTGCCTCTGGAGAGGTACTGGAGGGAGTGAGAGGGAGCGAGGGTGGAGCTCAGTGGGTGAAGTGTCTGCTTTGCGGTCAGAGCTCCTCCCAGGGAGGACCGAGCCCCTTGGCCCTGTCTGACCCTGGCCCGGGAGGCGGAGGAGGAGAGTTCTCTGGCCGGAGGATGGTCAGCAGCACCAGCAGAGTTTGCCACTGTCCGCACTGTGCTCCTGCCGTCACCCTCACTCACTGGAGGACGATGGGGAGGGGTTGTATGGCCGGAAGGCTGCTGGTGACCTTTGGGAGTGGCAGGAGGGTCAGGGAGCAGTGGGCATCTCGGGGAGAGGTTGCTTGTGCACGCTTTGAGGAGGGACATCATTCTTTGAGCATTGAGGAGCCATTGGAGTTTGTTGGGCTTGAGGTCCCTGTGAGTAGGAGATGTGATCAGATGATGTTTTGGAAAGGAACAGGAAAGATGGCTCGCCTAGGACAGCAGCCCAGGAGAGAGCAGGGGAGGCGGTGGCGGCAGTGCTGGGAGAGCAAGAGCGAGAGCGAGCGTAGGGGGTGGACTCGGGGCTCCATTGAACTTGGTGGTTTGCTCATTCTCCACAGGCTTTGGTGTGGCCCTTTACATGGGTGCACTGCTTGCCCACCGGCTCAGGAGCCTTGGGACTTGTGAAAGGGCCAAAACCCCTTTCCAGTGCTCACCGAAGAAGTGCCATATAAATGACATTTTGAAGCAGGCACTTGGACTGTTGTGCCGAGTTGTCTAAATGTTATCTTCCATCGTCCCATCTTTTGTTCTTCACCAGATGTTCTCCCCGGGGGCAAACCAATTCTGTAGAAGTAGGTGTTTCCTCAGGAGGCGTGGGCCTGCCACGGGGGGGGGGGGCCTGTGCAGACTTGCTAGGACCGAGTTCCTTAATGTGCGGAGGGTTCCGGACCTGTCAGGTGGGAGGAAACCAGCCTGCTGAACACGTGTCGGTGTGCACCTCTTAAGAAATGCCAACCCCAAACTTCCAAAAATTGTGTTGGAACTCAACTAAATCAGGAACATCTAACCACCAGGTAAAGCCCTGCTGATGATGGGTTTTTAATTCTTGTTGCTTGAAACTTTGTGATAAGTATGTGTTCATTTGCATAGTTGTGGACTTGTATTTTGCCTTTTTTCTTAACCAATATTGGATATATTGTGTATTTCTACGTATTGACATAATCAAAAAATGTT
Organism: Eptesicus fuscus; assembly: GCF_027574615.1. NCBI lineage: Eukaryota > Metazoa > Chordata > Mammalia > Chiroptera > Vespertilionidae > Eptesicus > Eptesicus fuscus. Next base: position 66,668,649 of record NC_072488.1, read on the forward strand.
ATCTGAGGGCATTTTTGGTGCAGTGATGTGTGTTTGTAGATTCTGAACTGATCCTGGAAGAGCAAAGAATCTAATCTAATAATAGACAAATATGCAAATTGACCGCACCTTCGCTACACCTAAGCCACGCCCACCAGCCAAGCCACGCCCACCAACCAATCAGGACAAGTATGCAAATTGCCCCAACAAAGATGGCGGCTAATTTGCATATCAAGACAGTGTCAAAAGAAGCCAAGAGCTGCAAAGGGGAGTAAAGCTTCGAAGAAGCAAGCAAGCCAGGGGGGCGGGGGGAGGAGAAGGGAGGAGCAAAGTCAGGGCCGTGGGCGAAGGGAAAAGAAGGCGGGCTGGAGGAGAAGGCGGGGCCGGCGGCAAGGGCGGGGCGGAGGCGGGGCCGGGGCCGAAGGGAAACGCGGGCAGGCTGGAGGAGAAGGCGGGGCCGGCGGCAAGGGCGGAGCGGAGGCGGGGCCGGGGCCGAAGGGAAACGCGGGCGGGCTGGAGGAGAAGGCGGGGCCGGCGGCAAGGGTGGGGCGGAGGCGGGGCCGGGGCCGAAGGGAAACGCGGGCGGGCTGGAGGAGAAGGCGGGGCCGGTGGCAAGGGCGGAGCGGAGGCGGGGCCGGGTCCGAAGGGAAACGCGGGCAGGCTGGAGGAGAAGGCGGGGCCGGTGGCAAGGGCGGAGCGGAGGCGGGGCCGGGGCCCAAGGGAAACGCGGGCAGGCTAGAGGAGAAGGCGGAGCCGGTGACAAGGGCGGGGCGGAGGCGGGGCCGGGGGCGAAGGTGAGGCGGGCGGCAAGGGAGGAACGGAGGCGGTGTAGAGTGCAGCAGGAAATCCCATTGCAGGAATTTTCCTGCAACGGGAAAGAATTTTTGAAATAATCCATCCTACTTTTGCGATAATGCACCCCTGAATAGGTGTGCTAAGCCAAGGGGAAATCATCTAAGGAGTTTCATTCCCAGGGAACTAAAAATATTATAAACTAAGTACATTTTAACTTAGAGATGGATGCTTGGACACATGAAGTTCACACATGGTCTTCTATTTTGTTTCTTTGCTCTGTTAGTAAATACTTGGTCACTGGTTGTGAATAGCTGTTTGAGCCAAGGAATTGCCTGGCCTTAGAGCATCAGATGTTTTTCATCTCGCATTAAGTTTTCCATGCCTGTGCTTATCATTAGTATCAATGCTGTCATTTTTTGGTATCTCAGTCACTGAAAAGAACTTGGCAGAGAGTAGAAGATTGCGATAGTTGCGCAGGTGCACTGCTTCCAGCCCTAGGTGGTCCGGTCCTGACAACTGTGGGCCCGAGGCTGCACTGACCGTGACAGCCCTGGAAGGCCCACGGCCTTCTTACATGCAGGCCTGTCATGGACATGGAAGTAAAAGCGCGCACAAATGCAGACTGCTTGGCAGTTGACTGTGTTAGAGTCAAGGACTTCACAGGAAATTCTCAAAATCAAACTACTTAGGATTTGTGACAATTTTAATGGTTGAAACAATTTTAGGTTGCTATCTTTTTAGATGTCACACACACACACACACACACACACACATTAATCCTCACCCAAGGATATGTTTTCTTATTCTTTTTTTTTTTTTTTTTTAGAGGAAGGGAGAGGGAAAGCAACATTTATAAGTGAGAGACATATCGTTCAGTTGCTGCCTGCACGACTGGGGTTTGAACCAGCAACTTGAGTATGTGCCCTGACCGAGAATCGAACCTGTGACCATTCAGTGAATGGGACGGTGCTCCAACCAACTGAGCCACATTGGCCAGGGCACTACCTTACCTTTTAAAAACTTTGTTTCTTTCACAAGTAGATACATAGGTGATCACAGGTCATCCTATAAAGTACTTGCAAGTAATTGCTTTGAATATTTACTATAGATTTTTTTGCGAATTCAAGTGGGTTTCTTATAATACCAGTTGGAATTACCAGTGTTAAAATATTAAGATATATTTACTATTTAATTTGGGACCAGGGGGATGAACTGGACGAAAAATGCCAAATATGGGATATCCACTCTGCCTCCCGGAATGTCGGCTTCCCGAGTGCAGCCACTCAGACTCAGTGAGCGTGTCAGCCTCAGCAGGGCTGTAATACAATAACTAGAAAAGCGGACATACAAGATGCCCTGTCAATAGCTATAAACGTTTTCACACAGTCATTCTCGATTTCCGAGACAACTTTGTGTTCCACAGCCCAGACCACATTGGAAGAGTACTGACCTGGCAGGTGGGTTGTGCCCAGGGCTCTTGGCGCTCTGGGGGATCGGCTGCATTAACCAGCTGGAGAATTGGGGCCACGGTCCACACCCAGGGTGTTCTCCCACCTGAAGAAGTAGGGAGCCAGGCACACCTGCTGACGGCTTTATGCCTAATTTGCCTTTGATCCTGGGGCACTGTAACTATCTCAAGTATGGCCAAATATTGGGCAAATTATTCTATTAAATTTAAATAATGAAAAAAAGTCACTTTTACTTTATGAGTTAAAAACTTTATTTTCATGATATGATAAGTAGGGCCTTAAAAAACTTAATCAGAGTCATTAAAGCACATGGTTACAATTTAGTGATGCTAAAATTCTCAAATCAGAACTAGGAGTCCCAAGAGGAATCTGTTTTCAATGCTTTTAGGTGCTACATCTGAAATTTACTACCATGTTGCTAAATTACGTGCTTATGTGGTTATTTCTTAATTTATCAGTTTTATATACTTACTGAGTTTTGACAGTACAGTTGTTGAACTGCTAGTGTAGTTCTATGGTAGTTGAAGATTTAGCTCTTATATTCATCTCCCTTAAATGAATAAATATATCGTAATCTTGGGTTAATATGATAATTGCTTATATTATCATGACTATGTAAATACCATTTATCTCTGAGCCAGGCAGCCTAATAGGATTGCATGTCCTTTTTTAAACACTCTTCCCTCTCAGGTTGCCTTACTTTTCATTCGCCCAGTTTTCTGTGTACCTGCATTGCCCTAAAAGATACACAAATGCCAGCTTTTCCAAATGCTTAAATAAGTCAGATGATTAAGTGTTTCAGATAACCTGTCGACTCCACTTTTTTCTTCCCTAGAGGTATCTCACAGCTGGCCAGGTGTGGTTGCCCCTAAACCTGGTCTCTAGCTGCTGACCTGGAACATCTGTCCTGGTTTGCTGCCTCATCTTCCTGAAGCACATTCTCCAGGAGCTTTGTAAGAAAAGTGCATGGCTGTAAAGGTCCTTGGATGGCTGGCATGTTCTTACTATTTCTTTACATGGGATTTGTATGTCAGCTGTGTGGTCCACATATTCTAGGTTGAATATCCTTTTTTCTTGGAATTTTGAATACAGCATTGCTCTGTTGTTTTTGCATGACCCCTTTCAAACTTCTTCTGGGAAGCTTCTAGGGCATTATCTTTATTCTTGGTGTTAGAGTTTAAGAGTGTGCTTTGTTGTCATGTACTGTTCTAAGTATTGGGTTAATTTTTTAAAGATCTGGACTGCCCCTTTTTTTCTGAGAAATTTTTTGTCTTTCCCTCCCAACTTTGCTTTCTCTTTCTGGAAGTCATGTTAGTCACCTCTTTGATTTTCCCTATCTTTTCTTCTATTATATATGTCTTTTGGCCTTTTTGCTTTGCTATTATGAGATGTCTCTGAGTTTACATTTCACTATTTTTATTGAATTTTTAATTAGAGCATCACTCACTTTTTTGTTTAACTGCATCTATTCTTTCGTGGATATGTCCTTATCTCTCTGAGGAAATTGAGATAGATTATGTTTGTGTGTATGGTTTTCTTGTGCTCCTGCATTTTTTCCTGTTTTGCCCAGATTTCTTTTTTTTTTCTGTTTAACGCTGAAGATTTTTCTTAAATGCCTGGGTTCATGACTGCGCGTCGTTGAAGTCCGGCGCTGGACCTGGGTCGGAGGCTCAGTGCAGGCGCAGGAGGGTGTTGCTGGTGGCCCTCAGGTCGGAAGGACAGGTTGGGGTCAGCACATGATGACAGACTCGGATCCCCACTCTGAAATACCTGTAGGCCTTTTTTGGGCGGTCAGTTTCTCGAAGAGTAACACTCAGAGACTTGTCCTGTTCAGGGTCTCTCCGTCTGTTTATTGTAGTTCCGGGGTTCAGGGCAGAGAAAGGAGCTGAGCGCCTGTGGTCTGACATGCTGCCTTCTCAGCTGTGTCCGCGACTTTGCCGCGTGTCCTCTCACAGAGCATGTTTCCTTCCTTTCTGCAGGGACTAAACCTCGGGCTCCAGGGGTGCGGCTGGGGTGGAGTGGCCTCTCCGGCCTGCAGGAGGTAGATGGAACCGGGGCCCCCTCCCTGAGCACCAGTCCTCCCGAGTACTGCACCGATCGGTGCTTCCACATGACGATCTTCCCAGGGTTCTCTGGGGCAAGTTGCCTTCCATTTGGTACACCCTTCTCAGTACCCACTTAGGTTGTCAGGTTTCCTCTTCACTGAATGGATTACCACTCCATCCGTTTTTTAAATTGTCAAAACATGTTAGAAATGACCTCTGATGTCATCTCTTCCCCTTCATTTCTTTACTAGAGGCCCAGTGCATGGATTCGTGCACCAGTGGGGTCCCTCAGCCTGGCCTGCGCCCTCTTGCAATCCAGGACCACTCGGGGATGTTGGACTGCGGATTTTGGCCCGGTCCCCGCAGGCCAGGGCAAGGGACCCCACTGGTGCACTTGGCCTCTAGTATGCATATAAGATCTTTGGTTAATCTCTTCCTGCCCTCCCCCTTTCCCTCTGAGATTCATCAGTCTGTCCCATGTTTCCATGCCTGTGTGTTGAGTGTCTGCCCCTTGGTGGTCAGTGCGTGTTATAGCTACCACTCGAACGGTTGAATGGTCACTTAGGCTTTTATATATATAGATTCTTCTGTTTATCTTATAATCTTTTTTTGTTTTTGGAATTAACCCCTCTGAATCCTGTGATCAGCCCACCAACCTAGAGGTTTACTAGAAATCTCATCTTTGACTTTAAACTTCTTTGATTTTGCTCAGGTGTTTGCTGTTTTTCATCCAAAACAAAAACTAACGAAAACAACCACAGCAACAACAGAAAACAAAACCAGGAGTAAAGGAGTGCCTTAGTGCTTGACCTGTGTGCTGACACGCAGTTTGGGAGGTGCAGGCCCAGGGCGGGGAGGGTGAGGATGAGGATGGGAGAGGGGTAGGATGCAGAGCAGAGCCTTACCCGGCCTGCTGCTACCTGAACAAGCCTTCGGGGGATTTAGAAGTCCCTTCAGCAGGTTTGCTTTTGTTGTTTTAAACCGCTTTCTTGGAGGTACTGGTATAGTTGATGTATCATGAAGTTCACTCATTGCAAGCTTACAGTTCAGTGATTCTTAGGAAATTTACTGGGTGGTGCAGTCATCACCCCAAATCAGTGTTTGAACTCCTTGTCACCTTAGCAAGGTCCCCATATTCATTTACAGTTAATCCCTGTCCCAGTCCAGAGCTCCAGACAGCCACTAATCCTGCCCTGTAAGTTGGCCTTTTTGAACATTGCGTAGAATTGGAGTCATGCAGTATGCGGTCTCTGGTGTCTGTGTTCTTTCCCAGTGCATCATGTTTTTGAGGTTCGCTGTGCTGCTAAGTGTGGTAGCTTATTCCTTCTTCACTGCTGCATAGTTTCCAGAGTATGGGCATGGCGCTGCAGGCTGGCTGTTCCCCCAGTTGAGGCGGGTGGCGGTTGTGTCTGCTCTGGTGTTCCACTCTGGCCTGGCATCCCGACCTGTTCGGAGGAGCTGCTTGGTGGGGTTGCACCGAGGGGTCTTCGTGAAGGGAGAGAGAGTGGAGCTTTATCTGCGGGGCTTCCCATTTCTCATCAGTAGAGCAGGTGCTGGGGCGCCGTGGCCCTGCCAGCCGTCTGTGCTGCCTGTCTGTCCTTCCCCGCCGGCATCACTGGCAGGTTATAAGTTTAAGTTGTTTCTTTGACTGTGAATCCAGTTTCTGATCCCTGTGAAGACAAACTGTTTGCTCTCAGTGAGGTCTGTGAGGTCAGGTACCAGGAACCAGGCTGAAACAGCTTTTCCTTCTGGGCTTTTTGGGGGATTCCAGGTGTAGTAGCCACCACTTGCCATGTGGTGCTGAAGACGGGTTCCCTTCATCGCAGGATTTAGAAGAAAAACAAACCAAAAAAATCTGTTCTCTTTGGTCAGAAGATGGATACCAACTTAAAGAAGTGATTTCTTCTATTACATATGGGGGAATGCGATTACTCATTGGATTCGCTTCCAGTGTGCCTTTAAAGTATTTTTAAAATCGTTTATTCTGCCCTCGCCGGTTTGGCTCAGTGGATAGAGCGTCGGCCTGCGGACTCAAGGGTCCCAGGTTCGATTCCGGTCAAGGGCATGTACCTTGGTTGTGGGCACATCCCCAGTAGGGGGTGTGCAAGAGGCAGCTGATCGATGTTTCTCTCTCATCGATGTTTCTAACTCTCTATCCCTCTCTCTTCCTCTCTGTAAAAAATCAATAAAATATATTTAAAATCGTTTATTCTAAAGTACTTTTATGATGTCCTTTATTAGGGACTTAACTGCACTCAGGTAAAATCTAATTAAATTTAATAATAGTGCCCTTTGGAAAATTCTTGTACTTGGAATTTCATTCCTTCCTGCTGTGATGGTCACAGAACACGGCTGCAACCAGAACCCTGGCCTTCAGTGCTCTGGGACCTCTTCGTGTCATGGCTGTGCAGTTCTGTGACCGTTCAGTTTGAGATCTCAAGTCAAGACAGCTGTGACCTGCGTTAGGGCAGTATATCCAAGGGGCATACAGTTTATTGGGGTCCCCCGTTGGGCACCGAGTCTCGTGCGGTGGAGGATGTGCATTCAAGTGACACACAGGCCCCGAGTGTCTCCATTCACCTGGAGCGGGCGCCTCCACCTCCAGGCCTTCTGTTGGAAGTGTCTGTTGGCTCTCGGTGTGTCGTCTCCACAGGCTGGGCCGGCGCACGTTCACAGGTGTGCGTGAGGAAATAACACCGTGATTGGTAAGTAAGAATACAAGAGTGAACAGTTTCGTGTACTCACGGCTCTAAACCTGCGTTTGCCCACCCACCCTGTATGCTCTTGCATCCATTCTTGTTGTTCCCTTAGTTTCCAGAAAAATCTGTGGATGTTCAGCTTTTTACTCTAGTGATTGGGGACTGAGTATCGGGTCAGTGTTCCTCTGTCTGGATATTTTGAGCCTGCTCTGCTAGGCAAGATTCCCGTCAGTCATTCCTCCAGTGCCAGGCCAGGTCTGCTCACGGACAGGGAGAGGAAGAGCACGGAGCAAGCGATTTGAAGAGGATGATACTGCAGGTGGAGAAGAGCGGGTGGGTGTGCCACAGTCGGGTCTCATGGATAGAGGAGGTGCGCACGGGAAGCTGTGCTTTACACCCAGGTTCTCTGGGTGCCGCCCAGATGGCCTGGCAGCAAGGACAGTCAGCCTGTAGTTGAAACAAGCCTTGAGCTGATGACTCATCCTCTTGTTGAGAGAACTTTGAATAAAGATAGGAGGGGGTGTCATTGCTTATGGTAATGGCGGCCCTTTCAGTTTGCCACAAGCCCCCCTTGGGAGGCCTTCCCTCCAGTGTGTGCTGCTGTGGTGTTCATCCTGCTTCAGTGAGGAGTTGACAGTTGAGAGGTGCTGTGGAGGAGTGGCTTCAGCCACATCTGGACTCCCATCTGGAATATGGGTCCTCACATCGCCCCTCAGGGAGCACAGTAGAGGCCCCCTGGACCTTGGGGCAGAAGGCACTTCTGTAAAGGGGCGCAGTGGTGCTGCTGATACATCGTTTTTAATGAGTTTCTGGAGTCCAGATATACACGGAAACGATTTTAAGAGCGGAGTTTTTAAAGCATTTCTTTTTAGGTGCTATGTTTATTTTTGATGATATAGGCAAAAGGTAATTTTATTTTCCTAAGCTTACTTGAGTGAAATGGTTTTGTGGGCTTTTTTGAAAAAATTTATTATCACGTGAAATATTTTTAACCTTTCTCTACTAATGCTGGCAAAATGGCCTTTGCTAGCTATCAAAGTGTGAATTGTTTTTGTCTTATTTTGTTTAAATAAGGCCTCTGTCAGTCAACACCAAGATTGAATTAGTTTGCTAGTCAATTAGTTGAAAATATATATTCTCCTTTTCACTTGTATGAAAAAAGTGACTTAAAATACAAATATAGGATTTTAAAAAACCCTCACCCGAGGCTATGTTTACTCATGAGAGAGAGAGAGAAGGAACATTGGTCAGTTGCTTCCCGTACAACTGGAGCTAGAACCTGCAATCTGCATACGTGCCCTGCCTGGGAGTCGAACCCACACCCTTTGTGCTGTCCGCGCTAGCCAGCCGAGACCCCGGCCAGGGCCTGTAGGACCTTCTTAAGCTGTATTTTGTTTCATGTCTTTCTGCTGTGGATTTTCTTCTCATTTGTGGTTTGTCTTTCCCCCTTTTATCTGCTTTCTTTTGGATTAATTAGTTGAATGGTTTTATGATCCCGTTTTCTGGCTTATTAGCTATTTTGTAGGTTGCTTTAGGGTTTATAGTATATACTTTTAACTTGTCACAGTTTACCTTCAAATGATATATACTTCATGTACAATATAAGAACATTATGATAGTATCACGTTCATTTCTCCCTGCCTTGCCTTGTAGTATTTTTGTTATACCTTTTACTTTTATATATCATAAATCTCAAATATATTGGTGAAAAAGATGTACATAATAAGGGAGAAGCCCTAATGTAAGTACCCTGTGGTTTGTATTTCTGGGGCTCTTTTTTTCTGGTATAGGTCCACATTTTATCTGGTATCTTTTTCTTCTGCCTGAAGGACTTACTTTATCATTTTTGTAATGCAGGACTGCTGGGGATGAACTTTTTCAGCTTTTGTATTGTTACAGGAAAGGGGACCTGGCTCTGCGCGGCCACCTAGAGCCAGCTGGTGGGGTGTGCTGACTTCCTGCAGGAAGCATTTCACAGCACAGGTCCAGGGGAATTTCAGAGGCTGTTTACTAAACCAGAGACAAGGAAGGGCTGGGGAAAGGAGCCTCGGCTGGGCTGCTCTGGCTGCTAGGAAGTCAGAGAAAAAGGGGCCTTGGGGACAGGCTGGGGGTTTGCCTGGGATGAACTACCGTTGTCCATTGTTGTCCTGGTTGCAAGCCTAAGTGGAGTCCAGGACGGGCTGGGGGAGGCACACAAGCGCTCCTGGGAGGGACAGTGTGTGCTGGGCCTTTGTTTGGAGGGATTCTAAAGGCTGGGAGTTTAGGAGAGGTCTTAAAGGAGAATTTCAATAGAACATTCATCAGCTTTATGCTGATGTGCCACAGTGAGATTTTTCTCTTAACTCCACCTGTCTGTCCTTGGGTGTGGTTGGCAAATGGCACTAATGGGATTTTTGCCATCTGCCTCCCTGAGTGGGGTGATTTCAGTTACAGTTACCCTCGGGTGGAGGAGAAGTGCCAGGCATTTACTCTTCCGTGTCCCAGTTTAGGGAAGGTGGGCTTCATTCGATGGCTGCAGCCGCTTGGCATCTCAGTTCCCTCTTCTGCTTGTCCTGGATTACTGGCCTGTCTCCGTATGTCTGAAAACTTTTTTATTGCTGCTTTCGTTTTTAACAGGTAGGTTGGTTTTTCTTTCAGTGTTTTCCCACTGTCTTGTCACTTGCATTGTTTCTACTGAGAAATCTGCTATTCATTTAGTTCCTTTGTATACGTATATGATACATTTTTCTGACCACTTTTAAGATTTTTCCCTTTACCCTTGGGTTTGAGCAATTGATTGTGATGTGTCTTGGCGTATTTCTCTTCATGCTTCCTGTGCTTGGAGTTTGTGAGCTTTTTGGATCGGTGGGTTTAGTTAGAAGTTTCAAATTTGGAAAAATTGTAGCCACTATTTCTTCAATTTTTTTTTCATCTCCCTCGTTTTTACGTTTGGGCACTCCCATCACATGTTTATTAGGCCACCTAAAGTTGTTTCATGGCTCCCCTTTTCCCCCACTTTGGGCTTTTTTTGGCAATTTCTTTTGCTATGCTTTAGTCAGTGTATCTTTTTTTTTCTTCAGTGTTGACTCTGCCATTAATCCCATCTAGTGTACTAGTATTTTTCATCTCAGACATTTTTTTTAAATCCTCACTAGAGGATATATTCTTTTCATTGGTTTTTAGAGAGAGTGGAAGGGGGCAGAAAGAGAAAGAAGAACAGCAATGTGAGAAACATTGATTGGTTGCCCCCAGCTGGCAGGACTGGGAATCAAACCTGTGAACACACTGGCGGGGGCCCCTCCTCCTTTTTTGATGGGAGTAGTGGGGAGTAGGAGGAGATTAACCTTCACTAAAAAATGGTTTATTTCAGCCAATGCTCAATTGGTTAGAGCCGTGGTCGGCAAACTGCGGCTCGCAAGACACATGCCGCTCTTTGGCCCCTTGAGTGTGGCTCTTCCACAAAATACCACGGCCTGGGCAAGTCTATTTTGAAGTGGCGTTAGAAGAAGTTTAAGTTTAAAAAATTTGGCTCTCAAAAGAAATTTCAATCGTTGTACTGTTGATATTTGGCTCTGTTGACTAAGGAGTGTGCCGACCACTGGGTTAGAGCATTGTCCCAATACACAAGGTTTCAGACCAGGGGCACATGCAGGCAGCCAATGAGTACATGAATGAATAGGACAGCCAAGTTGATGTCTGTCTCCCTTCCTTCTCCCTTCCTCTCCTTCCCTCTCCCCCTTATTCCCTCTTTCTAAAATCAATAAATTAAACAATTTAAAAAAGAGTTTATTGTAATGTGGTTCAGATATCCCACTGTTCACCCATGCTAAGTGTATGATTCAGTGGCTTTAGTATGTTCACAGAGGATGCCGTCGTAGCTGCACTGCAGAGCACATTTAGCACCCTAAAAGGAACCCCACACCCCAGCCACCCTATCACTGCCTCCCCCTTCCTCTCCTCAGGCCTAGGCTACAACTGCTTGACTTTCTGTCTCCATAGATTTACCTGTTCTGGACATTTCACATAAATGGAATCAAGCAATATGGGTTTTGTGACTGGTCATTTCACTTAGCATGTTTTAAGGTTCATCAGTGTTGTAGTTTGTATTGGTACTTCATTTCTTTTTATTGCAGAACAATATTCCATTGTATAGATATATCACATTTCATCTGTTAATCAGTTGATGGTCTTTCTGCTTTTGGGCTTTTAGGAGTAATGTTGCTATGAACATATATGTACAGGTTTTTGTGTAGACTGTATTTTCATTTCTCTTGGATATGTATCTAGGAGTGCACTTGCTTGGTAAGTGTATGTCTAACCTTTTGAGAAACTGCTAGACTGTTTTCTAAAGCAACTAGACCATTTTACATTCTCACCAGCAGTGTGAAAGGTTTTAGTTTCTCCGCATCCTTGCCAACACTTATAATCCTCTGTCTTTTTATTGTAGCCATCCTAGTGGAATCTTATTTTAGTAATTTTGCTGTACATTTCTCTGATGACTAATGATGTTGGGCATTTTTACGTATGCTTGATGGCCATGTGAATATTTTCTTTGGAGAAACGGTTATTCAGATCCTTTGCCCATTTTTAAATTTGTTATTTTAAAAAAATCGAGTTATAAGATTTCTTTAGTGTTCTAGATACAAGTCCTTTATCAGATGCATGTCTTGAAAATGTTTTTCTCCCATTCTTTGCTTTGACATTTTACTTTTTTGATGGTGTACTGGGAAGCACAAAAACTTTTGAATTTTATCCATTTCTTTTGTTGCTTGTGCTCTTGGTGTCGTATTTAGGACACGATTGTCTGAACCAAGGTCATGAAGATTTATTCCTATGTTTTCTTTTACGTCTTCTACTTTTAGCTCTTATATGTAGTTCTCTGATTTATTTTGAATTAATTTTTGTTGTGATGTGGCTCATTTGCATGGATATCTAGTTGTTCCAGCACCATTTGTTTCCAGGACTATTCTTTTCCCATTCAGTTGTTTTGGTACACTTATCGGAAACCACTTGACCTTAAATGTGAGGGTTTCTAAACTCTTTTTATTATTTTCAAAATTTCTGGACTCTTCAGTTTGTGCCATTGATCTCTGTTTACTCTGTGCCAGTACCACAGTCTTGGTTACTATAGCTTTGTAGTAGGTTTTGAAATTGGGAAGTGTGAGTCCTCCAGCTTTATTTTTCAAATGAACCTATTTTTTTCTCATCTTTTTACTGATGACTGACCCTAGCACATACTTTCAAGAAGCTTTTTCTTATAATTGGCAAGAGTTTTGTGAATTGGCACTTTTTCTCTCAATTAAAAGCTTTACTATTTTGTTTCTCATGTCTATTCATACATATGTTCCTATCACATAGAGCCCCCTCCCTCCCCCCAAACACGTTTGTTAGGGAGCATTTAGAGATATTTTTGAATCCTGTTCCATCAGCAAATGCATGATGGAGTAATTTGATAATGCCACTGATTCTTTCAGGATCTTCGTGTCCCTATAAATTCAGTACTGTATAGCATAGAAGAGGAAAAAATAAAAGGTCAAAGGAAATAGAACCATTTGGAAGCCCAGATATCTAGATGCAGAATAACTCTACCTGGCTTAGTTTTATATTTCTTACAAGAATTTCACTGTAAAAAGTCTTCCAGAATATGTACAAATTACACACCTAGAACAGTGTAGCGAGATAGGAGTAAATTCTGGTCTTGAACCACACTGAGAAATAGTTTGCCTTGGACTTAAAGGGTTTATTCATAAAAATTTTGATTAAACCAAAATCTTTATTATGCTTAAAATATTTCATCTAAGGAAAAATGTGTTTTGCTCACCCAATATTCCAGTTTGGCAATTATCAATGAAAAAGTTTTTATTCTCTCGTCACCCTGCCCCCACCCAAAATAGCAAACACTGCAAGAGCTTCCCGTTCCAGGCTGTCTGAAGCTCAGCTGGCCCCTGACACGAGCAGGCTGTTTAATATCTTTGAAGAACCCCGCTCATTCAGTACAGATACATCCCAAACCCAACCCAGAGCACTGCTTCAAGAAACAGTGGTGCCGAGCTGTTGTGGCTCAGGGGTTGAGCGTCAGCCCATGAACCAAGAGGTCACCAGTTCGATTCCTGGTTAGAGCACATGCCAGGGCTGCAGGCTTGATCCCCATGGGGGCATGCAGGAGGCAGCCGATCGATGATTCTCTCTCATCACTGATGTTTCTCTTTCTCCTTTTTCCTTTCTCTCTGAAAGAAATAAAAATATATTAAAAACAAACAAACAAATAAAATGGTGACTTTAAGGCACTTCGGAAATGGGATGGTGCTACATAATCACTAAACAGTCAAGTCTTGCAGGTTTAACATTTATTATTCTTATACTCCCAAAACATAGTTTTCATTTCCAACTGCTTGTTTATAAACATTAGCAAAAGAGGAACTACCCAGAACACAGATTTCATCCTGGCAAACCTATGGGGACTGAATTGCAGGGCAGGAAGGCTTTGCTAAAGTGCATTTCCTCTGCTTGTGAAGAAACCTTTGAGAAATGAACTTTGAGAAGATTATGCCCTCGCTGTGCTACATACTTCTACTTAAGAGATATATTGTCTTACAAAAGAAGCTCTTTGAAGAAAACAACAAGAGAAATTCTCTCCCCTCAAAAGAATGTAAGAAATATAGCCCTAGCTGGTTTGGCTCAGTGGCTAGAGCGTCGGCCTGAGGACTGAAGGGTCCCGGGTTCAATTCTGGTCAAGGGCACATGCCTGTGTTACAGGCTCGATCCCCAGTGGGGGACCTGCAGGAGGCAGCCGATCAATGATTCTCTCTCATCATTGATGTTTCTATCTCTCCCTCTCCCTTCCTCTCTGAAATCAATAAATATATAAAAAGAATATAAGAAATATATTCTACAACTATCTGATTGCTCAACATAGCATTTCTGTGCTTTCTTTCACCAACAAACTATGGGAAAACTTCCTTCCTATGATGTTCAACAGTGATATCAACCAACCCTGAGTAAAAGTGGAAATTGAAACTCCTTTTTAAATCACTTGCAGAATTCATTTGCACATTATGGTAATTATTCCCATGTTTGCTCACTTGAATGTTAGGGCTGCTTGGGGGTTTCAAGATTATCTGGTTGAAACTTTGGTGAAAGAATGGGCCCAAGGTTTGTTCTGAAGAGGTGACAGACCCCGTAAAATCACAGAGCTCATCAGTCACAGAAATGGGACTAAAACCCACTTCCGAGTTAGAAATCAATTCGGTCTATAGAGCATCAGCCCGTGCACCTAAAGGTCTTGGATTCAGGCACGTCCCTGGGTTGTGGGTTAGATCCCAGTCCCGGTCGGTTGGGGGTTGTGTGGGAGGCAACCAATCCATGTGTCTTTCTCACATTGAATTCTCTCTCTCTTTCCCTTGTCCCTCCCTCCTTTCCACTCTCTAAAAAGCAATGGGAAAATAATCCTCCGTGAGGATTTAAAAAAAAAATCAATTCAAAAAATTACTTGCCACCAAATATTTCTCTCATGAATCTTTCAATAATTTTTACTTTTTAGAGAATGTGGTAACACTATGAGGCCACAAGAACAAATGTATGTGAACTCCTTACCTGCATTGGTTGGCTTGGGCCGCCATACAAAATACCACAGACGACACTTAAACAGCAGAATTAATTTTCTTGCAGTTCTAGCAGCCAGAAGTCCAAGATGTGTCGGCGGATTTGGTTTCACCTGAGGCCTCTCTGTGGCTTGCAGACGGCTGTGCCTCGCTGTGCCCTCACATGGCCTTCCTCTGGGCACCCCCGGTGTCGCCATGTGCCTGCTCAACTCTTACAACCTCACTCTAACCATGTTACCTCTTTAAAGGTCCTGGGTCCACAAGTCACTTCTGAGCTATGGGAGGTCAGGCCTTTCCCACATAAAGCAGGGAGGTTGAACACAGTTCAGTTCACAACAGAGCCATGAAGACAGTGAAGACACAGAAGATAACTTTGTGCTCTAAAGTACTTATGCTTATTAACTCATGAATTAAGAATTTCACTTTTAAAAACTTTTAATAAGAAGTATATATGGTCTTCTCTTCAGATATATGGCATGTTTATTCAATGCAGAAATACCACAGGCTATTCTAGATGTTGGAGATACAGGATTGATCAAAAGGATAGTCCTTGTTTTCATGGGGCTTAAGAAGACAGAAAAGAAATACATCAGGTGGTGATAAGTGCCTCTTTCAGTTGGCCTTTGCTGTGTAACAGGCACCCCCAAACTTACTGGCTTAAAACAACCATCATTTCATTTGCTCATGATTCTGCGGGTCAGCAGTTTGGGCGAGGCCAGGCTCTGCAGGTAATTCTGCTGGTCTCTCCAGGGCTCCGGCCACTTGGTCACCTAGCTCACGGGCGCTGCACAGGGGAGGGCCGCGCCTTTTAAAGCACCTGTTGTCTCCTCGCCTTATGTCAGTTTTCTCTGCCTATCATTCTTCATCAAGGAAGGTTTTGGATATTGTGGAAGATTCCATTCTGATGGATTGAGATGGAGCTGCAGTGCTGATCCTGTTAATGTTTCCATTTTGTGAAAAAGCCTCATCACCATTAATTGCAGTGGTACCGCATGTCCTGCTTTGCAGCTAGAGGGTAGGCTCTTGCACCCACTTCCTGGGTAGGGTGGTAGTGGCTCAGTGATGACTAAGCCCGAAGCGCTTTGGCTTTAGGTGCTCACTGCCTCAGCTCACGCACTGCAACTCGGACCTGCTGCTCTTCGCCCCACAGGAAGTGTGCGTGGGGCCGGCCCAGGAAGTTCTGCACACCCGTTCTCCGTTTGCAGGCTTCTCATTGGTTGTTGAGTAGAGTAAGTGAAGCTTATTTCCTTCCCAGAAATGTTGATTATGAGGGGGAAGTGAAATCTCTCTACTGGTAAACGAACCAGATTGTATCTGCTGTGCATGTGGTGGAAGATGAAATCTGAAGATGCGTTTCAGTTGTTAGGAAGAATAAAGCCAGTGTGGGATTGGACGTGTCAGTACTTGACGTTTAGGCTCTCGTGTGAAAACTCTGACTTTCTTTATGTGTAGGAAAGAGAAAGACTCTTGAATTAATGAGCTATTTTACAAATTCATGGCCTCCTCTTATTGATGGGAAAGTTGGCATGGGCTCCGTTACTGGGTGATTTCCGGTTCAGTGGGTGGCACATGGGGGTCTGGTGTATGCCCTCTGCAGTGCACTGGCCACTGGTTTGAGTTGAGGCTATTTCTCAGTGGTTGTGGTGGGTTTAGAGAGAGTCAAGATGTGCTCAGCCCAGTGAGCACTCACCAGCCCTTGTTATGTGATGTGTAGGTGGATGGAGGTGGAGAGTTGAAGACAGAAGAGAAAATGCTGATGTTGCAGGCTGGCTGGGTGTGTGGGAGCTTTGGAACCAACATGCTTTATTTGAATTAGTTAAAGAGAAGGGACACCTTGGCAATGTGTTAAAAAAAAAAAAAAGCTATCTTGTACTGACGCCATGAGATCATCTTATCCTTCCTGTCTGTCTATATAAAAGCCTAAGCGACCATTCGACCAGTAGCTATGACGCGCAGTGACCACCAGGGGGCAGACACTCAACACACAGGCATGGAAACTTGGAACAGAGTGATGAATCTCAGAGGGAAGTGGGGAGGGCGGGAAGAGATTAACCAAAGATCTTATATGCACACTAGAGGTCTGATGCATGGATTCGTGCACTGGTGGGGTCCATAGGCCTGGCCTGCGGGGACTGGGCCGAAACTGGCAGTCCAACATCCCCCGAGGGGTCCTGGATTGTGAGAGGGCGCAGGCTGAGGGACCCCACTGGTGCACGAATCCGTAAGCAGGGGTGGTGGGGGAAAGACACCAGATTTTAAGGCCTTTCAGTCTTGACTTTTCAGTTTAGTACTTAACCATTTGCCAGACTGTCTCCAGGGTATGGATGGGCTGAGCTGATAGGCGTGACTGACTAGGCCTGGAGAAGGTGGGAGGGCTTGGGGCCCTGGATGACAATGGGAAGAGGGACTGGTGGGGCTGAGAGAAAAGACAGAAGCCGCCAGCCTTAAGCTTTCCTTCCCCCCTTTTTAGGCCACTTTGGTGGTTCTCAGCCTGAATATGCGCTTGCATCAGCTTGGGGCTTGTTCTAGTGCAGACTCGGATTCGGGTCTGAGGGCCTGGGATTCGGTCTCCAGTCACTCCAGCTGAGGCTCAAGGAACTTCACACTTTGAATACCAGGGGCCTAGGTGAGCAGAGCGAAGGAGGGCAGGAAGCGTTGGTGGTTAGCAGCTGATGTAGCATTTCATTGGAGCACAGCTGTTGGGGTGGCTTATTTGGGGGAGGATTCCCTTATCTGTGTGGTGTAAAATATACTGTGTGTCATCCGTTCAGAATCGATGGTTTTGTGAAGGGACTCTAGCTTTCCGTTGGGATGGTGGTCTCTGAGAACTACAGGACTCATGTTGGGAAGGCTGTTAGAGACGGCGCGGCCGACCCCTTAGGTTCTGGGCGGGCATGATGGGCGCTGTGGCCTGCCCTCTCCGTGAGTCACCCGTGCTTTCTGTCCCTCTAGCTGGGCTGAAGGCAGTGCAGCCAAGTACAACCTCCCTCCCCACCCCATTTGGTGATCTAGTGAGACAACAAAAGTCAGAATAAGAAACTGATTATGGTACTCTTATCCATTTCCCGTTTCAGAGAGTGAATGAATAAAGGTTTCCGTGAGGCCAGAACAGTGGTCAGGGGCCTGTGGTGGCATCTGGGGACGTGTACGTTTTTGCCTAAACTGACTTGTTGACATTTTGGCTTTCTCTCGTTTTACTCCTTTAAGAAAACCCTTTTACTGAGCACCTGTTATGTACAGGCACTATAATTAAATATAGTTCTTTTATCACTTTCCTTGGATTTACAGATTGTGCTTCCTGAAAATTCAGATATTTAAGGTAATTCAGTACTCTTTTGCTACTATTTTTTTAATATGGGAGTTAGTACTAGATTTGTCTGTCTTAGGCTTTAATTTGGAGAGCAAGTGGAATTATTGCTGAATTTCTGGTTTTGGTAGAATTGTTATCATATTTTGCAGTTTATTACATCAGGCTGCTCTTTAGAGAATGACATTTTTTTTTGTTTTGTTTTGTTAATCCTCACCCGAGGATATTTTTCCCATTGGTTTTTAGAGTGGAAGGTGGGGGAGAGACGGAGAGAGACACATCAATGTGAGAGAGGCACATTGATTGATTGCCTGCCGCATGCACTCCAACTGGGGCTGGGGATCGAGCCTGCAACTGAGGTATTGAACAGAAGGGACTGGACTTGAACCCGGGACCCTTCAGTCCGAGGGCCGATGCTCCAACTAGTGAGCAAACCGGGTAGTGCTAGAAAATGACATTTTTACTACTTAGGTTTTCTATGCTTCACATTAATAAAAATCACATTAAAAATGTGTCCTTTAAAAGCTCTGTGCTCTAGCTGTTGCTTTTAGTGCTACTCACAGGCGTGTTACTAACAGGAACTCCAATCTCTCAGTTACCTAAACAGTAC
The DNA here is from genome assembly GCF_027574615.1 of Eptesicus fuscus. Classification (NCBI taxonomy): domain Eukaryota; kingdom Metazoa; phylum Chordata; class Mammalia; order Chiroptera; family Vespertilionidae; genus Eptesicus; species Eptesicus fuscus. The sequence goes on from NC_072488.1 coordinate 66,687,133, forward strand.
AGAAATAACATTCCCACTTCACAGATAGGCCTTTGAAAGTTAATTTCCATTGTAGACCTTGTCAGTAGGCTCTGAGGTTAATGAAAGAGAATAAAAAACCTAGAAATCGTCAACACTTCATGGGAGACATTTGTTTGTGTTTCCTGGTTTTTGTTTGCTTTTGTGGTAGTTCATATGGTAGACAGGAGTTTCCATGAAGCTGGCATAATCCTTTCCCCAGCAATGCCTAGCAGGCAAGCCCCTTGATCCTCTTCTCTTTTCCTCAAAAACCAATAACAGCCATCAAGACAAAAATTGATAGCGCCTTCTCTACTGTGTTTCATTCCCTAACTCCTGCTGCACCTGGTAAACTGAGGTCTTACCGTGGCCTTTTGGCTGGGAGCTCATGACCATGGCTTTCAGCAGAGAGAGAAAGAAGCAGGGGGCAGAGTTCTCCACCCTCGTGCACCTCGGATCACTTTGGGGAGCTTCTAAACCTCACCCTAAACAGTGAGTCCTAGGCTTGCCTTCACATTGCAGCTACATGGGGAGCTTATAAGTGTTGGTGACTGTGCTGAGACCCAGAGGCTCAGACTTGATTGTCCCAGGGGTTCTGGTTCTGGGGATGCCGGGCGGACAGTGGGTTTTGAAAGCTCCCGGATTATGCATATTCAAGCTTCTAGACTGTGAGTGTGGTCAGTGCCCTTTGTCTGCTGCAATTGGTCAGTGCCTGCCTGGGGCCCTGCTGGGTGTTTAATGTGGAAATCCTTTGCATCTGTCTCTCCATACATTGTCTCCTTCATCTTGATTTATAACAGGAGTGGGGGATCATTTTTTCTGCCAAGGGCCATTTGGATATTTATAACATCATTCGCAGGCCATACAGAATTATCAACTTAAAAATGAGCCTGCTGTATTTGGTCAAACATTTAATTAACTCTCTCCTAATGCCTTGGCAGGGCCAGACCAAATGACTTCTTGGGTATTATACGGCCCTTGGGCGGGATGTTCCTCACTGAAAGGTTTGCGACACAGGAGACAAGACACAGAGTCCAGGCCATGGAAAGGGGGGGAGGTTTTAATCTTGCGCTCCCGGGCGAAACTCACCGGTCCGAGAGTGGGCCAGGGGAGTTTGCGCCAAAACGGGGGCTTAGGTACTTCCTTTATACAGCTGTTTAGTGAGGGGAGGGTGGAGGGCATGAGAGGTGTGGAATTCCTGCCTCAGGCAGGGGTCTGGGAAGGCGGGCAAGGGTCTGGGAAGGCGCCAGTTATCTTTGTCACCATCTACCTTGCGGATGCTTGCATGGCTGTGGTCTTTCCCCCCTGCCTCGACCTAACACTCACCCCTGATTTATAACTCAGTTTTGGGGAACACATATTCAGTTGATTGCTCCTTAGCTATTTCTACATTTAAGTGAAAAAGGTAAATCAGAGTCTGCTTTTCCCCCTCTTTTCTTTTTACTATCATTCCCTGAATAGGAAGGTCATGCATTGCTAATAATTTCTTGACTAGCTTACCTAGGTATTATGTCAGAGGTTCTTCCTTTGGGGAATTTGTTGCCAATTTTCATGGTTTGTACAGCCTTCTCATAGATATGACTTTATGTGCAACTTGATTAGAGGCATTTCCTAGGGGGTAGGGTACCGGGTAGGGTACCTAGACTGCGTTTGGAGGAAGGTGCCATTGAGACCAAGGACTAAAAGGGATTCAGCGGCATGCGTTCCTCACCCCCCTCTCCTTTCCTGCAGAACGGCGCACAGTGGAGTTGGGCTTGTGTATATCAAACGTTGACACTGTCTGTAGCACGAGTATTAGCATCTTATCTGAGGATGTTTCCCCTAAGGTTTCTGCATATAATACAAACACTTTGTATCACCCATGCACTGTAACGCTGCCTTGTAAATACTTCGAGTAAGTGTAGGATAGTGTTGCTAGATGTTTAGTCGTCTGTAAGTAAAGGTAAGAACAATAGGCTTTGGATAAACACAGAGGGTGGTTAAAGAGGATTATAATGTGTTTTTGCACAACTTCTGGAAAACTCTTAGAATCGCTGTTTTTGTTCTGTGAGGTTAGGTTTAAGAAAGCCTCGCCCTCACCCGGCCGGAGCGGGTCAGTGGGTGGAGCGTGTGTCATTCACGGAAAGGTTGCCTATTGGGGTCCCGGTCAGGGCACATACCTGGGTTTCCAGTTTGATCCCTGGTCAGGGAGCATACAGGAGGTAACCAGTCAATGTTCTATCTCAACATTGATGTTTCTCTCTCTCCCCCCCTTTCCTCTCTCTCTTTCTCTCCCTCTCCCTCTCTCTCTGCCTCCCTCCCTCCCTTCCTCTAAGCATGTCCTCTGGTGAGGCTTTAAAAAAAGCCTCGGCCTTGTGAGGGTATGTGTTTTCTGTAGGTGAAACCCTGGGACAGCCAGCCAGTGAGTAGAGATTGTAGCTTTCACATTAAGAAACTTAGAAATTATCTTTTGTAGGTTCAAATAATTTACAGCCTGTTTTTTGGTTATTTTAATCCTCACCCCAGGATATTCTTTTCATAGAGAGAGTGGGAGGAGGGAGAGAGAGGAAACCTAGATGTGAGAGAGACATATCGATTGGTTGCCTCCTGCATACGCCCCGACTTGGGCCCGGAATTAAACCTGAGACCCTTCGGTGTGCAGGCTGGCGCTTCAACCACTGAACACACCGGCCAGGGCCATTTACTCAGTTCTTTGTTTCCAGCCTAATATTGTTCCCTCAGCTTTGTTGAGAGATTGAAGAGAAACCATAAATTGGCCTGATGGAGGTCAGTGAACTCCTGATCATGGGATTGGAGAAGGAGCTTACAGGCTAACTAGTCTGGCTGCCTCCCGCCCACGTTCAGGACCCTCCCAACGCACGGCATCTCTGGCCAGTCCTTTGTCCTTGTCCCTTGCAAGCTCATAGGGACGTTATTTACATCACTCACACTTAGAAATGCCAGCTGGCGTTTCCTTCCCATAGCCCTGCCCTGCCAGGCGAGGAGGACTCCCACCTGTGGGCCCAAAGCCTTAGGCTGAGCATCTGTAGTCCTCTCAGTGTTCCTTCTGTGGTGGACGCCGCTCTGTGTTTGGTTGACATGATACCTATGGCTATGTTCCACCTTGATGATGGCAGTTTAAAATGGTGGTGCAAGGGGGAGGGGGGAGGAACGGAGCCGGGAGTGTGCTGTCCAACCGGAGTGCAGTTACCCGCCCTGCCGGCTGGATTCTGGGAGGAAAGCAGGCAGAGCCTTGAGTGACAGCCGCGGGGTCGGGACGGGTCCCTTCCCTGCTGCAGTGACAGGACCAGTTCTCTGGCGGCAGGTTTGTTCTGGAGGAGGAAGGGGGACCAGTGTGGGCCTGCTTATCTCTAACATTTTGAGTGCTTCCCCAAGGCGCCCTGTGGAAACCTCTAGTATAAGATCCATTCGAAGGTGATTGAAGTTTATAGGGCACCAGCTTCCACTCACAGTTTTAGGTCTAAATTGCTTTCTTGGTTTGCTATTTTTGTTGCATTTCCCATATTCTTCAGAAGATTCTCTCTTTGGAGCGAATGGAACAAAAGTCGGCTTTGGGTCTAGAATTGAAGGACTAGTTCTTCCCCAGCTCAGGGAGATTTACCCTGAGAGACTACAAAACAGCCTGATCCAGCACCCTACCCAGACCAAAAATCGGTATTTTTTTTTTATTAAAGCACATTTATATTAGGAAAAATACAAAACATTACTTATCATAAAAAGAATGAAAACAGTGAGTCAGTTTTCACAAACACATGCTTGAAATCGGGTTCTGGGTGTTCATTTGTGTCTTTGTAACCTCAGAATCCGGTTTTATTCTAAATTTTGTTTTGGCTGCAAATATTGAGAAAATTCCAATCCATACAAATAAGTAGTTGCAAATGGCAAAATATTTTATTTATTTACTGTCAATTCAGTTGGTATATACTTTATTAAAACTCTATAAGTGACTCCACACAGCCAGTTTGGGAAATGCTAGTTTCAAAAATGTTTGCTTCTTATAAATAGTGAAGTATTTGCACATGAAATGATGCGTGTCTGATTTTTACTTGAGAGGAGCCCGGTGCAAGGAGGGAGGGAGGTAGAAGCAGAGAGGAACAAGATTGCCCATGTGTTAAAGCTCTGGTGAGGATGGGTGCACAGGCCTGCATTTGTGGTTTAGTTTTCCAGACTGAAAAGATAAGCAATGAAAATGTTTTACTTTTTAAAAAAATATATTTTTATTGATTTCGGAGAGGAGGGGAGAGGGAGAGAGAGCTAGAAACATCAGTGGTGAAAGGCAATCATTGATTGGCTGTCTTCTGAATGCCCCACACTAGGGACCAAGCCCACAACCCAGGCATGTGCCCTGACCAGGAGTTGAACCGTGACCTCCTGGTTCATAGGTTGATGCTCAACCACCGAGCCACGCCGGCCGGTCGCAAATGTTTTACTTTTTGAGACCATTTCCTTTTGCCTGTTGAGTTTAGTTTAGACACAAAAGGTAAGGGTAAGATCAGCACCTTGCTCATCACCTGAGACTCACCTGGGGCACCAGCTCCCTGCACCTGCGCCTCTGCAGCCACGCCAGCTGCTGGCGTGCTCGCCTGGCAGTGAGGACGCCTGGCAGTGAGGACGGGGACGCTGCTCAGCACCACTTGGGCTTCAAGTCTGCAAGGTCACGTGAAAAGAGACGCCCGGCACCCGGGGCTCCTGTGCCAAACCAGCATCTCAGCACCGAGGGTGTGGAAGGAAAGCTTTGGTGGGCAGAGCCAGCACTGGTGCCATGGTTCACGCGTGGCATTCTGCATTCTGCAAGACTTCCTGGTTCCTGTGTGGATTTCATTTCTTCCAGGCTGAGAGCCCGTTTCTCTGGCCACCTCATGCTCTGTTGGTAGAAGTCTGCGTGAAAGCTGAGTGTCTGATGAGTCCGTTGGAAGTTGGCCTGTCATTGTTTAGCTTCATAACGTCTCAGTTTTGGGTGTAGCTGTTGGGATTAACTTGGACTCTGGGATGGGATAACTCATTTGGCCATTTCATCTCTTACACTTTATGAAGATAAACCAATCAGATTGGTTTATATGTTAGAGAGTTGCAAATTTAAGAGTTTTGAAACTGCTTTATTTATCTTTCAAGTGAGGATTTAGGACTATAAAGGGTCTTTGTGTACATTTCTGGTGACTCAAGGAATTATCAGGAAAACTGCTTTTGAATTTGTGTGGGGTTTAAAACCTGATAAAACCATCACTTTCTGTCACAAGTTGTATGGTCTGATGTGGGTTAGGTAGGTAGATATGGATGTTTTGCCACAGAGAAATACCAGTAATAAGCTAATTTCTGAGCCATTTCTCTTTAGTAGTTTAGTTTTAGTTAAGTATTAGCTAATGTCCAAGCTAGTTTGACCCAGTGGTTGGAGTGTAGTCCCACAGACTGAAGGGTCTTGGGTTCCATTCCAGTCAAGGGCATGTACGTTGGTTGCAGGCTCGATTCCCGCATGCGGGAGGCATGTGTCTCTCTCACATCAATGTTTCTCTCTCTCTCTCCCCCTCCTTTCCACTCTCTCTAAAAACCAATGGAAAAAATACCTTCTAGTGAGGATTAACAACAACAAATGAGCGAATATTAGCTAATCGTCTTGGAGTTAATGGTGAACCTTTAGTGGACGATAGCAGAAAGCCTTCTGTTCCGTTTTCTACTCTGCATTGGTCTGGGTAACCTCTCATACGCCGTCACCAAGGATTCAAGTTTTACTTAAAACATAAATATTTCTATTTTGGAGTTAAAGGGCTTTAGTGGACAGGATTATAGAACAGGTTCTTTATTATTTTTTATTTTTTTAAATATATTTTATTGACTTTTTACAGAGAGGAAGGGAGAGGGATAGAGAGTTAGAATCATCGATGAGAGAGAAACATCCATCAGCTGCCTCCTGCACACTCCCCACTGGGGAGGTGCCCTCAACCAGGGTACGTGCCCTTGACCGGAATCGAACCTGGACCCTTCAGTCTGCAGGCCGACGCTCTGTCCACTGAGCCACACCGGTCAGGGCTAGAACAGGTTCTTTAAACTACATAGGAAAGAACGCAGTGGTCTTGGTGGTGTTTGCATGATTGTTTTGTAGGAGAAGGAGGAATTCAGTTCTGCCCTCTCAGACGATCTCATGCTGTAAGTTGAACAGTCTAGAGGTGATCTGTAGAAACAGAACAGGCAGATGACTCCTGTAACGACCATTTTCAAAAAGAGAAGGGTTTACTTCCCTCTAACGGTGTTATCTCAAAATGTCCACGGCATTCCGAGCCTGTGTGAGTGAGCTTGTGTGCAGGTGGGACTCCTTCCAGACAAAGCGCGTTTCATCTGAGATAAAAACTGCCTTTGTCCGGTGTAGCTTCCTAAATAAATGGCCTGTGTTTTAGACCAGCGGTCGCCAACCTTTCGGACCTCACGGACCGCCAGTGGTCCTCGGACCACCGGTTGGCGACCGCTGTTTTAGCCTATAATTTTTTCTGCAAATACAGATGAATATGAAATGAAAGAGATACTTGTTTATTGATTTGGCTGTTAGCTTTTACACTAAAACTTATGGAACAGAAAAGCCGCGTGGAGACCCAGTGAGATGCCATTTAGGCCTCCATGGAGCAGAGGGCCGGGAGATGGTCTGTGCGCTGCCCCCGGGAGGCACTGAGGAACTCCCCGCCGCGCCCGGAGGCAGCCGGCTCCTGGTTCCCTGGGTTGGACCGGCACTGGGGTTTGGGTCCGGAAGTGCAGACTGCGGGCACATTTTCCGCAGGTGCTTGCGCAGCCTCCCTCCACGCTTCTTCCCCGGCATGGTTAGAGCCTCGTCCAGTGGGGCTGGCACTGAACCTGGTTGCTATCAGGTTTCTTTCTGGGTGCTGTGGAAGCACCTGTGCTGGGACCCCACTTTGAGGTAATATCTTTGTATTATAATCGCCTGTCCCCTAGACCGGGAGTTCCACCAGGGGGTGGGGCGGCCCCTTCCCCCTGCCAGCCCGGCCCAATCGTCCAGATTGGGGTGGGCCGGCTGGACCCCACCCATGCATGAATTCGTGCACCGGGTCTCTAGTGTAATTATGAAAATTTTAAGCCTACAGGAAAGTTGGAGGTATAAAATGAAGATCCATATACACCCACCTCCTGGATTTTATAATTAATATTTTATTGTATTTGCTTTATCACATAATTGTACATATATCCATCAGTCCATCCTATTTTATTTAGAGCAGTTTAGGATTGCAGGTGGATTAAAATAAATTAGAGATTTCCCCTATACTTTCTCCCTTCCTCTCTTCACAGAGCCTCCCTTATTATCAGCATGCTCCACCAGAGTGGTACATTCGTTACCATTGTTGGAAAACTACAGTGACACGTCCTTGTCACCCAGAGGCCATAGTTTACATTAGGGCTCACTCTTGATGTTGTGCATTGTGTGGGTTTGGGCAAATGTTTCCATCATGACAGTATTTTCATGCCCTAAAAATTCCCTGTGCTCTACCATTCACCCCTCCATACTTCTCCCTCCACTGACAACCACCGATCTTTTCACTGTTTGTCAAGTTTTGACTTTTATAAAGTGTCCTAGTTGGACTCATCCAGTGCATTCATACCTCAGAGCGATGTGGGCTCGGTTCCAGAGCAGCGAGCCCCAGGCCTCGTTGGTCCCGTGCACAGAAGAGGTGGGAAGCTGCCCGCGCAGGTGTCTAAGGACAGTGTGCATGCCTTAGTTGGAAGATACTTTATTGCTACAAAGTGCTAACCATCGCCTGAGTATTCAGAAAATATGTTTTTTTGTTTAGGATTTAAGTTTACAATCTCGTCCTCAATTTTTTGCCTGCTTTTCATAAAATGACGAAGTGAGACTGGGCTCTCTTGGTGTGGGCGAGGAGGCAGCCCCTTCGCGGGTGCACACCAGCTGAGTGGCTCACCACTGCCACTTTCCTTTCGCTGCATAGAAAGTACAGTGTGTCTTATGTACGGGGGGTGGGCGGTGGGGAGGGCTTGGTGAAAGTTTTAGAAACCCTTATTTTGATTAAAAATTTGTGTTATGTGTGTATTGGGTGGTGGTTTTAAATGAATTTTTAATTATAGGTTGCAGTCAAGAGAGGTTGAAAGCTAATGAAATGGGAGGTGTGTGCTAGGTTCTTGAGCAAAAGTGAGGAATGGTTAAACAAACACACATTGAATTGTATAGACATTTCTTTTGAACTGAAACCCAGCGTGTTGCCCACTGCTCTCTGCACTGCGGTCCAGTGCGCTCTGCTCTGCACCACTCCCCTCCCGCCCGCTTTGTTTGGCCGCCCACCCCTCCCCTCTCCCCCGCCCCCACTGAAGCCCAGGACACCCCCTCCAGCAGTGTGTCCTGCCCCTCACGTCAGAGGTCCTTCCTGTCATGAAGTCCTGCTCAGCCCCTGTCTCCTGTCGCCTTCCTCTTGGTTCTCAAGATGTTTCCGGGCTTGAGGGCTGTCTGGACCAGCGTGGCATTTCCTGCCCACGGCGCCGCCCGAGTGGCTGCAGGAGACAGCTGACGAGGGTGGGCCTGGTCTGCTTCTCCCGCAGGGGACGGGTCTGCCCTGAGGAGAGGAGCTGGAGTGGGACAGGGCCCACCCTGTAAAGGCTGTCTCTGGACCGGGATCGGGAAAGGGAAAGGCTTGTTTGGTTTCTGCTTTCTTCATTTACTTAGTAACCAAAACATTTTTTTTTCATGTTTCTTATGCATCTAATCATTTGAAATGTCTTGTGTGGCATCTTGTGGATTTCTGCCATTGAGATCTTAGAGAACAGTTTGGTAGGTGGTTTATTTCGGGATTATATTCATAGTTTACTTTTTCTGTTTTCCTTTGGTTGTGAGAGATTTTGTGATATGATTTTTAGTCTAGGGTAGAGGGGTGTGCAAAATTCTTTTGTTTTGTTAATCCTCATCTGAGGATATTTTCTCCACTGATTATTAGAGAGAGTGGAAGGGAGAGAAACATTGATGTGAGAGAGACACATCGATTGGTTGCCTCCCATAAGTACCACAACTGGGGCTGGGGATCAAACCTGCCACCCAGGTACGTGCCCTTGACTGGAGTTGAACCCTGGGCCCTTCCGTGCACAGGCCAACACTCTAACTACTGAGCAACACTGGCCAGAGTGAGGGCGGAGTAAACTTGACTGACAGGCCATCTCTTCCTGACTGAAAAGTCCACCTCTCATTCCCTCCCTGCTTTGGATGGCAGGGGACAGTTTCTCAGACTGTGTTGGTTATAGCAGAGGAGAGCTGGCGGTAAGCTCAGGGCTGGCGAGCACCCTGCAGGGAAGCCTGTGTAAGAAGGTCGTCCTGGAGGTCACGGTTGCAGGTCATAGACCCCAGGCCACGCCTTCAGGACTCGGGGAGAGTGCCCATAAGCACTGGGCAATGTCTCTGCAGGGCTTGCTCCAGTTGTATCTAGAACAAATGGAAAAGGTTTTAGTGTGGTTGAGGGCAATCTCTTTTCCTGGAGGACATTGTAACTTCTTAAAGTTTAATTCCTTTCACTTCAACTCAGAAGTGTGTCAGAGAATAAATACATGTACATTGGTTTGAATGGGACGGTACGTGTTAAAATTATGAAGAGCATCCCAGAGAAGGTTTGGGTGGCGTTGGGCACTGCGACTGGCACTGATGGGGTGGTGTGCTGTGCAGTGCCCACTCAGCGGCGCAGGCCTCAGAGCAGCTGTGCCCCCAGGCTTTGAGGACACCTGGCCTGGTCACGTTATGTCACCTCCCGGAACCTTCGTTCCCTGGACTGCACACAGCCCCACCCAGACCTGTGATGAGGGAGGTGATGCTGAAAGGGCTGTCAGGAAACCACTGTGCACAGGCTTGTCCACCTGGTCCACCAGCCTCATGGGCCAGAGGTGAAACTTCATGCCCACGGCTTCACCCCGCAGGTGGTGTCAAGGCTAAAGCTAAGCTGGGAGAAGAGCAGTGGCGTCAGGTGTGGCCGTTGATGTGGGAGCAGCAGGTACCGTGACCTTGAGGTGGAAGGGAGGAATCCAGGAGGAGGAGGTGATTGGTCCGCCAGCCCCCTGTGCCTCTCACCATGCACGCTCGGGGCAGTGGGAAGCACAGAACAGGGGTTTGGGAGCCACTCACTGAGATTTAACGATCCTTCCCACCACTTCCTACCTTGGAAACGTTGGACAACTTACATGTATTCTCCTTGAAGTGTCTTCTTCCTCCTCTAACCATCCCGTCAAGTTTTACTTTGCAGATGAAATGCTCTGTGTGCAGGCGCCTTGCACAGCGCCAGCCCCTCCAGCCCCTCGGGGCGGCACACGTCTCCTTTGCAGGTTCCCTGCCCGGGGCGGCCCTGCTCGTGGGCTAGTGATGGGCTCTACTATAAAACAGTGCAGACTAGAGTCTGATGTTTCTGAGTCACTTCCAGTTCCTGCACATACTAGCTGCATGACCTTGAAAAGGTCACGTCATGTCACCTCCTGGACTGCACAGGGCATTGTGGTCCCGACCTCAGGGCGGGAGGGCTGCAGGACAAGCCTGGCTGGCAGGGGATGGCGTTTCATGAATTAAGCTGGGCTTGTCCTTCTGGAGTATGTGGTAGGAATTTCTTTATCATCTTTTCTTCTGTTGTTATTGAGACTATTGATCGAAAAGAGATCCCACAAGTTAGTTGAGTCATTATGCATTACACAGGGAATCATCCCATAATTTAATAGAGCAGATTAAAATTTTGAAGTTACTTTTTCTGATAATCTGTACAAGATAAAACATTTATGGAAAATATAAAGAAAACAATGACCTGGTGACATGTGGTGTCCACCCCACCCCTTATTTTTCGTTTTTATTGTGGTACCCGATTGTTGAAGGTACCAAGTTTACTGTTGCATTTAAAAAAACGTACAAAAAACTGACAAGATAAATCTGTGGCACATTGTTCTGTACCTCTGTGATGCTGTTATGCTGATGGGTAATTAAGCACTAATATCAGGTAGTTTACCTAAAAGATTGCAATTAACCTTACTATAATTATATTCTAATTGCTTATAAATTACTAGAGGCCCAGTGCACGAATTCATGCATGGGTGGGGTCCAGCTGCCCACCCCTGATTGTGGGGGAGGAAGGAAATCAGGGGCAGGGCCAGCCAGGGGGAGTTATTAGTGTCAAAGATCTTTGCAGGGTGTATACACGTTTGCTGCTGGCTTTCGGATGAGATGAAGCTTGAAAGGCGGTTTAGTGTCAGGCTTCCGTTTCTAAGCCTCACCTTAGACAGGCCATGCGGTTTAGTTCCCTGCTGACAGACCCTCTGAAGAGAGGTTGTGGTGTGATGTGGCTGCCCTCTTTAGTAGGAAGCAGTGGAGAGAGAACTGCAGGAAGATGGTGACTGTTAGAAATAAGGCGAGACCCCCAAGTCAGGGGTCCTGGTAGAACACAAAACATACTCGGAAGCCAGGCAGCAAGGCAAACATCTTTACTTCTACGTAGAAAGGTGCGCACACTTGAGCAGGCGGTCTGCTCAGCTTTATAACCCCTGAGGCACATGACCTGTCCCTTGCTCTTGATTGGAGCTCAGGCGCACAGTCTTTTGCGATTGGCTAATGCAAAGGGAGGGATGGGACTTTGCCATTTCAAGATGGCGGCCCCCAGGGGAGCTGCAAGCCATGAGGCCAACATGGCGGCTGCCAAGTCACGCAGTCCAAAATGGCAGTTGTCTAAACTGTTCTTTGACAGAAAAGATGACTTGTTTATTCTTACAGCTGGGCACCTCTCCTGGACACCTGACTGCATCGGGGGTGGGACGACGATCAGGGGGCGGGGAAGATGCAGGTTGTGCTGGGCACCTCTCCTGGACACCGGACTGAAGGTCCAGACCGTGAGCAGTTTTCCTCCTGATCACTCGTCACTCAGGTCCTGGTCTGTGAAGGCTGGAGAGTGTTTACTTACTTAGAATCACTGAAGGGCACACTTCAGTGGTCGGGGTGGGGGGCGGTTGGGAGCGGGGCCGGCAGGGGGGAGGGGCTGCAGGCGGTTGGCTGGCTGGCCCCACCCTTGATTGGGCCAGTTGGCCGCCGCAGTGCGCATCATAGCCACTGGTGGTTCTGGTCGTTCCGCTGTTTGGTCACTTGGCTTTTATATATATATAGATAGCAAGCCAAATTTACTTCTATATGTTTTTTCCATTTCCCTGTTTTGTACCTGTAACTGTACCAGGTCGGCCCTCATGGGCTGCGAGGTGGACAGTGTGCAGTGGCCACCCACTCCTCCAGGCGCACACTGGTGAGCGCCAGGCCCTGGCGCCGCTCTGAGAATTGGCCTGCCTTCTGCACACTCCCTGGCCTCGTGTGTAGAGCCGGCTGCCTGGACTTGTGTGGCTGACACATCTTTCCTGTGTGCCCCCGGTGTGGTTCCCAGGGCCAGTGCGCTCCCCGCCCGGTGGTCTGGCTGGAGCTGGAACTGAGGCCCGGTGGCTGGGGAGGAGAAGGCTCCCAAGAGAATGGCCTGAGTTCCTCAGGTCCAGCATCTGTGGTCCAGCCTTGTTTATCTTCACTTCTGTACCAGACAGGTGGGTGTTGGCAGGGCAGAGGTGGGCAGTGAGAGACTTCCTGAACGGCCCAGCTGTGCCCAGCTGGGCACCACCTGCTTTAGCTTTGTCCTAGGGTTTTCGGCTGAGGCCAAATGGAAAGGAGTACACCCTTCCCAGAATGCCCTAGATCACTTCTCAGTCGTTTGTTGGGGGTAGGGGAAGGCCAAGACAGAAAGGCAAGTGGGGCCAGCTGGCCTGCAGGAGACGCTGTGCTCCAAGCCAAGGAATCCGTGCTTTGTCCTGAAGCTGCAAGATGAAAGGTTTGAAGCAGGAGAAAGAGACAGGTTTGCACTGGGAGACCTCCCAGCAGCAGTGGGGAGGTGGCATGGGGCAGAGTCCCATCGAAGGCAGGGAGACCAGGGTGGATGCTGTTGGAGTAGGGGTCAGAAAAGGAGTATAGAAACGGAAGTACAGGTCCCCCTTACCTGCAGTCAACTGTGGTCTAAAAATATTAAATGGAAAACTCCAGAAGCAAACTAACTGTTCATGAGTTTTAACTTTTGCACGATTCTGAGTAGTGTGATAAGGTCCGCGCCTCCACTGCATCCCACCAGGACAAGGGTCACCTCTGTCCAGCGTGTCGACACTGTGCATTCCCTGCCTTGCTCAGCAGGTCGGCTGTCGAGGGGTCGCAGTGATGTGTTCCGGTAACTCTTACTTTACTAAACAGTGGCCCGGGTTCAAGAGGAGTGAGGCGGGCAGGGTGGACATGCAGAAGAGAAGCTGTGCAGAGCTTCCTTGAAGTGAAAGGGGGAAAGTTCTCAACTTCGTAAGAAAAGAAGAAAAATCTTATGCCGAGGTTTCTAAGATCTACGGTCAGAGCCAATCTTTTATCCCTGAAGCTGTGAAGAAGGAAAAAGAAATTCATGCTAGTTTCGTTGTCACACTTCAGACTGCAAAAGTGACAGCCCCAGTGTGTACAGAAGTGCAAGTAAAAGACGAAAAAGGTGTTACATTTGTGGGAACAGAAAACGTGCTGTGCCAGGAAGCATCGAGCCTCGAGGAAGACGTAAGGGATCCCCTGTGATGAGTGACCCTCCCTGCTCCACATGTCAAAAATCTCTAACTGTTGACAACCCCCAAACTTAACTACAGTCACCCCTCAGTATGCGCTGGGGATCAGTTCCAGGCACGCTGCCCTGAGTGGCACCCCAAATCCTGGGATGCTCAAATCCGAGTGGCGTGTGCAGCAAGGCCTGAGTCAGCCCTCTGCATCACGGGTTACCAAACGTGAGCTGGACACGGTTTCCAGTCTGCTGCGGGTGGACTCTGATGGGAAACCCGGGGATACGGAGGGCCAGCTGTGTATTGATCAGAAGACACCCACGTATAAGTGGGCCCACGGGTTTCAAACCGTGCTGTGCAGGGGTCAACTGAATATTATTGTACTGTCTTGCTGTGCTTAATTTATAAATGAAACTTGATCATAGGTATGTACGTATAGGAAAAAGCAGAGACTTTGTAGGGCTTGGCACTGTCCTTGGTTTCAGGCCTCCCCTGGGAGTCTGGGGCCATGTCCCCGTGGACGGGGGGACGCCGTAGGTAGACGTGCGTCCGTGTGCGAGTTGCATGAGGACGGCGGGTGAGCTCTGGTGGCAGGTCGTACTCTGACAGTGACGGTGACGCCTCGGGGCTTGCACTGGCTGCTGAGATGCCCTCGGGATGGGTGGTCCTTCGGCTGAACAGAAGAAATCCACTTTCCCCACCTTCTGTGCTAATGTCCTTGCACTTTCCAGAAGCCTGTTAATTCCAGATGTTGTATTCCACCCAAAACAAGTTGCTCTAAATCCTTCCAAAGCTAAAAATTCTAGAGCTGCTGCTGCTGCTGCTGTCAGAATTCCTTCCCACCCGTTTTCCCGTCCCGCCACGCCTGGTCCTGGCTGGCCTCCACGTTCCATCTGTCCCTGCGGCTCAGCTGTCGGTCTGTTCAGAACGCCTTGACCATGCTCCCCTTCAGCGGCTGCTGCTCCTAGGATGCAGGCCGAACGCTTCGGTCTGACGCCAGGCCCAGGCTGGCCCAGCCCTCGGCCAGGTACCATCGTCCCCCTTCATCTTCATGCTGCCACCCGCTGCCACCTGTCAGCCCCTGCCTCTTGTCCTGCTCCTACCTGCCAGGCACCCGAGACTTCTGCTGGTCTCCCTGGCGTCCCAGCAGGCTCCCGGTCACCAATCCCGGACTCTGAGCACTGTCAGAGCACGTGGCTCAGCTGCATTTTCACAACTTGTATCATCCTGGACTAGTTAGTGTTGGAGAGGGATCACCACAGGGTGTCCCCTTGTTATCATTACACCTGACACATAGCCGGTCCTTAAGTTTTTTGTACTTCATCTTAGCCGGAAGGCCGAGAAGTGATCCGTCCGGGTGTCCTTTGGAATTCAGCTCTATCTAGTGCCCTGGTTCTCAACCTTCCTAATGCTGCGACCCCTTTAATACAGTTCCTCAGGTTGTGGTGACCCCCAACCATAACATTATTTTCGTTGCTACTTCATAACTGTCATTTTGCTACTGTTATGAATCGTAAAGTAAATATCTGTGTTTTCCGATGGTCTTGGGCTCTACAGCAGCAGCGTCACCTTTGAGGAACTGCATTGAAGGGTCGCGGCATTAGGAAGGTTGAGAACCACTGCTCTAGTGCATTATAGTAACTCATTCTGTTGCTGACCCTCAAGTATTCAGAAAAGTTATATTCAGTATTGATTCTGATGGTCCTACACCAGATACCTCCACCTTTGCAGGGTGTCCCCTGGACCCCGCCCTGATTTCCTCCCGCTCTCCCGTTTTGCTGTAGTGGCTGTTGGCCAGCCTGACGGGAGCCCTGTGAGGGCAGCGGGGCTAGTGCTCCGGTCCGCATGGCGCCGGCTGGGAGGTCGGGCACCCGGTGGGTGTGGGCTCGATGAGGCTCAGCGCTTTAGAAAGGTCTCCATCCGAACCAGCAGAGGAAGCTCTGCTGTCAGAAGAGTTAATCCCTCTCTCTCTCTCTCTCTCCTTTCCTCCCTCCCCCACGTCCACATTTCCTTCCTTCTCCTCCTGTGACAGCTCATTTTTACTCTCTGGGCAGATGTCCCGTGCTCGCTGCGTTACCATGCGCTGTCCACATATAGGGAAAGGGGCTGTTGTGCAATGTGGGGTTTGATTATGAAAGGTTAGTCATTATGACAGATCCGTGAAGCACAGATGAGACACCTTCCAATAAAGTGGGATCTTGTGAAATTACTTGTCACCTGGAAGAGCTGCTATTCTGACCTCCAGAGCGTTTTCTTTGGGGGTGGGGGTGTTGGTTGGTGAGATTGTGAATGGGGCGGTTTCTGGGAGATGCGAAGGGGGGGCAGGGCTGTAGGCTCACAGAGCAATAAGCTGCCCCTTATTTGGGTAATGAGGGCTGCGCCCTCTTTCTAATTCTTGGAGCAAATGAAATTGGCGACATGGTCCCAAAGAATGGAGGAATGTACATTATTGCTCCAATTACTTAGGCCACTGAGGCCTTACATAATGTGTTCCCCTGTTGCTGATGGTTGTCTCTGTGGGTCGGAGAGTGAGGTTGGGAAACCTCAGCAGGGGAACGCGTGCAGACAGGCCCGGGGTGCGTGGTCTGCAGGCGGGCTGCTCAGTGCTTCGCTCAGCAGGACGCACGCCTCCCAGATACGGGCGTTTCCTCTCCTTTCTTCTCTCCACTCCTTTTGAATTGCTCATGGCCCAGAGCTGTGTCTGGAACAGGTGACTCAGATGAAATAAAGTTTGCAAAGGAAAACAGCTGTCATTTTCTGATTACTCACTGTCATTCAGGCCCAAATGACGCCTTTCCTCTCCACTCCTCCTCCTTCCTTGCTCCTTCATTTAGGTTTCCATCTCGATGCTTTAACCTTATTGGCACTTAAACGTTTGCCAATAACAAATTGAAATGGAAAGGAGTGCATGAGTGAACATTGTTGGTCCCCGCTCTGTGTCAGCCCTGGAGGCAGGAAATTCAGAGAGGTGGCCCGCACAGCAGCGTCACACACTGGGTGGTGCAGAGCTCCCTTCTGCTGCTGTCTCACCACCAGGGAAGGTTGGCTGGAAAGTGACCCCCCTCCCCCCGCCAATGGAGGAAGATCCTGTTTACTTTTCTTCTCTGAAGTCACTAAAATACATTCCTAGGTAAAGACTGGGAAACTTCAAACACCAGGTCCTCATAGACCCGGGTCTTCTCAGTCCACTGAAGGGCAGGAATGAGCACCAGGGCCCCGGAGGGACGCGAGCACGTTAGGTGCCGTGCGTGGGGAAAGATGCCTCCGTCAGTCCTGGGGTGACTGGCATGCAGGTTACGACAGGCAGTAGGGTGCCTTTTGATTCAGGGCAGTTGAAGCCAGTTTCGGTTGGACAGGATTGCTGGTTGTTGCTCTGGGAGGTGATGTGGTGCTTGGAGGTTTGCGGTGAGAACGAAGTAGGATACTGATCTGCAGAAGGCTGTTGGGCTCAGAGGTTTTTTCCTGGACACCTTGAACCTGCCCATCCCCCACCCGTTGTGTTGCTTGGACAGTGCCCCTGGGAGTGCCCTGGGACTAGGCTCCGGGGCTGGCTTTCGTGCAGCGGCTCCTGACCTCCTTCCTCTTTGCTCCTGTCACTCTGCCTTGCTGTCTGGGTTCCCCAGGGCCCCAGGTCGTTCAAAGGAAGCTTTGAGGGGTGGAAGATCACTGTCTGCCTGGGCTGCCATCAAGCAGGTGGTGACCTAGGAAGCCATTTTTTCAGCTGCAGGCGGGGGCTGGTTGCAGTGGGGCCTGAGAATGGGGAGGTGTGAGGGTTCTCAGACAAACCCAGCGGGCCACTAACCTGGTAAGGACAGTCACGTGTAATAGCTGCTGTAAGAGGGAAGAGTCCCGCATAAACTGGACTCAACCTCAGCTTGTAGAGGTGACGGGGCACGAGGAGTGGGAGAGGAGGGGCTCTGAAGTCGGGATGGAGATGGGGCCGCGTGAGACCACTGGGTGGGCTGGCCAGCACTTGCTGGGGTTGGGCTCCTGGCCTGCCACTGAGAATGGGAGACAGGGCCCGAGCAATCAGGTCTTCTGCCAGCTTGAGTTGTCTCAGGTGGGCACTTGGATGGGGGCTAGGGTCGTCCTAGGGATGCGGCCTTGAGCTGTCATGGAAGCTTATGTGTGTGCTCTCAAGTCTTGACCCTCGTTCGAGGTTAAGGCCCAGCTGAGGAGAGGGCTCGGAGGAGCCTGGCCGCAGTTTGGTCACGAGGCAGTCGTTGTCAGGTTAAATAAGGTCTTGGTCCTAGGTGACCGTGTCAGTGTGGTGGCTGCTGGCCCCTCTGGCAGGGCGTTTGCTTCTTGTCCTCTTTATCATGTTGTCTCCTGTTCTACCATAGTTGCTGGCGGGCGGAATCAGCCTAACGGTGGTGCAGGGCTGCGGGCAGAATTGGTGACTGTTCAAATAAAGCTGACACCAGCACGGGCACTTGCCTTCCTACACACAGTCGATGTTCAGGAAATAAACTGGCACATTACTTGGGATGGTCGTGCTTTCTAAAAATATAAATGCCAGTGAGGGATATAGATGTCTGTGGACCCAGTGGGCGGCCTGGGGCCCCGAGGTGCTCAGTTCTGTTGTGGGGGAAGGCGGATTTCCGTTGCCTTCCGTGACCAGCTGGATGACCCCGAAGGAGAAAAGCGCTGATGAAGACGTTCTATGTAGGGTATAGATGGCAACAGTTTTCTTCAGGGCTAGGAGCCCTCAAGTGTCTTCTCCCGAAAATCTCATTAGGTTGTCAAGGTTTCTTGGCTGTATTACTTTTGTAATAATTCAGTGCAGCTTAAAAACTACGAAAGCAGAGGGCAGTTCTGCAGGAGCTGGTAGGCTGTGCTTCGGGTTCTCAGTGGTTGTGACTTAAGTTCCCTGGAGTTGCCAGCTACCTCCTCAGTCTGAGTACTCGCTGCCTAATCGAGCTAGGGCTTATATAGATTTACTTTGCATAAACTCTGTGGACTGAAAAAAGGTTAAAATAAATAAACCTGCCTCTGAAAACTTGTTTCTTTACATAACGGCAGGTAGAATTTCCCGGGACTGTAGATAACCGCCTCACTGACCTCAGATGGTCTTGAGTTGGTAACCGGCTCTTGGGGGGCCACCTACTGGAGCCTTCAGCTGCGGCAGCGCTGTCTTGGAGAACTGCATTGGGGACCAGACCAGCCTTGGGACTCCCAGGGTGGCTTCTGCCTCTTTTTTTTTCTTTCTTAATCCTCATCTGAGGATATTTTTTCCATTGATTTCTAGAGAGTGGAAGGGAGGGAGGAGGGAGAGAGAGAGAAGCATCAGTGTGAGAGAGGCACATCTGTTGGATGCCTCCTACACTCACCCCGACTGGGACTGGGGAACCTGCAGCCGAGTACGTGCCCTTGACTGGGAATCGAACCCGAGACCCTTGAGTCCACGGGCCGCTGACGGTCTGACCACTGAGCCAAACTGGCCAGGGCGGCTTCTGTGTCTTAACATACAAATGTCAGCAGGGCAGTCACCCTCCTCTCCTCTCTTCTTCCTCTTTATGTCTGAGACTCTGGCCCTCCCTGTGCTGCAGGGGAGGCCACTCAGTATTTTACACCCAGGGGAAAAGGTGGAGGGGCTGCTGTTGAAACTTGTGGGTATGTGGACATAGACCCCTGGAAGCAAAGCTTGAGTGTCCTCGGACAGTGGGAGAGACTGGCGCCTTCCGTCGGCCGTCTGCCCACGGAAGTACCTTGATTGATTCCCACTAGCCACCGTAATCTGAAGCTTACTTGATTGTCTTGTGACTAGTTCGCTGTACAGATTGTAGCACTGGGCAGTCAAGGTCACTGCTGTCTCCAGCAGAGTGGAGACGGTGGTGCTGTCTGACTAGGTGTCAGGTTTGCTGGGAAGACAGAGGAACTAGACATGGAGTGGGAAGCACACGTTTGAAGACAGTCTTGCTCGCGCTGTCAGCACCAGCACAGCCTGCCCTTGCTCACGCTGAGAAGAGCCTCATTTTGAGAGGAGACAGCTCCTGTCTGCTCTCCCGCTGGGCGGCCAGGCCCAGGAGCAGCATTTGGGTGTTGATGTGCCAGACACCCGGCTGAGTCTTCACCCTGAAAATAGCCCATAGTTGTTCTTCCTAAAGCTACAGGCGTGAGACTGCGGCCTGTAGAGGTGACTCATCTCACGGAAGGCCGGAAAGATCCTTCTGGGACTCGGACACAGCCGTGTGCGGGGCGACTCACACCATTTTGTTAGCACCTCTGCACTTTCACACGGGGGCGTGAAGGGAATGACTTTTTCTCTGTGAGCGTGTCACACACTGTTAATGAGGGATTCCTTGCCCATTCTCTAAGTTAGATCAAAGAGTTTCATTGTTCCTCTCCCTCTTCTCCCGCTTTAAGTACTCAGTTTTAATTTCTAATGTGGTAAATATTGATACAACCCACCTGAATAAAAGCTGTGTGGAGTCTTTACTTTTTGTGAGTTAAAGAGAGCAAAGGTTTTGAGAACTGGGAGCCTCGTGGTTGAAGTGCAGGCTCTGGGCCAGCGGCCCCTCCTCGCCTTGGCTAGCTTGGGCCACGGGGAAAGTTACTTTCTGTGGTCAGCATCCTTAGGTGAAAAATGGGGCCAGTAGTAGTCACTGAGAGAGTGTGAGGCTTACATGAAGTCGCACGGCCAGCGTTTGCCCTGGGCTAGACGCTCAGGTAAGTGTCCCTGCTGCGCCCGCCCGCGGCCCGGCGAGTCTTGCCGTGGATTGCGGAGGGCCGTCCCCGTCCTGCGCTCTTGGGTTGGGTTCAGCCTGCCTTGGAGGGAAAGTGCCCTCCCCAGCGAATCCGAGCCCTACCTCTGGGCATCAGGATTTCGCTGGGAGGCTCCCGGGCAGGTGCCCGCAGCCGCTGACCTGCCCAGTGGGGCAGAGCGGGGAGGCTGCAGCCCCGGGCGGTGGGCTGCGGACTGGGTGGTGCTGTTCTCCGAGGCTTTCCTGGGCTTCGGCCCCCACCACGCTGCCCGCCTCCCCTCCCTTTGCTTTCCTCTCTCTCTCTCTCTCTCTCTCTCTCTCTCTCTCTCTCTCTCTCTCTCTCTCTCCTCACTCCCTTTGGGATGGTGAGGATGTGTGAGTATGGACTAACTTTGGCTGAATACACTGAGTGGGAACTAGGGCCACGCAGCCTCCTCCCACCTCTTCTGCCCCCGCCCCCCATCTTTTCAAGCCCCCGCCTGTCCCCCCAGGCCCCGTTTTCCGTCAGCTGGTTCTGGTCAGAGGCCTTGCTCCTTCTTCCTGGAGGGGCTTCCTCGAGAAGGTGTGACTGATGGTGGGACATGCAGGGTTAGGCAGGTGAAAGGGGGCGTGGATTGACTGCTCAGGACAACAGACATGACTCTCGTGTGTTTTCGGAAATGGCTGAAAGGACGTGAATTACCACCACCTCCGCGATGGGGTGGCGAGAAGCAGCTCCCACCCCCCCATCGTGTGTGAGTCATGAGTGAGAGCCCGAGGAACTAGCCCATTGCTCTCTCGACTTTAAATCTCCGGTGAACCAAGAAGAGGCGTCCTTCAGCCCAGCACACACCCTCCCTTTTTAGAAAGGGGTTTTGCTTAATTTAAGATTCTTAAAGATAGAAATTTGTTTACATGCGGTTCTTGGCCTCAAGTTTTCTGCCTGAAGGGCTGGTAAGACTAGAGCGAGGCAGACTTCACGTTCACAGCGCCTCAGACGTTCGTGCGAGCGCTCGGTGTGGCGCAGCGTGGGGTGTCTGGGGACAGTTGTAAAGGGGAGCTGCCTTTCTCTTTAGGGTTGTAAGATCACAGGCTCCTCACATGCGTGTGCTGCTCTGAGAGGCTGCGCGGATCACAGGGTTCCTAAGAGGCTGAAGGAGCAGCTGTCGCAGGAGCACTGCCGTCCCGGCCAGTGACCTGTGCGGGGCAGCGCGGGGCGGGTCCCTGTGGCCGTGCGAATAGCTCCCTGTCCGAATGCAAACGGCAGGCTCTGAGGAGACAGAGCATGGTGGAAAGGAGACTTTAATGCACGCCTGAGAGCGGGTGTCCGCTGTCCGGGCACACGGAGGGCAGCGAACACAGCCTCGTTACCCAGTGCCCCCTCCGGGTCCTCACTGGCTGGTACTGTGGGGTCACCTGCGTCCTCATACGTTGCCTGGGTCTTGCTGTCTCCCGTGGGGCCATTAACAACACTGGGCTGAGGCCTTTCTCGCTGCCCACCTCCCCTGTCTAGCGAGGCAGACGCGGGGGTTTCCACCCGGATGCTGGCCCAGGAGCCCAGTTCTTTGTTCCTAGTCCTCTCCCTCCTCCCCACATTCTGCTTGCCCGGGGGAATCCCATCAGAAGCCCACCATGCTGGAGAGGGGTCACGAGGCCCATTTCTTCCAGTGACCAAGTGTTTATTGAGCCCCCAACTCTCCACAGCAGCAGGCCCTTCAGTAAATGGAGTCTGATCCCTGCCCGTGCGGCGGGGCTGCCCCTCGAGCTCGGGGGTCGCACCCTTCATTCTGCTCCACCTTCCCACCCAGACCAAGTCACTGTTTTCTTCCGGGGATAAAACACCCCCATTTCCTCCACCTCTCCCAACAACACTTGACGGAATAAAACCGTGAGGGTGAAGGGGCTGGTTTCTTAAGGTGTTTCTAGCACTTTGTTCCTTACTGCTCTGCTAGAACTGGGAGGAGTCTGGCTGGGAAAGTGTGACTCTGCCAGTGGAGTTTGTCTCAGCATATAAAGCAGGAGAGCGTAGAAGTCTTGAAGTGGCTTCTGAAATGGACAGAGCAGATTTAGAGAGTTTGGCCTTTTTATTAATGAAATGTTGTTCAGTTATTCCCCTCCTTATGGGATTGTAGACATTCTCTTTGCAGAGTCTACCCTTTGACCAGCACCAAAGGGTTCTGCTGTGCCCGCTTGCTGTGAGGAGGCGAGGAGCTGGGAGCTGGTGTGCGGCTCGTCCTCGGGCTTGGGGTGCACAAGGCACGGGGGCCAGTGCACCCATGGCAGAGCCTTGGCGGGGGGCTTTCGCTGCCCTCCCAGCTGCCTGCAGGGTCTTGCCTCACTTGAAGACCTGGGGTGCAGGCGGCATTTTCTAGCCTTCACGGTCTGCGGATTGCTCCTTCCTAAGAACCAAGTGGGTGGCTTAAAACTTCTATTCAGTGAGCATATGGTTCTGAACCTCTGAATCCTAATTACTTGAAAAAGGCAGGAAATGAGTTATTCTGAATAGTCAGTTTCCCAGAGAGCAACTCCTTAAGCATCAGAAGTGCATTTAGTAACTTTTATGGTGGGAAGGGCTCTGGGTACTTCTGCCGTCAGTAACGTGGCTAGGCAGCACTGCGTTGTCATCTCCCCCTGTACCGATGAGGAGCCAGTCCGGCAGACGAATGCACCAGGAGCTGAGTGGGTGTGATGGAGAGCAGCACCTGCTCTGCTGAAAAGGTGTTTGGTAGTGGTTCCTCTGATTCATTTGCGTAAATTTCAAAGGTGAACCATAGCAGATGCAGCCTGCAAAGGTTTGTAGTTCTAGCTTAATGATCCCCAGGTTTTTACTACATATATAATAAAAGGCTAATATGCAAATAGACCGAATGGCGGAACAACTGGTCTCTGTGATGTGTGCTGACCACCAGGGGGCGTGCACAGAACATGTCGGGCATCAGCTGTGGGATGGTGGAGCAGGTGAGTGGGGGTGCCAGACCAAGGTGGGGCGCCAGTCACTGTCATTGGGACGAACCTCTGGTGGTTACTGAAAATTCTTTGTTCCCGTGTGCTGCTGTCCCGCCTGCTGCTCACACCTGCTGCCGGTGCCGGCCCCACTCGCACCCACAGCTGGCACCAGAGCCACCCCTCACACCCGCCGCTCACACCTGCTGCTGGCACCCGGCGCCAGCCGCGATCACCCCTCAGGGCTTCTCCACCTCCCTCTGCTTCTGAGGGGTGATCGGGGCAGCAGTTGCTGCTCGCACCCACTGATGGCGCCGAGCGAAGGGGACCGGTGCTGGGTGCTGGCAGTGGGTGCAAGTGGCGGCTCCAGCACCGGCTGTGGGTGCGAGCAGGGCCGGCGCCGGCAGTGGGTATGAGCAGTGGCTCTGGCGCCGTCAGCGGGTGCAAGTGGGGCTGGTGCCATCAGCGTGTGAGAGCAGCGGCAGTGTGAGTGGGGCTGCCGGCAGAGAGGGGACTGTGGGCTGTGGCAGGAGGGGCCGACAGGGGTGCAGAGGATGGGTCGAGACCCACTCCTGTGCCCACCGCAGCCTCACGGCCCACAGTTCCTTTCCAGGTGCACGAATTCGTGCACTGGGCCCCTAGTCCTATCTAATAAAAGAGTAATATGCAAATTGACCATCACTCCAACACACAAAGATGGCTTCCCCCATGTGGTCAAAGATGGCTGCCCCATGTGGACACAACATGGCCACCACAAGATGGCCAGCAGGGGAGGGCAGTTGGGAGGGACCAGGCCTCCAAGGGAGGGCAGTTGGGGGTGATCAAGCCTGCAGGGAGGGCAGTTAGGGATGACCAGGCCGGCAGAGGAGGGAAGTTGGGAGTGACTGGGCCTACAGGGAAGGGTAGTTGGGGGAGACCCAGGCCTGCAGGGGAGAGCAGTTGGGTGGGACCAGGCCTGCAGGGGAGGGCAGTTAGGGGCAAACAGGCTGTTAGGGGAGTGGTTAGGGGGTGATCAGGCTGGCAGGCAGGCGAGCAGTTGGGAGCCAGCAGTCCTGGATTGTGAGAGGGATGGCCAACTGCCCATTTAGGCCTGATCCTAAACAGGCACTTGTACATCCCTCAAGGGGTCCCCACTAGGAGAGGGTGCAGGCTGGGCTGAGAGACACCCTCCCCTCCGTGCACGAATTTCGTGCACCGGGCCTCTAGTCTATATATAAAAGGCTAATAATGGTATGCTAAGTGGCTCTCCTACCGTCCAGCCGGTCACTGTGATGCGCACTGATCACCAGGGGGCATATGCCCAACACAGTAGCTGCCGAGCTGCAGTGACTTGGCAGCGGTGGTTCTCAGGTGACACACCCCGAAGCCAGAGAGGAGGGAGCCCAATTCCTCATGGGGCTGCGCGATTCCACCGTTGGCTGTGGGTTATGTTGTTGCTGGGGCACTGTCAGCCCTGAATCTGGTTTACTGCACACTTGTGTTTGCGTTCCACACCCTGTATGACCACAACTTTGAAGAGTGCCCTCTCGCATTCCGGGACCCCTTGGTGGCTTGCCTGGTTGGTGTGGTTCAGTGGTTGAGCATCGACCTGTGAATCAGGAGGTTGAGGTTTGATTCCTGGTCAGGGCACATGCCAAGGTTGCGGGCTCAATCTCCAGTGTGGGGCATGCAGGAGGCAGCCCAACAGTGATTCTCCCTCATCATTGATGTTTCTATCTCTTTATTCTTCTTCCTTCCTCTCTCTCAAAAATCAGTGAAAACATATAAAAAAAATGAAGTGGCTTGATTGTTGATCTCTCACAGAAATGTATGTTATATATTCTGGAGAGCCGACTGCTCCTCAGGGTGAATCAAGGCAGGGAGCTGGCTTCTATATCCCGTCTTCTGGAATTTTAATTTTGTGGGATTACTTTTTTAATTTCAGGATGAGAGCTTGCTATAAAAATGCTGTTTTGGGGATCTTTTACATTTTGGACTGTGCCTTTATAAATGTTCATTTAAGGAAATTTAAACTCATATTAAAACTAAATTACATTTCACTTCTGCGAACAGTACAGACATTTGGGAAAAAAGGTTTAGGCCAAAATGTGGACTTGTTTCCTTAAGTCTCGTCTCTCCCTCCCAGCCCCCTCTTTTTTGACTTAGGTGGTTTGTTTTTTAGAACCATTTCGTTTTCTTTTTCTTTTCCTGTTTTTTTTGTGTTTTTTTTTTTTTTTAATAGAAATTTGAGATTTCTCGTGTAGGGGTGTATTGTTGCTAAAACATAGGCAGTATTGAGGGATCCAGGATCACAGGTTATTAGCGAGTATGTTAGGTGAATAAAAATGTTTTGTCCTTATGTCCTCACCCGTTTACCCTCAAACACATTTTAGGTTGGCATCCGAAGTAAAGTTCACTAGAGAAGTCTCAAGGCTTGTACTGGGCTGCTTTTGTGCACATATTCTTTCTTGGGAAAGGTTGGTGTGCATTTCCACCTGGTGTGGGTAGCGCAGAGCGATGAGTCCCGTCTGTAGCGGGGGCAGACATTTCATGGTGGAGTAAGGGAACAGATACTTCCACCTTCTCTTTAGAGAAGGTCTGCACGGCAAGTGATCACAAATTAAAACAGTGCAGTTAGGACACAAGATTGAATGCATGTTCCAACAGCCTTATCCAGCCAGCTTTTCTTCCAAGGAATGTTTTATTCCTTCTAACTTTGATAAGGGGTTAGGAAAGTTTTCTGAGGCAATGAACAAACTAATCAACACACAAAAACATCCTCAGGGATGTTCATCAGGAATGTTGGCCTACAATTCTCTTTCTTTGCAGTGTGTTTATCTGGTTTTGGAATTAGGATAATGCTGGCCTCATAAAAAGAGGTTGGAAGTGTTCCTTCCTCTTGGGCTTTTTAGAATAGTTTGAGGAGTATAAGTGTTAGCTCTTCTTTGAATGTTTGGCCATTCCAGACCCAGGCTTTTGTTTGCTGGGAGCTTTTTGATTACTGCTTCTATTTCCACAGTTGTTATTGGCCTATTCAGATTTTCTGATTCTTCCTGGTTCAGTTTTGGGGAGATTGTGTTTTTCTAGGAATTTGTCTATTTCAATGACATTGTCCAGCTTGTTGACATGTAGTTAGTTGTTCAGAGTATTTTCTTACAAACCTTTGTATTTCTGTGGGTTGGTGGTTACTTGTTCACTTTTGCTTCTGATTGTATTTATTTGGGTCCTCTCTCTTTGTTTTTTTGGTGAGTCTGGCAAGAGGTTCATCAATCTTGTTTATCCTTTCAAAGAACCAGCTATTGGTTTTATTGATCTTTTGTATTGTTTTTTTTTTGTGTTTTTGTTTTTGTTTTTGTGTGTGTGTGGGGGGGGTGTCTCTTGTGTCATTTCTTTCTGCTCTGAGCATTATTATTTCCTTCCTCTGGGCTTTTCTTGTTGTTCTCTTTCTAGTTTTTTAAGTTGTAGGGTTAAATAGTTTATTATTAATTTTTATTTATTTATTTTTTTAGGTAGGCCTGTAGTGCTATGAACATCCCTCTCAGGACTACTTTTGCTATGTTCCAGAGATGTTGATTTGTTTCCAGGAGGTTTTTAATTTCTTTTTGTTATCTCATTGGTAACCCATTCATTGTTTAAAAACATGCTATTTAGTATCCAAGTGTTTGAATGTTTTTGGGTGTTTTTACTGTAGTTGATTTCTAATTTCATTCCACTGTGATCTGAGAAGATGTTTGATATGATTTCAGTCTTCTTGAACTTTGTAGAGACTTGTTTTTTGTCCTAACATGATATTCTGAAGAATGTATATTGGGGTGAAATGTCCCATAAATGTCAATTAAATCCATCTGATCCAGTGTGTCTTTTAGAGTCACTGTTTCCTTGTCAGTTTTTTTGTCTGGAAGATCTATCCAGTGAAGTTAGCAGGGTGTTAAAAGTCCCCTACTATGACTGTATTGTTGTTGATTTCTCCCTTAAAGATCTCTAGAAGTTTTTTTTTTTATATATATTTAGGTGCTCCTATTTTGGATGCACATATGTTTACCAGATTTATATTCTCCTGTTGGATCGATCTTTTTAGTATTATGTAGTGACCTTTGCTGTCTCTTGTGATGGCCTTCATTTTGAAGTCTATTTTGTCAGATATGAGTATTGCTACCCCAGCTTTTTTTTTTCTTTTCCATTTGCATAGAAATTTTTTTTCCATCTCTTCACTCTCATCCTGTGTGAGTCCTTTATTTTGAGGTGGGTCTCTTGTAGACAGCATATAGTTGGGTCATGTTTTTGTATCCATTCAGCTAACATACGCCTTCTTGATTGAAGCATTTTATCCATTTACATTTAAGGTTATGATTGATAGGTACTTATTTACTGCCATTTTAAGTCTATATGCCTATGTTTTTCTTTTTATTCTTTTCATTACAGTAGTCCCTTTAGCATATCTTGTAATGCTGGCTTGGTTGTAACAAACTCCTTTAGCCTTTTTTTTTTTGGTCTGGGAAACTCTTTATTTTACTGTCTATTTTGAATGATATCCTTGCTGGATAGAGTAATCTTGGTTTCAGATCATTGCTGTCCATTATCTTGAGTACTTCATGACACTCCCTTCTGGCCAATAGAGTTTCTGATGAGAAATCAGGTGTCAGCTTTATGGGAGCTCCTTTGTAGGTAACAGTTTGTGTTTCTCTTGCTGCCTTTGTCTCTTTGTCTTTAAATTTTGGCATTTTAATTATGATGTGTCTGGGCGTGGGCCTGTTTGGGTTCTCCTTGTTTGGGGTTCTCTGTGCCTCCTGAACTTGTGTGACTTTCTCCTTTACCAGGTTAGGGAAGTTTTCTGTCATTATTTCTCCAAACACCTTCTCTATGCCTTTCTCCCTTTCTGCCTCTTCTGGCACACCTGCTATTCTAACAGTGTTACGTTGCACATTGTTCCACAGCTCCCTTAAGCTGTCTTCTTGTTTTTTTCTTTTTGGTTCTCTGATTGAGTGATTTTTTTTCAACCCTTCTAATTCACTGATCGGATCCTCAGCTTCCCCTAATCTGTGTATTCCTTCCAATGTGTTCTTTATTTGTGCTTTGTCATTCTTTATTTCTATTTCATAGTTACTATATTTTTTCTTATGCTGTTGAGCATCTTTGCCATGATTATTCTGAACTCTATATCAGATAAATTTCTTATCTCTGATTCATTTATCTCTTCTTCTGGAGAATTCTCTTGTTCTTTCATTTGGGGGTTGTTTCTTTGTCTCCGCATTTTAGTTGCCTGTTTGGGTTTGTAACTATGTATTAGGTCAGGCGTCATCAAACTATGACCTGCGGGCCACATGCGGGTGTTTTTGCCGTTTTGTTTTTTTACTTCAAAATAAGATATGTGCAGTGTGCATAGGAATTTGTTCATAGTTTTTTTTAAACTATAGTCCGGCCCTCCAACAGTCTGAGGGACAGTGAACTGGCCCCCTGTTTAAAAAGTTTGAGGACCCCTGTATTAGGTAGATCTGCTACACCCCTCAATCTCTATTGCAGGACACTGTCAAATGCTGTTTCTGACTAATTAGATCAGGCAAAGACTCAAAGTCTTCAGAGACCCTCTGTCTACAGACTCAGGATTTTGTCTTGAATAGCCCTCAGGCAATTGTCCACAGGTGTGACACGAGTTTTTTTCAACAGGATGGGGCAGTTTCTTCTGCCTGGAGGACAATTGTTGTTCTTATTCTCTTAATGGGCCTGAGCAACTTCATATATGGGGCAAGGTGTTTTCCAATAGGGTGGGTCATCTGTCTTCCCCCAGGCAAGGTTGCCTGTATAGCAAATGTCTGTGTGAAAAAGATGATCTGTGCAGTGTGATGGAATGACTCAGGACAGGAAACTGGTGTGTCTTTCTTCTGAGCTTTAACCCCAGAGCCCCCAACCCTGGCTTCTGCTCCCACAGCTTCTGTCCACTCTGCCCTCCCTCTGCTGGAGCCCCAGGTGAGTGGCTGCACAGGGAATTTCGTGCATTGGCCCTTTAAGAGGGTGCCTGAATTTCCAGCCATCTCTCCCTGGTAGACAGCAACCCTGCAGCTTTTCATAGCCAGGTGTTATGTGGGTACCCTTCTCAGTTCTGGTGTTCTCTGCTGGGGGGCCCAGCTCGGGGATTAGGTCCCAGAATTCTCAGTGGCAACTCCCAACAGCTGAGAGATCAGTCTCAATGCGGCCTTCACTTCCTGTCCTCGGGTATCAGGGTTCTCTCCAGTGAGTCTTCTGTTGATCATTCATGAAGTTTTTCTGTATTTTAGTTGTAATTCCAGTCTGGTCCTGGGAGCTTGTCCGTGCAGCATCCACGTACTCTGCCGCCATTTTTAATCCTATGCGCAGCAGCCTTTTGAACGATGGAGCGCTCAGAGGGGAGCTGCTTGCCTGCAGGCTGTGCTGGGAAAGCTGTGGAGCCCGAACCCGAGCCTGAGCACCGTTGGAGCTGAAGGCAGAGGCGTTTTCTTGGGAGAAGCCCAGGACTCTGAATGTCTCTTTAGCGTGTGTTTAGCATGTGTGGTTTCAGATCGTACAGTTCAAAGGAACAGCCACAGCCTGTTGTTGTAAAACAGAGCATCTGAGTAATTTATGGAATTTTCCAGAGAAAGTTGGTGGGTACTGTATGTGAATAAGAAACCTTGCTTTTTCACTTTTGAAGAAGAGTCTACAGCAGCGGCCGCCAACCGGTGGACTGCTGGCGGTCCGTGAGGTCCGAAAAGTTGGCGACCGCTGCTCTCGACTGCTGTGAGGGAAGCTGCTCGAAGCAGGGGGGCTCCTGAAATAGAGTTCCATTTGCACACCTTGAAGCACTTGTGGAAATAAGTGCTTCTGGGCATTTGCCGTTTACAAACAATCAAGCATGACAACCAAAATGTTCCCACTGTTCTACTTTGGGACTGAAACCAGCGATGACTATCAGATAAATTTATTGAAGAGGTCATTACGTACGTCCGTGTAATGTCTATTTACCATTTTTTGACTCTGAACTTGGAATATATGAGTCAGCCTTTAGAAATTAGGAATGCAAACAGGTTGGATACCCTCACAAAGGGGATGGGATGCAGATAATCTCTTCTGCTCTGAAACCTCTGCCCTTTCTTTTTTTAAAATATATTTTTATTGACTTTAGAGGGGAAGGGAGAGGGAAAGAGATAGAAACATCAGTGATGAGAGAGAATCATTAATTAGCTGCCTCCTGTACGCCCCACACTGGGGATCGAGCCCGCAACCTGGGCATGTGCCCTGACCGGGAATGGAACTGTGACCTCCTGGTTCATAGGTTGACGCTCAACCACTGAGCCACACCGGCTGGGCCGCTCTGCCCTTTCTCTATCTTTGCCCTTTACTTTCTCCACCTCACAGCCTGGGCTGCCCTGGTCCCTGGAGCTGGGAGGCCCGCACCTCTCTTGTTTGGTTTATGTGCCACTTGCTCCTCCCTCTTGGTGTGTTGAAAAATCTGACTTTAATACCAGCTCTTCAGTTACGAATTAGCACTTCTGTGAGGAATTCAGTGTTCCACAGGTGTACACACACACATTCTAATCAGGTGAAGGAGCATGAAGTCACCTGAGAAAGGAAAGAAGAAAACAGACCTCAGAAATTGGTTAGAGACTTTCAGTAGAATGTATTGAAAAGGATACTGACTTTGTAGAAATGCTCTTTCCCTTCCCTTTTCATTGTTGTAAACCGAGAGGCAGAATACTCGAATGAGAGCGATTCTCGTGGGCTTCCCAGTGCCGCTTCCTAGTTCCAGCGTGGTGACCGTGGAAACAGACAGCCGACTGCCTGCAGCGCCATGTCTCCTCTGCAGAGTGGGGTTCCTCAGGCCCCTTGAGTCACTGAGCCGGTAGTTACTGGGTACCTACTGAGGGCGGGGAAAGCAGCGGTGCCGGTAGCGTGGCAGAAAGTGGGCACAAAACGGGCAACTCCTAGGTCTGTGACTGTGGGACATGCAGGTTGAGGGACTGTTAGGAGGTGCTGCACTGCAGCCAAGACAGCTGTTTAGAGACAGGGAAGTTGTCTAGCTTAGGGCCCCGCCAGCAGCTGCAGACGGAGCTGGCTGGGAGTAGGGTCTGGAAGCTTGATGGCCATCAGTGGCCCTGACCGTGCGTGTGCTGTCCTGGCTGGGTGCCCAGGTTGGGCACACACCGGAAGCTTCGTGTAAGCTGCTGTCCTCATGCAGGTGTTGCGGTTCTCCGGCTTGGCCAGCCCTCGTCCATCTGCTGCTTCTGTCCAGGTCACTTGTGAAGGGTCCTCTTTTCCTGAGTGGCAGGCCAGTTAGCTTTTAGCCCACGGACATTTTTTTTGTAGACGATATTTTTGTTTGATTTGAGGCCTGATGTACACACAGCCGGGGGAAAACGGTCATTGCTTTCAAGATAATTTTAGCTGAAGAGAATTGTCGGAAAAGTGGAGGTACTTGTGTTGACATTTGCTTTGGAATGAAAAGTTTACCATCTACAGGCTAGAAATTCACATCGGTCAAAGGGTTTTCTTGCCTGAAGTCTTTGGACAGTTACCTGTGGGGGTGCATGGGTGGCGGGCTATGCGGATGGCCTGGGAGGCCCCCAGCCGAGGAGCCTGGCTGGGAAGTGCAGGCCGGTTCCCATTGCAGGAGTCGGGTCAGTGACGACCGCTTACGCCTGTTCTCTGTTTGACACAGTGAAGGTGCAAACGTTTGGCCTGTGTCTCCTAAGGATGGCCAGGCCCGGGGGGGCTCAGTGAGCATCAGGTGTGTGCGGCCGGGCGTCTGTCCCGGGGTCTCAGGATGGCCAGGCCCGGGGGGGCTCAGTGAGCATCAGGTGTGTGCGGTCGGCCGTCTGTCCCGGGGTCTCAGGATGGCCAGGCCCGGGGGCGCTCAGTGAGCATCAGGTGTGTGTGGCCGGGCGTCTGTCCCGGGGTCTCAGGATGGCCAGGGCTGGGGGAGCTCAGTGAGCAGCATGGTGTGTGCGGCCGGGCGTCTGTCCCGGGGTCTCAGGATGGCCAGGGCCGGGGGGGCTCAGTGAGCAGTAGGTATGTGCGGCTGGGCGTCTGTCCCGGGGGGTCTCAGGATGGCCAGGGCCGGGGTGGCCAGGGCCGGGGGGGCTCAGTGAGCAGTAGGTATGTGCGGCCGGCTGTCTGTCCTGGGGTCCAGCAGTCTCCTCTCCGCACAGAGCACACGGTACCCTGAGGCTCTGGGCTCTGGGCTGTGTTCACGTGTAATCGTGTTTGTCTTTACAGTGCAGGTTCACAGCATATGCTGAGGAGTAGCCCATGGTTTGGTGGGGTTGTGGGGAGTTACTGTGTGCGGGCTTGAGTGGCCTGTGGTCAGGACATCACCCAAAGCGTGAGTTCTTCTGACTCTGGTCCTCTGAGTGAGCACCAGCCCTTAGCTGGGGACCTGTGTGATGGGCATTTCTCCGAGCACATGCCTTTCTTTTTCTTGGGCCTCCTTGTATGTAGAATGGGGGGGATGGTTAGTAGAATAGGCAAGTCCTATTTTTTCCCAGCGTCTTTTTTTTTTTTTTTTTAATGTTCTTTCTTATCTAGCTTCCCCAAAATGGGTTAGGAGGGAATTGGGTAAAATTTGGGCAATGAGGGGGTAGAGAGGAAAGGAGTGGTAGGGGTGGGCACATTTATAATGGG
Organism: Eptesicus fuscus; assembly: GCF_027574615.1. Classification (NCBI taxonomy): domain Eukaryota; kingdom Metazoa; phylum Chordata; class Mammalia; order Chiroptera; family Vespertilionidae; genus Eptesicus; species Eptesicus fuscus. Next base: position 66,719,925 of record NC_072488.1, read on the forward strand.
TTCAAAAACCCCTTTTAAATGGTTCCTTATTCACCGAGTCACTTGAACCTCTGATACCCTCAGATGTGAGCCCTGACTCTGGCCTGGCCTCTGCCACATTCACTTACCACACGGCTGCCTTCTGCTCACCTGCAGTGGGCTCATTCAGTCTCAGAGGAGCCAGTGCAGGGGGAGGGCCCACCGGCGTGTTCCTCGCTGTCCCTCTCACAGTCAGTCCGGGGCCTGCTCACACCCCTCGGCGCTGGCCTCGTCGGAAGGGCGTGACGTGGCTGTTCCCCGGAGAAAGGCACTTTCTGAACTTCATGGTGTTCAGTTCCTTATTTGTCTTTTGTTATCTTTTTCTTTCGAACCTCCCTTCCTTCCAGGGTTGTAAATTAGATGGAAATTAATTTTATATTGAAATTGAAATTTTTATGACATGCTGAAGGATAAATGAAATTACCCTACGGTATTGGAAACCTGGCCTGAATGAAAGATTACTTGAAAGTCAATGAAAATAAACTAGTAGGAATCACACAGCCACTCAGGTTTGCATTTCTTAGGCTGTGTCCACCGTGCAGCAGCTTGTCTTTTATTGCACGGTTTCTCAGATTCAGTTCTTATCTGAAAGGTGGCGTTATTTCATTATCCAACTACCCGTTGGTTCATTCTTGATTCAGGAGAGAAGCCACTTCCTGTATCAACCTACATTTTCTCATAAAACACCTATGCCATTGTCTGGTTATCACAGTTGACAAGCTCACGCCTTGTACCAGCAGGCACTTAGCATTAGAAAGTTACAGGAAGAAGGAGGAGGGGAGGAGGGGATGGTGGACAGCACACTGAGCTGGTGTGCCAGGATCAGTGTGACATTCCCATTTCACCACAGAGAACATGAGGCTGAGCAGAGTTAAGTTACCTGTCTGGTCATAGAGCTTTTGAAGGTGCTGAGTCAGAATTCAAGCTTGTCCCACTAAAACTACACCCAGTATTTTACTGGCCATGTCCAGATTGTGGTCGCTGCCAGCCACTGTCCCACATCCACGTAGGAAACCATGTCAGTCTTAGGAGACCCAGCCCTTGTTCTGCTGGTGCCAGGCTCCAGCTGCAGGAAGCCACGCATTGCGGGCAGCAGCCGACGGCAGAACAGTGCCAGTTCTGTGTTTGCTGCAGAGTGCATGATGGGAATAACAATAGCCAGCATGCCGGTAGGTGAGGCTCAGTGTGGCTGATCATCGACCTATGAACCCGGAGGTCATGGTTGGACTCCTGGTCAGGGCACATGCTCGGGTTGCAGGCTCGATCCCCAGTAGAAGCTATATATAGGAGGCAGCTAGCTGATCAATGTTTCTCTCTCATTGATGTTTCCATCTTTCTGTCCCTCTCCCTCCTTCTCTCTCTAAAATCAATAAAAACATTTTAACAAAATTGTAAGAGAATAACAGTAGCCAGCGCTGATTGCGTGGACACTTGTGCACACAGTCTCATTTAGTCCTTCAGATTATTGCCACGAGGCAAGCACTGGGATTATTTTCAGTTTTGTAGACATTAAACCTGAGGGTTAGAGATGTTTTTGCAGTTTGCCTGCAATTGTGTACAGCTAGTCCGTGGCAGAGCTACGATTTGACTTTCTTGCTAAGCTTAACCGCCTTCTCAAATTTGGATGAGCAGCTAAGAAAACTCAATGAGGAATTGGCCTTATTTGCTAGATTTTGAGAATCACTAATGAGTAAGAGTGACAAGATTTGTCAGACGCCTTTTAAACATTTAATTTGATGTCTTATTTTTTTTTTAATAAAGTGAAAAGTTCTTGTATTCTAGGCTAAAGTTTTTTTTTAAAAAATATACTTTTATTGATTTCAGAGAGGAAGGGAGAGGGAGAGAGATACATAGAAACATCAATGATGAGGGAGAATCATTGATCGCCTGCCTCCTGCACGCCCCCCTACTGAGTATCAAGCCCACAACCTGGGCATGTGCCCCGATCGGGAATTGAACCGTGACCTCCTGGCTCATAGGCCTATGCTCAACCACTGAGCCACGCCTGGCTCATAGGCCTGTGCTCAACCACTGGGCAGGGCTAAAATTCTTTAAGGTTTTCTTGTGGGCTTCCTAGTCAAGGCCCTTTGTGTGTGCAGACAGTGTGGGGAAAATGACTGCTTAGCCACAGGAAGGGCTGCTTCTCTGCAATGATCCTGACCCCCAGTGAGGCTCTTCTCCAAGGAGGCTTGACTCCTAGTGGCCGAGACCACTGCTGCAGGCACAGATATGCACAGAGTGACAGTTGATCACCTCTGTGTCTGCACAGAGTAAAAGTTCTTGGTCCCGCCGTCTCTCCTCCTGCCCTCTTTTTTGCATTAATCCCTTCTTCCCCAGCTTCCGTCTCTTCTGCCTCTTACATTTGCTCACTGAGCTGAGCTGGCTGTTCAGTGGAGAATACTGGCAGCCATCAGAGGACTTGTGAGTGGCATGCTATCCTTGAAGTCGAGAGCTGATCCAGGCTGTGCTGGGCAGGACAGGGCAGTTTGTACAGACAAGTACTTAGCTGTAATAACCCTTGAACCATGCAGGGTTAGGGGCCTGACCCTTGTGCAGCCGAAAATCTGTGCATAAGTGCAGTCGGCCCTCCGCCTCCGATTCCCAACCGCAGACTGGACGTGCACTCTGGTGTGCCCTGCCTGCTTCTTCCCTTGGCGGCCTAGTGAGTGCGTGGCCGTCCGCGTGGCTTTCACCGTACTCCTGTGCGTTGCAGGGAGGCGTTCTTCCGAGCGCGCGGTTCTGATGTTACAGGTCTGGGTTAGCTTCTGGCCACTTTATCCAAGTTGTATATTAGCAAAGCCTGTCGCTCCAGCACTGGATGTCAGTGTGAATTTCCCAAACACATGTTCTTCAGACTTTGTAGATCAATTTGCATTGCTTTTGAAGGGGATTCTTTAAATGTGTTTGAGGGTGCTATGAAAGGACTTCTAACACTTAATTGTGTACCTAAAGCAGAGGGTGCATGTCTGAGCTGCGTCATTCATCTCTGAGGATGTGATTGCAGCTTTTAACGGGCCTTTTCTTCCAGTAGGAAGTCGGTATTAAAATACAGTGACCATTTGTGTTGGGAGGAAAAGTATTTGCCCTTACGGACTCTTTGGAGCTCACCGTACTCCTGTGCGTTGCAGGGAGGCGTTCTTCCGAGCGCGCGGTTCTGATGTTACAGGTCTGGGTTAGCTTCTGGCCACTTTATCCAAGTTGTATATTAGCCATAAGCACGTGCCTGAAGTGGCAGTTCTTGCCCTTCTCCTTAGCTCCTGGGCTGAGGTAGACACAAGCGGCTCCGTGGTGTTCTCCTCGCTTCACTGGGGTGGAGTCTGCGCCCTTCTCCGTTTTAGTGCTAGAATTGCACCCGGTGGGGGGCGGGGCTTGGCCTTCCTTTTACTCTGCTGAGCTGTGCATAGGCTTTCTGGGGACATGACATGACTTTCCTGGGCTTTGCTTGGAGATTTTGTTTAGTTTTGTTTTGGGTTCGGATGGAGTGAGGAGTTCATTATGTTGCTGAGGTAAGTTCACTGACGGGAATGATTTTGAGTAGAAAGGTATGCTCAGTTTCAGCCCAAGTTGCAAGCAGAATTAGGTCCCCACCTCTGCCTGTCTGTGGCTCAGCTGTGTTTCAGGAGGTCATTGAAGACACAGGGTCTCCGTGGAATCAGCATGCCCAGGGGGGATTCTGCAGACTTCAGTGGGAGCCTTGAGAAGGGTCTCATGGAGCTCAGGGGGACTCTGGGAACACGTGGATCCGTCCTGTTCACTCTGGTCCTATGTTGCAGCTGGGATACCAGCTCCGGCCTCAGCAGGTGAAGGATATGGTTAAACTATGGTAGGAAGTCAGAGGCAGAGAGCTGGTTAGCGACAGGACTGGAATGGAACTTGCTGGCCCAGGTCACTGTTACCACAGGTGTGCTTTATTATTGAACGGCCTCTTCACTTACAGGTAAGTTCCCTGCTCCGCACTCAGCAGTGTCACGTGGCGGGTTGTGCTGGGATCCGATGCTGAGCCTCACGGCTGTCCGTCTGTCCAGGGATTCCATGCAGAGCTGAGGACTGTGGAGAGCTCATTCAACTCAGATCTCTTCACAAGCATCTGAGTGTCCCAGGGGTGAGGGGTGAGCGGAGTTTAGGTCATAAGGATCCTTGGGCCTTTGTTTTACACAGTTAGAGTTCTATCAGAAACTCACTGAAATAATGAGTTTGACAAATGCCTTTTGAAATAATGATATATTCACTTATTTTTTAGCTCATTCTGTTATTCACCTCAGAATGCTTTGTACAGGTTTTAAAAAAATACTATATATAAATCTGTTTCTATGTCTTTATCTCTCTTTCTGTAACATTTGAGAACATCTTCCTGGTAAATAATAAATACAACAATAAATAGTAAGTGAAAATATTGGATCTATAGAAAAGTAACCTGGATCTTGCAAATGGTAAAAATAAGACTTGAACACAGGACAGCATTTTTTGCCAGTGAATCAGACATTTAGTAGTAGTGATGGGTCATGTAATACACACTCCACGGAAAAACAAAACCCAAAATAGTTTTATAGTAATGAATAGAGTCCTGGAAACGTGGAAGATGATAAAACAGACACCTATGTGTCAAGATTGTGGTAACCAGTCACTTTATATCTGTTATTTACCAGATTTGAGGACACATTGCACATTTTTAGGGACATGCTACTCTGCTTAGATTAGGTCAGTGAAGTTCATTATTTATTACAATTCTCCCAGGACTTAGGTTTTCTAACCACTTTTCCTTGATAACCGTAACCCTGACTGATCCCATAACTCCGCTGTAGATGCTCCTTCTCTTGGGAGAAACATAGGGTTTGAACAAAGAGAAGACAACACTGAGATTTGGCAGAGGCCAGGAGTGTGGCGTTGGGAAGACGCACGCCGGGCACACGCTCGCGCGGTGTTAAATGGAGCTTTGTGTGGGGAGGACGGCCGCTCTGCTTCAGATGTTCTCTAGTTTTAGTTCTGACTAGGCGGCAAAGGCTCCTTAAAGTAGGTTGACTTCTCTCTGTTTGAACAAAGCTTGCTTCCTTGGGTTTCCGTGGGCATTTTTCTCCTAGAAGGAGGTCTTATCCATTTTCCTTTTCATTAAGGAGTCTTGCATGACACCATTTCCTTGGCATTTCCTCTTGAGATTGCTGCTCTGAGTGCTCCGGCCAAGAGGAAAAGTTTGTTAGGGAAGGGGCGCTGCTGCAATAAAGTGAAAGCTAGCTGAGTTTTCTTTAATTCCTTTAAAAAGATTTGGACTCTATTTCACTTAAGCCTTCAAAATATTTCGGGGTTTTCATACTATCTGTGTTCTCAAGCTGGCTCTCAGACATGCCGAGACACCTGCACACAGAGTGCATCAGGTGCTCTCCTTACAAATGGAGTGGGGGAGCCCTGGCGGGTGCCTCGGTTAGCTGGAGCATAGTCCCATACAGCAGAGGTCGAGGGTTCGATTCCGAGTCAGGGCCTGTGCCCAGTGAGGAGTGACACAGCGGCAGTGGCCCGGGAAGGTTCCTGAGGGCATGGCACCGAACGGGAGCGCTGGCAGGTCTGGCTGGAGGGCCAAGCCTAGCAGGGGCTGTTCGCCGGACCGGACTGCGAGAAGGAAGGGTTAGGGAGAGCAAGAGTCTGCTTTCTGCTCGTTCCCAGCAGCTGTTTTGGGCTGCTGTGGGCTGGTGTTATGCAGAATTTGAGTGGCTGCCATTTGTGTAAACACAACATCTCATCAACAGTTGATAGGTGGCTAATGGGTTCGTGTGTCAGCCTGTGAAGTGTCTCAGGGCCAGAGCTGCGGTGGGAAGGCCCGACCCCACCCGACCACTCACTCGGTCCTACAATACAGGGAGCAGTAACCACGGAACTCCGGGGCCTGCGACCCAGGGACTCCCGGCGCGGAGCCTTGGCACCTCTAGCACTCACCGACCCCTCGGCCCGGGAGGTGCCTGCCTCAGGCAGGTGTGGAGTGCGGCAGGCGTTAGTTCACAGAGGAACCACTTTGTAGATAATCGTGGGTTTTGTGGTTGATTTTCAGGACCCCCCCCCCCCCCATATTATCTTAACTTTCAAGCTTGCTGTATGTTGTTGAGTGCCTTCCAGGGCTGCGGTTGGTCCTGTTTAGGAGGGTAGCCTGTCAGCCCCAGGGGCAGGTGGGGAGGGCCCTGCACTGCCGAAGGGAGTCGCTCCTGGGTCAGTGGGTCCTCTTGGGTCTCCTCCATTTGGTTGTTTTCCATGAAGGATTCGTAGCTCCCGGATTTATTCCCAGACCCTCTTGAAGCTGTTAACGTGAAAAACCATTGAAACGTGTACTAGCAAAGAATTTTTATGAGTTTATTTGAGCCAAACTATCAACATATGCCTGGAAGCAGAACCTCTGTGAATTGAGGTAATGCTCCCGAGAATAGCTGATAATTAGTGACTTACCACCTGGGTGACTTCTTTTGTTTTCTCCTTAGAACAAACATT